>NW_027254502.1:0-321088 GCF_044704955.1 Pristiophorus japonicus
AGAGCCAGCTGGAGTGTGTGTGAATGTGAGGCTCAGTGTGTGAGGGACCAGTCTCAGGATCCAGTGATCCAGACCCAGCTGAAGTGTGTGTGAATGTGAGGCTCAGTGTGTGAGGGACCAGTCTCAGGGTCCAGTGATCCAGACCCAGCTGAAGTGTGTGTGAATGTGAGGCTCAGTGTGTGAGGTACCAGCCTCAGGTTCCAGTGATCCAGACCCAGCTGCAGTGTGTGTGAATGTGAGGCTCAGTGTGTGAGGGACCAGCCTCAGGATCCAGTGAACCAGACCCAGCTGAAGTGTGTGTGAATGTGAGACTCAGTTTGTGAGGGACCAGCCTCAGGGTCCAGTGATCCAGACCCAGCTGAAGTGTGTGTGAATGTGAGGCTCAGTGTGTGAGGGACCAGTCTCAGGATCCAGTGATCCAGACCCAGCTGAAGTGTGTGTGAATGTGAGGCTCAGTGTGTGAGGGACCAGTCTCAGGGTCCAGTGATCCAGACCCAGCTGAAGTGTGTGTGAATGTGAGGCTCAGTGTCTGAGGGACCAGTCTCAGGGTCCAGTGATCCAGACCCAGCACAAGTGTGTGTGAATGTGAGGCTCAGTGTGTGAGGGACCAGTCTCAGGGTCCAGTGATCCAGACCCAGCTGAAGTGTGTGTGAATGTGAGGCTCAGTGTGTGAGGGTCCAGTCTCAGGGTCCAGTGATCCAGACCCAGCTGAAGAGTGTGTGAATGTGAGGCTCAGTGTGTGAGGGGCCAGTCTCAGAGTCCAGTGATCCAGACCCAGCTGAAGTGAATGTGAATGTGCGGGTTCAATGTGTGAGGGTCCAGCCTCAGGGTCCAGTGATCCAGACCCAGCTGAAGTTTGTGTGAATGTGAGGCTCAGTGTATGAGGGACCAGCCGCAGGGTCCAGTGATCCAGACCCAGCTGAAGTGTGTGTGAATGTGAGGCTCAGTGTGTGAGGGACCAGTCTCAGGGTCCAGTGAAACAGACCCAGCTGCAGTGTGTGCGAATGTGAGGCTCAGTGTGTGAAGGACCAGTCTCAGGGTCTAGTGATCCAGACCCAGCTGAAGTGTGTGTGAATGTGAGGCTCAGTGTTTGAGGGACCAGTCTCAGGGTCCAGTGATCCAGACCCAGCTGAAGTGTGTGTGAATGTGAGGCTCAGTGTGTGAGGGACCAGTCTCAGGGTCCAGTGATCCAGACCCAGCTGAAGTGTGTGTGAATGTGAGGCTCAGTGTGTGAGGGACCAGCATCAGGGTCCAGTGATCCAGACGTAGCTGAAGTGTGTGTGAATGTGAGGCTCAGTGTGTGAGGGACCAGCCTCAGGTCCAGGGATCCAGACCCTGCTGAAGTGTTTGTGAATGTGAGGCTCAGTGTGTGAGGGACCTGTCTCAGGGTCCAGTGATCCAGAGCCAGCTGAAGTGTGTGTGAATGTGAGGCTCAGTGTTTGAGGGACCAGTCTCAGGGTCCAGTGATCCAGACCCAGCTGAAGTGTGTGTGAATGTGAGGCTCAGTGTGTGAGGGACCAGTCTCAGGGTCCAGTGATCCAGACCCAGCTGAAGTGTGTGTGAATGTGAGGCTCAGTGTGTGAGGGACCAGCATCAGGGTCCAGTGATCCAGACGTAGCTGAAGTGTGTGTGAATGTGAGGCTCAGTGTGTGAGGGACCAGCCTCAGGTCCAGGGATCCAGACCCTGCTGAAGTGTTTGTGAATGTGAGGCTCAGTGTGTGAGGGACCTGTCTCAGGGTCCAGTGATCCAGAGCCAGCTGGAGTGTGTGTGAATGTGAGGCTCAGTGTGTGAGGGACCAGTCTCAGGATCCAGTGATCCAGACCCAGCTGAAGTGTGTGTGAATGTGAGGCTCAGTGTGTGAGGGACCAGTCTCAGGGTCCAGTGATCCAGACCCAGCTGAAGTGTGTGTGAATGTGAGGCTCAGTGTGTGAGGTACCAGCCTCAGGTTCCAGTGATCCAGACCCAGCTGCAGTGTGTGTGAATGTGATGCTCAGTGTGTGAGGGACCAGCCTCAGGATCCAGTGAACCAGACCCAGCTGAAGTGTGTGTGAATGTGAGACTCAGTTTGTGAGGGACCAGCCTCAGGGTCCAGTGATCCAGACCCAGCTGAAGTGTGTGTGAATGTGAGGCTCAGTGTGTGAGGGACCAGTCTCAGGATCCAGTGATCCAGACCCAGCTGAAGTGTGTGTGAATGTGAGGCTCAGTGTGTGAGGGACCAGTCTCAGGGTCCAGTGATCCAGACCCAGCTGAAGTGTGTGTGAATGTGAGGCTCAGTGTCTGAGGGACCAGTCTCAGGGTCCAGTGATCCAGACCCAGCACAAGTGTGTGTGAATGTGAGGCTCAGTGTGTGAGGGACCAGTCTCAGGGTGCAGTGATCCAGACCCAGCTGAAGTGTGTGTGAATGTGAGGTTCACTGTGTGAGGGACCAGTTTCAGGGTCCAGTGATCCAGACCCTGCTGAAGTGTGTGTGAATGCGAGGCTCAGTGTGTGAGGGATTACTCTCAGGGTCCAGTGATCCAGACCCAGCTGAAGTGTGTGTGAATGTGAGACTCAGTGTGTGAGTGACCAGTCTCAGGGTCCAGTGATCCAGACCCAGCTGAAGTGTGTGTGAATGTGAGGCTCAGTGTGTGAGGGACAAGCCTCAGGGTCCAGTGATCCAGACCCAGCTGAAGTGTGTGTGAATGTGAGGCTCAGTGTGTGAGGGACCAGTCTCAGGGTCCAGTGATCCAGACCCAGCTGAAATGTGTGTGAATGTGAGGCTCAGTGTCTGAGGGACCAGTCTCAGTGTCCAGTGACCCAGACCCAGCTGAAGTGTGTGTGAATGTGAGGCTCAGTGTGTGAGGGACCAGTCTCAGGGTCCAGTGATCCAGACCCAGCTGAAGTGTGTGTGAATGTGAGGCTCAATGTGTGAGAGACCAGTCTCAGGGTCCAGTGATCCAGACCCAGCTGAAGTGTGTGAATGTGAGGCTCAGTGTGTGAGGGACCAGTCTCAGGGTCCAGTGATCCAGACCCAGCTGAAGTGTGTGAATGTGAGGCTCAGTGTGTGAGGGACCAGTCTCAGGGTCTAGTGATCCAGACCCAGCTGATGTGTGTGTGAATGTGAGGCTCAGTGTGTGAGGGACCAGTCTCAGGGTCCAGTGATCCAGACCCAGCTGAAGTGTGTGTGAATGTGAGGCTCAGTGTGTGAGGGACCAGTCACAGGGTCGGATGATCCAGACCCAGCTGAATTGTGTGTGAATGTGAGGCTCAGTGTGTGAGGGACCAGTCTCAGGGTCCAGTGATCCAGACTCAGCTGAAGTGTGTGTGAATGTGAGGCTCAGTGTGTGAGGGACCAGTCTCAGGGTCCAGTGATCCAGACCCAGCTGAAGTGTGTGTGAATGTGAGGCTCAGTGTGTGAGGGACCAGTCTCAGGGTCCAGTGATCCAAACCCAGCTGAAGTGTGTGTGAATGTGAGGCTCAGTGTGTGTTGGACCAGTCTCAGGGTCCAGTGATCCAGACCCAGCTGAAGTGTGTGTGAATGTGAGGCTCAGTGTGTGAGGGACCAGTCTCAGAGTCCAGTGATCCAGACTCAGCTGAAGTGTGTGTGAATGTGAGGCTCAGTGTGTGAGGGACCAGTCTCAGGGTCCAGTGATCCAGACCCAGCTGAAGTGTGTGTGAATGTGAGGCTCAGTGTGTGAGGGTCCAGTCTCAGGGTCCAGTGATCCAGACCCAGCTGTAGAGTGTGTGAATGTGAGGCTCAGTGTGTGAGGGACCAGTCGCAGAGTCCAGTGATCCAGACCCAGCTGAAGTGAATGTGAATGTGAGGGTTCAATGTGTGAGGGACCAGCCTCAGGGTCCAGTGATCCAGACCCAGCTGAAGTGTGTGTGAATGTGAGGCTCAGTGTGTGAGGGACCAGTCTCAGCGTCCAGTGATCCAGACCCACCTGAAGTGTGTGTGAATGTGAGGTTCAGTGTGTGAGGGACCAGTCTCAGGGTCCAGTGATCCAGACCCAGCTGAAGTGTGTGTGAATGTGAGGCTCAGTGTGTGAGGGACCAGTCTCAGGGTCCAGTGATCCAGAACCAGCTGAAGTGTGTGTGAATGTGAGGCTCAGTTTGTGAGGGACCAGTCTCAGGGTCCAGTGATCCAGACCCAGCTGAAGTGTGTGTGAATGTGAGGCTCAGTGTGTGAGGGACCAGTCTCAGGGTCCAGTGATCCAGACCCAGCTGAAGTGTGTGTGAATGTGAGGCTCAGTGTGTGAGGGACCAGTCTCAGGGTCCAGTGATCCAGACCCAGCTGAAGTGTGTGTGAATGTGAGGCTCAGTGTGTGAGGGACCAGCCTCAGGCTCCAGTGAAACAGACCCAGCTGAAGCGTGTGTGAATGTGAGGCTCAGTGTGTGAGGGACAGCTTCATGGTCTAGTGATCCAGACCCAGCTGAAGTGTGTGTGAATGTGAGGCTCAGTGTGTGAGGGACCAGTCTCAGGGTCCAGTGATCCAGACCCAGCTGAAGTGTGTGTGAATGTGAGTCTCAGTGTGTGAGGGACCAGCATCAGGGTCAAGTGATCCAGACCCAGCTGAAGTGTGTGTGAATGTGTGGCTCAGTATGTGAGGGACCAGCCTCAGGGTCCAGTGATCCAGACCCAGCTGAGGTATGTGTGAATGTGAGGCTCAGTGTGTGAGGGACCAGCCTCAGGATCCAGTGATTCAGACCCAGCTGAAGTGTGTGTGAATGTGAGGCTCAGTGTGTGAGGGACCAGCCTCAGGATCCAGTGAACCAGACCCAGCTGAAGTGTGTGTTAATGAGATGCTCAGTTTGTGAGGGACCAGCCTCAGGGTCCAGTGATCCAGACCCAGCTGAAGTGTGTGTGAATGTGAGGCTCAGTGTGTGAGGGACCAGTCTCAGGATCCAGTGATCCAGACCCAGCTGAAGTGTGTGTGAATGTGAGGCTCAGTGTGTGAGGGACCAGTCTCAGGGTCCAGTGATCCAGACCCAGCTGAAGTGTGTGTGAATGTGAGGCTCAGTGTGTGAGGGACCAGTCTCAGGGTCCAGTGATCCAGACCCAGCACAAGTGTGTGTGAATGTGAGGCTCAGTGTGTGAGGGACCAGTCTCAGGGTGCAGTGATCCAGACCCAGCTGAAGTGTGTGTGAATGTGAGGTTCACTGTGTCAGGGACCAGTTTCAGGGTCCAGGGATCCAGACCCAGCTGAAGTGTGTGTGAATGTGAGGCTCAGTGTGTGAGGGACCAGTCTCAGGGTCCAGTGATCCAGACCCAGCTGAAGTGTGTGTGAATGCGAGGCTCAGTGTGTGAGGGACCAGTCTCAGGGTCTAGTGATCCAGACCCAGCTGAAGTGTGTGTGAATGTTTGGTCTCAGTGTATGAGGGACAGCCTCAGGGTCCAGTGATCCAGGCCCAGCTGAAGTGTGTGTGAATGTGGGGCTCAGTGTGTGAGGACCAGTCTCAGGTTCCAGTGATCCAGACCCAGCTGAAGTGTGTGTGAATGTGAGGCTCAGTGTGTGAGGGACCAGCCTCAGGGTCCAGTGATCCAGGCCCAGCTGAAGTGTGTGTGAATGTGAGGCTCAGTGTGTGAGGAACCAGCCTCAGGGTCCAGTGATACAGGCCCAGCTGAAGTGTGTGTGAATGTGGGGCTCAGTGTATGAGGGAACAGTCTCAGGGTCCAGTGATCCAGACCCAGCTGAAGTGTGTGTGTATGTGAGGCTCAGTGTGTGAGGGACTAGCCTCAGGGTCCAGTGATCCAGGCCCAGCTGAAGTGTGTGTGAATGTGAGGCTCAGTGTGTGAGGGACCAGCCTCAGGGTCCAGTGATCCAGACCCAGCTGAAGTGTATGTGAATGTGATGTTCAGTGTGTGAGGGAACAGTCTCAGGGTCCAGTGATCCAGACCCAGCTGAAATGTGTGTGAATGTGAGGCTCAGTGTGTGAGGTACCAGTCTCAGGGTCCAGTGATCCAGACCCAGCTGAAGTGTGTGTGAATGTGAGGCTCAGTGTGTGAGCGACCAGTCTCAGGGTCCAGTGATCCAGACCCAGCTGTAGTGTGTGTGAATGTGAGGCTCAGTGTGTGAGGGACCAGTCTCAGGGTCCAGTGATCCAGACCAAGCTGAAGTGTGTGTGAATGTGAGGCTCAGTGTGTGAGGGACCAATGTCAGGTTCCAGTGATCCAGACCCAGCTGAAGTTTGTGTGAATGTGTGGCTCAGTATGTGAGGGACCAGCCTCAGGGTCCAGTGATCCAGACCCAGCTGAAGTGTGTGTGAATGTGAGGCTCAGTGTGTGAGGGACCAGCCTCAGGGTCCAGTGATTCAGACCCAGCTGAAGTGTGAGTGAATGTGAGGCTCAGTGTGTGAGGGACCAGCCTCAGGATCCAGTGAACCAGACCCAGCTGAAGTCTGTGTGAATGTGAGGCTCAGTTTGTGAGGGACCAGCCTCAGGGTCCAGTGATTCAGACCCAGCTGAAGTGTGTGTGAATGTGAGGCTCAGTGTGTGAGGGACCAGTCTCAGGATCCAGTGATCCAGACCCAGCTGAAGTGTGTGTGAATGTGAGGCTCAGTGTGTGAGGGACCAGTCTCAGGGTCCAGTGATCCAGACCCAGCTGAAGTGTGTGTGAATGTGAGGCTCAGTGTGTGAGGGACCAGTCTCAGGGTCCAGCGAACCAGACCCAGCTGAAGTGTGTGTGAATGTGAGGCTCAGTGTGTGAGGGACCAGTCTCAGGGTCCAGTGATCCAGACCCAGCACAAGTGTGTGTGAATGTGAGGCTCAGTGTGTGAGGGACCAGTCTCAGGGTGCAGTGATCCAGACCCAGCTGAAGTGTGTGTGAATGTGAGGTTCACTGTGTGAGGGACCAGTTTCATGGTCCAGTGATCCAGACCCAGCTGAAGTGTGTGTGAATGTGAGGCTCAGTGTGTGAGGGACCAGTCTCAGGGTCCAGTGATCCAGACCCAGCTGAAGTGTGTGTGAATGTGAGGCTCAGTGTGTGAGGGACCAGTCTCAGGGTCCAGTGATCCAGACCCAGCTGAAGTGTGTGTGAATGTGAGGCTCAGTGTGTGAGGGACCAGCATCAGGGTCCAGTGATCCAGACGTAGCTGAAGTGTGTGTGAATGTGAGGCTCAGTGTGTGAGGGACCAGCCTCAGGTCCAGGGATCCAGACCCTGCTGAAGTGTTTGTGAATGTGAGGCTCAGTGTGTGAGGGACCTGTCTCAGGGTCCAGTGATCCAGAGCCAGCTGGAGTGTGTGTGAATGTGAGGCTCAGTGTGTGAGGGACCAGTCTCAGGATCCAGTGATCCAGACCCAGCTGAAGTGTGTGTGAATGTGAGGCTCAGTGTGTGAGGGACCAGTCTCAGGGTCCAGTGATCCAGACCCAGCTGAAGTGTGTGTGAATGTGAGGCTCAGTGTGTGAGGTACCAGCCTCAGGTTCCAGTGATCCAGACCCAGCTGCAGTGTGTGTGAATGTGATGCTCAGTGTGTGAGGGACCAGCCTCAGGATCCAGTGAACCAGACCCAGCTGAAGTGTGTGTGAATGTGAGACTCAGTTTGTGAGGGACCAGCCTCAGGGTCCAGTGATCCAGACCCAGCTGAAGTGTGTGTGAATGTGAGGCTCAGTGTGTGAGGGACCAGTCTCAGGATCCAGTGATCCAGACCCAGCTGAAGTGTGTGTGAATGTGAGGCTCAGTGTGTGAGGGACCAGTCTCAGGGTCCAGTGATCCAGACCCAGCTGAAGTGTGTGTGAATGTGAGGCTCAGTGTCTGAGGGACCAGTCTCAGGGTCCAGTGATCCAGACCCAGCACAAGTGTGTGTGAATGTGAGGCTCAGTGTGTGAGGGACCAGTCTCAGGGTGCAGTGATCCAGACCCAGCTGAAGTGTGTGTGAATGTGAGGTTCACTGTGTGAGGGACCAGTTTCAGGGTCCAGTGATCCAGACCCTGCTGAAGTGTGTGTGAATGCGAGGCTCAGTGTGTGAGGGATTACTCTCAGGGTCCAGTGATCCAGACCCAGCTGAAGTGTGTGTGAATGTGAGACTCAGTGTGTGAGTGACCAGTCTCAGGGTCCAGTGATCCAGACCCAGCTGAAGTGTGTGTGAATGTGAGGCTCAGTGTGTGAGGGACAAGCCTCAGGGTCCAGTGATCCAGACCCAGCTGAAGTGTGTGTGAATGTGAGGCTCAGTGTGTGAGGGACCAGTCTCAGGGTCCAGTGATCCAGACCCAGCTGAAATGTGTGTGAATGTGAGGCTCAGTGTCTGAGGGACCAGTCTCAGTGTCCAGTGACCCAGACCCAGCTGAAGTGTGTGTGAATGTGAGGCTCAGTGTGTGAGGGACCAGTCTCAGGGTCCAGTGATCCAGACCCAGCTGAAGTGTGTGTGAATGTGAGGCTCAATGTGTGAGAGACCAGTCTCAGGGTCCAGTGATCCAGACCCAGCTGAAGTGTGTGAATGTGAGGCTCAGTGTGTGAGGGACCAGTCTCAGGGTCCAGTGATCCAGACCCAGCTGAAGTGTGTGAATGTGAGGCTCAGTGTGTGAGGGACCAGTCTCAGGGTCTAGTGATCCAGACCCAGCTGATGTGTGTGTGAATGTGAGGCTCAGTGTGTGAGGGACCAGTCTCAGGGTCCAGTGATCCAGACCCAGCTGAAGTGTGTGTGAATGTGAGGCTCAGTGTGTGAGGGACCAGTCACAGGGTCGGATGATCCAGACCCAGCTGAATTGTGTCTGAATGTGAGGCTCAGTGTGTGAGGGACCAGTCTCAGGGTCCAGTGATCCAGACTCAGCTGAAGTGTGTGTGAATGTGAGGCTCAGTGTGTGAGGGACCAGTCTCAGGGTCCAGTGATCCAGACCCAGCTGAAGTGTGTGTGAATGTGAGGCTCAGTGTGTGAGGGACCAGTCTCAGGGTCCAGTGATCCAAACCCAGCTGAAGTGTGTGTGAATGTGAGGCTCAGTGTGTGTTGGACCAGTCTCAGGGTCCAGTGATCCAGACCCAGCTGAAGTGTGTGTGAATGTGAGGCTCAGTGTGTGAGGGACCAGTCTCAGAGTCCAGTGATCCAGACTCAGCTGAAGTGTGTGTGAATGTGAGGCTCAGTGTGTGAGGGACCAGTCTCAGGGTCCAGTGATCCAGACCCAGCTGAAGTGTGTGTGAATGTGAGGCTCAGTGTGTGAGGGTCCAGTCTCAGGGTCCAGTGATCCAGACCCAGCTGTAGAGTGTGTGAATGTGAGGCTCAGTGTGTGAGGGACCAGTCGCAGAGTCCAGTGATCCAGACCCAGCTGAAGTGAATGTGAATGTGAGGGTTCAATGTGTGAGGGACCAGCCTCAGGGTCCAGTGATCCAGACCCAGCTGAAGTGTGTGTGAATGTGAGGCTCAGTGTGTGAGGGACCAGTCTCAGCGTCCAGTGATCCAGACCCACCTGAAGTGTGTGTGAATGTGAGGTTCAGTGTGTGAGGGACCAGTCTCAGGGTCCAGTGATCCAGACCCAGCTGAAGTGTGTGTGAATGTGAGGCTCAGTGTGTGAGGGACCAGTCTCAGGGTCCAGTGATCCAGAACCAGCTGAAGTGTGTGTGAATGTGAGGCTCAGTTTGTGAGGGACCAGTCTCAGGGTCCAGTGATCCAGACCCAGCTGAAGTGTGTGTGAATGTGAGGCTCAGTGTGTGAGGGACCAGTCTCAGGGTCCAGTGATCCAGACCCAGCTGAAGTGTGTGTGAATGTGAGGCTCAGTGTGTGAGGGACCAGTCTCAGGGTCCAGTGATCCAGACCCAGCTGAAGTGTGTGTGAATGTGAGGCTCAGTGTGTGAGGGACCAGCCTCAGGCTCCAGTGAAACAGACCCAGCTGAAGCGTGTGTGAATGTGAGGCTCAGTGTGTGAGGGACAGCTTCATGGTCTAGTGATCCAGACCCAGCTGAAGTGTGTGTGAATGTGAGGCTCAGTGTGTGAGGGACCAGTCTCAGGGTCCAGTGATCCAGACCCAGCTGAAGTGTGTGTGAATGTGAGTCTCAGTGTGTGAGGGACCAGCATCAGGGTCAAGTGATCCAGACCCAGCTGAAGTGTGTGTGAATGTGTGGCTCAGTATGTGAGGGACCAGCCTCAGGGTCCAGTGATCCAGACCCAGCTGAGGTATGTGTGAATGTGAGGCTCAGTGTGTGAGGGACCAGCCTCAGGATCCAGTGATTCAGACCCAGCTGAAGTGTGTGTGAATGTGAGGCTCAGTGTGTGAGGGACCAGCCTCAGGATCCAGTGAACCAGACCCAGCTGAAGTGTGTGTTAATGAGATGCTCAGTTTGTGAGGGACCAGCCTCAGGGTCCAGTGATCCAGACCCAGCTGAAGTGTGTGTGAATGTGAGGCTCAGTGTGTGAGGGACCAGTCTCAGGATCCAGTGATCCAGACCCAGCTGAAGTGTGTGTGAATGTGAGGCTCAGTGTGTGAGGGACCAGTCTCAGGGTCCAGTGATCCAGACCCAGCTGAAGTGTGTGTGAATGTGAGGCTCAGTGTGTGAGGGACCAGTCTCAGGGTCCAGTGATCCAGACCCAGCACAAGTGTGTGTGAATGTGAGGCTCAGTGTGTGAGGGACCAGTCTCAGGGTGCAGTGATCCAGACCCAGCTGAAGTGTGTGTGAATGTGAGGTTCACTGTGTCAGGGACCAGTTTCAGGGTCCAGGGATCCAGACCCAGCTGAAGTGTGTGTGAATGTGAGGCTCAGTGTGTGAGGGACCAGTCTCAGGGTCCAGTGATCCAGACCCAGCTGAAGTGTGTGTGAATGCGAGGCTCAGTGTGTGAGGGACCAGTCTCAGGGTCTAGTGATCCAGACCCAGCTGAAGTGTGTGTGAATGTTTGGTCTCAGTGTATGAGGGACAGCCTCAGGGTCCAGTGATCCAGGCCCAGCTGAAGTGTGTGTGAATGTGGGGCTCAGTGTGTGAGGACCAGTCTCAGGTTCCAGTGATCCAGACCCAGCTGAAGTGTGTGTGAATGTGAGGCTCAGTGTGTGAGGGACCAGCCTCAGGGTCCAGTGATCCAGGCCCAGCTGAAGTGTGTGTGAATGTGAGGCTCAGTGTGTGAGGAACCAGCCTCAGGGTCCAGTGATCCAGGCCCAGCTGAAGTGTGTGTGAATGTGGGGCTCAGTGTATGAGGGAACAGTCTCAGGGTCCAGTGATCCAGACCCAGCTGAAGTGTGTGTGTATGTGAGGCTCAGTGTGTGAGGGACTAGCCTCAGGGTCCAGTGATCCAGGCCCAGCTGAAGTGTGTGTGAATGTGAGGCTCAGTGTGTGAGGGACCAGCCTCAGGGTCCAGTGATCCAGACCCAGCTGAAGTGTATGTGAATGTGATGTTCAGTGTGTGAGGGAACAGTCTCAGGGTCCAGTGATCCAGACCCAGCTGAAATGTGTGTGAATGTGAGGCTCAGTGTGTGAGGTACCAGTCTCAGGGTCCAGTGATCCAGACCCAGCTGAAGTGTGTGTGAATGTGAGGCTCAGTGTGTGAGCGACCAGTCTCAGGGTCCAGTGATCCAGACCCAGCTGTAGTGTGTGTGAATGTGAGGCTCAGTGTGTGAGGGACCAGTCTCAGGGTCCAGTGATCCAGACCAAGCTGAAGTGTGTGTGAATGTGAGGCTCAGTGTGTGAGGGACCAATGTCAGGTTCCAGTGATCCAGACCCAGCTGAAGTTTGTGTGAATGTGTGGCTCAGTATGTGAGGGACCAGCCTCAGGGTCCAGTGATCCAGACCCAGCTGAAGTGTGTGTGAATGTGAGGCTCAGTGTGTGAGGGACCAGCCTCAGGGTCCAGTGATTCAGACCCAGCTGAAGTGTGAGTGAATGTGAGGCTCAGTGTGTGAGGGACCAGCCTCAGGATCCAGTGAACCAGACCCAGCTGAAGTCTGTGTGAATGTGAGGCTCAGTTTGTGAGGGACCAGCCTCAGGGTCCAGTGATTCAGACCCAGCTGAAGTGTGTGTGAATGTGAGGCTCAGTGTGTGAGGGACCAGTCTCAGGATCCAGTGATCCAGACCCAGCTGAAGTGTGTGTGAATGTGAGGCTCAGTGTGTGAGGGACCAGTCTCAGGGTCCAGTGATCCAGACCCAGCTGAAGTGTGTGTGAATGTGAGGCTCAGTGTGTGAGGGACCAGTCTCAGGGTCCAGCGAACCAGACCCAGCTGAAGTGTGTGTGAATGTGAGGCTCAGTGTGTGAGGGACCAGTCTCAGGGTCCAGTGATCCAGACCCAGCACAAGTGTGTGTGAATGTGAGGCTCAGTGTGTGAGGGACCAGTCTCAGGGTGCAGTGATCCAGACCCAGCTGAAGTGTGTGTGAATGTGAGGTTCACTGTGTGAGGGACCAGTTTCATGGTCCAGTGATCCAGACCCAGCTGAAGTGTGTGTGAATGTGAGGCTCAGTGTGTGAGGGACCAGTCTCAGGGTCCAGTGATCCAGACCCAGCTGAAGTGTGTGTGAATGCGAGGCTCAGTGTGTGAGGGATTACTCTCAGGGTCCAGTGATCCAGACCCAGCTGAAGTGTGTGTGAATGTGAGACTCAGTGTGTGAGGGACCAGTCTCAGGGTCCAGTGATCCATACCCAGCTGAAGTTTGTGTGAATGTGAGGCTCAGTGTGTGAGGGACCAGTCTCAGGGTCCAGTGATCCAGACCCAGCTGAAGTGTGTGTGAATGTGAGGCTCAGTGTGTGAGGGACCAGTCTCAGGGTCCAGTGATCCAGACCCAGCTGAAGTGTGTGTGAATGTGAGGCTCAGTGTCTGAGGGACCAGTCTCAGGGTCCAGTGATCCAGACCCAGCTGAAGTGTGTGTGAATGTGAGGCTCCGTGTGTGAGGGACCATTCTCAGGGTCCAGTGATCCAGACCCAGCTGAAGTGTGTGTGAATGTGAGGCTCAATGTGTGAGAGACCAGTCTCAGGGTCCAGTGATCCAGACCCAGCTGAAGTGTGTGTGAATGTGAGGCTCAGTGTGTGAGGGACCAGCCTCAGGCTCCGGTGATCCAGACCCAGCTGAAGTGTGTGTGAATGTGAGGCTCAGTGTGAGAGGGACCAGCCTCAGGGTCCAGTGATCCAGACCCAGCTGAAGTGTGTGTGATTGTGAGGATCAGTGTGTGAGGGACCAGTCTCAGGGTCCAGTGATCCAGACCCAGCTGAAGTGTGTGTGAATGTGATGCTCAGTGTGTGAGGGACCAGTCTCAGGGTCTAGTGATCCAGACCCAGCTGAAGTGTGTGTGAATGTGAGGCTCAGTGTGTGAGGGACCAGTCTCAGGGTCCAGTGATCCAGACCCAGCTGAAGTGTGTGTGAATGTGAGGCTCAGTGTGTGAGGGACCAGTCTCAGTGTCGGATGATCCAGACCCAGCTGAAGTGTGTGTGAATGTGAGGCTCAGTGTGTGAGGGACCAGTCTCAGGGTCCAGTGATCCAGACTCAGCTGAAGTGTGTGTGAATGTGAGGCTCAGTGTGTGAGGGACAAGTCTCAGGGTCCAGTGATCCAGACCCAGCTGAAGTGTGTGTGAATGTGAGGCTCAGTGTGTGAGGGACCAGTCTCAGGGTCCAGTGATCCAAACCCAGCTGAAGTGTGTGTGAATGTGAGGCTCAGTGTGTGTTGGACCAGTCTCAGGGTCCAGTGATCCAGACCCAGCTGAAGTGTGTGTGAATGTGAGGCTCAGTGTGTGAGGGACCAGTCTCAGGGTCCAGTGATCCAGACTCAGCTGAAGTGTGTGTGAATGTGAGGCTCAGTGTGTGAGGGACCAGTCTCAGGGTCCAGTGATCCAGACCCAGCTGAAGTGTGTGTGAATGTGAGGCTCAGTGTGTGAGGGTCCAGTCTCAGGGTCCAGTGATCCAGACCCAGCTGAAGAGTGTGTGAATGTGAGGCTCAGTGTGTGAGGGACCAGTCTCAGAGTCCAGTGATCCAGACCCAGCTGAAATGAATGTGAATGTGAGGGTTCAATGTGTGAGGGACCAGCCTCAGGGTCCAGTGATCCAGACCCAGCTGAAGTGTGTGTGAATGTGAGGCTCAGTGTGTGAGGGACCAGTCTCAGGGTCCAGTGATCCAGACCCAGCTGAAGTGTGTGTGAATGTGAGGTTCAGTGTGTGAGGGACCAGCCTCAGGCTCCGGTGATCCAGACCCAGCTGAAGTGTGTGTGAATGTGAGGCTCAGTGTGTGAGGGACCAGTCTCAGGGTCCAGTGATCCAGACCCAGCTGAAGTGTGTGTGAATGTAAGGCTCAGTGTGTGAGGGAACAGTGTCAGGGTCCAGTGATCCAGAACCAGCTGAAGTGTGTGTGAATGTGAGGCTCAGTTTGTGAGGGACCAGTTTCAGGGTCCAGTGATCCAGACCCAGCTAAAGTGTGTGTGAATGTGAGGCTCATTGTGTGAGGGACCAGTCTCAGGGTCCAGTGATCCAGACCCAGCTGAAGTGTGTGTGAATGTGAGGCTCAGTGTGTGAGGGACCAGCCTCAGGCTCCAGTGAAACAGACCCAGCTGAAGCGTGTGTGAATGTGAGGCTCAGTGTGTGAGAGACCAGCCTCAGGGTCCAGTGATCCAGACCCAGCTGAAGTGTGTGTGAATGTGAGGCTCAATGTGTGAGGGACCAGTCTCAGGGTCCAGTGATACAGATCCAGCTGAAGTGTGTGTGAATGTGAGGCTCAGTGTGTGAGGGACCAGTCTCAGGGTCCAGTGATCCAGACCCAGCTGAAGTGTTTGTGAATGTGAGGCTCAGTCTGTGAGGGACCAGCATCAGGGTCCAGTGATCCATACATAGCTGAAGTGTGTGTGAATGAGAGGCTCAGTGTGTGAGGGACCAGCCTCAGGTCCAGGGATCCAGACCCAGCTGAAGTGTTTGTGAATGTGAGGCTCAGTGTGTGAGGGACCAGTCTCAGGGTCCAGTGATCCAGAGCCAGCTGGAGTGTGTGTGAATGTGAGGCTCAGTGTGTGAGGGACCAGTCTCAGGATCCAGTGATCCAGACCCAGCTGAAGTGTGTGTGAATGTGAGGCTCAGTGTGTGAGGGACCAGTCTCAGGGTCCAGTGATCCAGACCAAGCTGAAGTGTGTGTGAATGTGAGGCTCAGTGTGTGAGGTACCAGCCTCAGGTTCCAGTGATCCAGACCCAGCTGCAGTGTGTGTGAATGTGAGGCTCAGTGTGTGAGGGACCAGTCTCAGGGTCCAGTGATCCAGACCCAGCTGAAGTGTGTGTGAATGCGAGGCTCAGTGTGTGAGGGATTACTCTCAGGGTCCAGTGATCCAGACCCAGCTGAAGTGTGTGTGAATGTGAGACTCAGTGTGTGAGGGACCAGTCTCAGGGTCCAGTGATCCAGACCCAGCTGAAGTGTGTGTGAATGTGAGGCTCAGTGTGTGAGGGACAAGCCTCAGGGTCCAGTGATCCAGACCCAGCTGAAGTGTGTGTGAATGTGAGGCTCAGTGTGTGAGGGACCAGTCTCAGTTTCCAGTGATCCAGACCCAGCTGAAGTGTGTGTGAATGTGAGGCTCAGTGTCTGAGGGACCAGTCTCAGGGTCCAGTGATCCAGACCCAGCTGAAGTGTGTGTGAATGTGAGGCTCCGTGTGTGAGGGACCAGTCTCAGGGTCCAGTGATCCAGACCCAGATGAAGTGTGTGTGAATGTGAGGCTCAATGTGTGAGAGACCAGTCTCAGGGTCCAGTGATCCAGACCCAGCTGAAGTGTGTGTGAATGTGAGGCTCAGTGAGTGAGGGACCAGCCTCAGGCTCCGGTGATCCAGACCCAGCTGAAGTGTGTGTGAATGTGAGGCTCAGTGTGAGAGGGACCAGCCTCAGGGTCCAGTGATCCAGACCCAGCTGAAGTGTGTGTGATTGTGAGGATCAGTGTGTGAGGGACAGGTCTCAGGGTCCAGTGATCCAGACCCATCTGAAGTGTGTGTGAATGTGAGGCTCAGTGTGTGAGGGACCAGTCTCAGGTTCTAGTGATCCAGACCCAGCTGAAGTGTGTGTGAATGTGAGGCTCAGTGTGTGAGGGACCAGTCTCAGGGTCCAGTGATCCAGACCCAGCTGAAGTGTGTGTGAATGTGAGGCTCAGTGTGTGAGGGACCAGTCTCAGGGTCGGATGATCCAGAATCAGCTGAAGTGTGTGTGAATGTGAGGCTCAGTGTGTGAGGGACCAGTCTCAGGGTCCAGTGATCCAGACTCAGCTGAAGTGTGTGTGAATGTGAGGCTCAGTGTGTGAGGGACCAGTCTCAGGGTCCAGTGATCCAGACCCAGCTGAAGTGTGTGTGAATGTGAGGCTCAGTGTGTGAGGGACCAGTCTCAGGGTCCAGTGATCCAAACCCAGCTGAAGTGTGTGTGAATGTGAGGCTCAGTGTGTGTTGGACCAGTCTCAGGGTCCAGTGATCCAGACCCACCTGAAGTGTGTGTGAATGTGAGGCTCAGTGTGTGAGGGACCAGTCTCAGGGTCCAGTGATCCAGACTCAGCTGAAGTGTGTGTGAATGTGAGGCTCAGTGTGTGAGGGACCAGTCTCAGGGTCCAGTGATCCAGACCCAGCTGAAGTGTGTGTGAATGTGAGGCTCAGTGTGTGAGGGTCCAGTCTCAGGGTCCAGTGATCCAGACCCAGCTGAAGAGTGTGTGAATGTGAGGCTCAGTGTGTGAGGGACCAGTCTCAGAGTCCAGTGATCCAGACCCAGCTGAAGTGAATGTGAATGTGAGGGTTCAATGTTTGAGGGTCCAGCCTCAGGGTCCAGTGATCCAGACCCAGCTGAAGTTTGTGTGAATGTGAGGCTCAGTGTATGAGGGACCAGCCGCAGGGTCCAGTGATCCAGACCCAGCTGAAGTGTGTGTGAATGTGAGGCTCAGTGTGTGAGGGACCAGTCTCAGGGTCCAGTGATCCAGACCCAGCTGAATTGTGTGTGAATGTGAGGCTCAGTGTGTGAGGGACCAGTCTCAGGGTCCAGTGAAACAGACCCAGCTGCAGTGTGTGCGAATGTGAAGCTCAGTGTGTGAAGGACCAGTCTCAGGGTCTAGTGATCCAGACCCAGCTGAAGTGTGTGTGAATGTGAGGCTCAGTGTTTGAGGGACCAGTCTCAGGGTCCAGTGATCCAGACACAGCTGAAGTGTGTGTGAATGTGAGGCTCAATGTGTGAGGGACAGTCTCAGGGTCCAGTGATACAGATCCAGCTGAAGTGTGTGTGAATGTGAGGCTCAGTGTGTGAGGGACCAGTCTCAGGGTCCAGTGATCCAGACCCAGCTGAAGTGTGTGTGAATGTGAGGCTCAGTGTGTGAGGGACCAGCATCAGGGTCCAGTGATCCAGACATAGCTGAAGTGTGTGTGAATGTGAGGCTCAGTGTGTGAGGGACCAGCCTCAGGTCCAGGGATCCAGACCCAGCTGAAGTGTTTGTGAATGTGAGGCTCAGTGTGTGAGGGACCAGTCTCAGGGTCCAGTGATCCAGAGCCAGCTGGAGTGTGTGTGAATGTGAGGCTCAGTGTGTGAGGGACCAGTCTCAGGATCCAGTGATCCAGACCCAGCTGAAGTGTGTGTGAATGTGAGGCTCAGTGTGTGAGGGACCAGTCTCAGGGTCCAGTGATCCAGACCCAGCTGAAGTGTGTGTGAATGTGAGGCTCAGTGTGTGAGGGACCAGTCTCAGGGTCCAGTGAAACAGACCCAGCTGCAGTGTGTGCGAATGTGAGGCTCAGTGTGTGAAGGACCAGTCTCAGGGTCTAGTGATCCAGACCCAGCTGAAGTGTGTGTGAATGTGAGGCTCAGTGTGTGAGGGACCAGTCTCAGGGTCCAGTGATCCAGACCCAGCTGAAGTGTGTGTGAATGTGAGGCTCAGTGTGTGTTGGACCAGTCTCAGGGTCCAGTGATCCAGACCCAGCTGAAGTGTGTGTGAATGTGAGGCTCAGTGTGTGAGGGACCAGTCTCAGGGTCCAGTGATCCAGACTCAGCTGAAGTGTGTGTGAATGTGAGGCTCAGTGTGTGAGGGACCAGTCTCAGGGTCCAGTGATCCAGACCCAGCTGAAGTGTGTGTGAATGTGAGGCTCAGTGTGTGAGGGTCCAGTCTCAGGGTCCAGTGATCCAGACCCAGCTGAAGAGTGTGTGAATGTGAGGCTCAGTGTGTGAGGGACCAGTCTCAGAGTCCAGTGATCCAGACCCAGCTGAAGAGTGTGTGAATGTGAGGCTCAGTGTGTGAGGGACCAGTCTCAGAGTCCAGTGATCCAGACCCAGCTGAAGTGAATGTGAATGTGAGGGTTCAATGTGTGAGGGACCAGCCTCAGGGTCCAGTGATCCAGACCCAGCTGAAGTGTGTGTGAATGTGAGGCTCAGTGTGTGAGGGACCAGTCTCAGGGTCCAGTGATCCAGACCCAGCTGAAGTGTGTGTGAATGTGAGGTTCAGTGTGTGAGGGACCAGCCTCAGGCTCCGGTGATCCAGACCCAGCTGAAGTGTGTGTGAATGTGAGGCTCAGTGTGTGAGGGACCAGTCTCAGGGTCCAGTGATCCAGACCCAGCTGAAGTGTGTGTGAATGTGAGGCTCAGTGTGTGAGGGTCCAGTCTCAGGGTCCAGTGATCCAGACCCAGCTGAAGAGTGTGTGAATGTGAGGCTCAGTGTGTGAGGGACCAGTCTCAGAGTCCAGTGATCCAGACCCAGCTGAAGTGAATGTGAATGTGAGGGTTCAATGTGTGAGGGACCAGCCTCAGGGTCCAGTGATCCAGACCCAGCTGAAGTGTGTGTGAATGTGAGGCTCAGTGTGTGAGGGACCAGTCTCAGGGTCCAGTGATCCAGACCCAGCTGAAGTGTGTGTGAATGTGAGGTTCAGTGTGTGAGGGACCAGCCTCAGGCACCGGTGATCCAGACCCAGCTGAAGTGTGTGTGAATGTGAGGCTCAGTGTGTGAGGGACCAGTCTCAGGGTCCAGTGATCCAGACCCAGCTGAAGTGTGTGTGAATGTAAGGCTCAGTGTGTGAGGGAACAGTGTCAGGGTCCAGTGATCCAGAACCAGCTGAAGTGTGTGTGAATGTGAGGCTCAGTTTGTGAGGGACCAGTTTCAGGGTCCAGTGATCCAGACCCAGCTAAAGTGTGTGTGAATGTGAGGCTCATTGTGTGAGGGACCAGTCTCAGGGTCCAGTGATCCAGACCCAGCTGAAGTGTGTGTGAATGTGAGGCTCAGTGTGTGAGGGACCAGCCTCAGGCTCCAGTGAAACAGACCCAGCTGAAGCGTGTGTGAATGTGAGGCTCAGTGTGTGAGGGACCAGCCTCAGGGTCCAGTGATCCAGACCCAGCTGAAGTGTGTGTGAATGTGAGGCTCAATGTGTGAGGGACCAGTCTCAGGGTCCAGTGATACAGATCCAGCTGAAGTGTGTGTGAATGTGAGGCTCAGTGTGTGAGGGACCAGTCTCAGGGTCCAGTGATCCAGACCCAGCTGAAGTGTTTGTGAATGTGAGGCTCAGTCTGTGAGGGACCAGCATCAGGGTCCAGTGATCCATACATAGCTGAAGTGTGTGTGAATGAGAGGCTCAGTGTGTGAGGGACCAGCCTCAGGTCCAGGGATCCAGACCCAGCTGAAGTGTTTGTGAATGTGAGGCTCAGTGTGTGAGGGACCAGTCTCTGGGTCTAGTGATCCAGAGCCAGCTGGAGTTTGTGTGAATGTGAGGCTCAGTGTGTGAGGGACCAGTCTCAGGATCCAGTGATCCAGACCCAGCTGAAGTGTGTGTGAATGTGAGGCTCAGTGTGTGAGGGACCAGTCTCAGGGTCCAGTGATCCAGACCAAGCTGAAGTGTGTGTGAATGTGAGCCTCAGTGTGTGAGGTACCAGCCTCAGGTTCCAGTGATCCAGACCCAGCTGCAGTGTGTGTGAATGTGAGGCTCAGTGTGTGAGGGACCAGTCTCAGGGTCCAGTGATCCAGACCCAGCTGAAGTGTGTGTGAATGCGAGGCTCAGTGTGTGAGGGATTACTCTCAGGGTCCAGTGATCCAGACCCAGCTGAAGTGTGTGTGAATGTGAGACTCAGTGTGTGAGGGACCAGTCTCAGGGTCCAGTGATCCAGACCCAGCTGAAGTGTGTGTGAATGTGAGGCTCAGTGTGTGAGGGACAAGCCTCAGGGTCCAGTGATCCAGACCCAGCTGAAGTGTGTGTGAATGTGAGGCTCAGTGTGTGAGGGACCAGTCTCAGTTTCCAGTGATCCAGACCCAGCTGAAGTGTGTGTGAATGTGAGGCTCAGTGTCTGAGGGACCAGTCTCAGGGTCCAGTGATCCAGACCCAGCTGAAGTGTGTGTGAATGTGAGGCTCCGTGTGTGAGGGACCAGTCTCAGGGTCCAGTGATCCAGACCCAGATGAAGTGTGTGTGAATGTGAGGCTCAATGTGTGAGAGACCAGTCTCAGGGTCCAGTGATCCAGACCCAGCTGAAGTGTGTGTGAATGTGAGGCTCAGTGAGTGAGGGACCAGCCTCAGGCTCCGGTGATCCAGACCCAGCTGAAGTGTGTGTGAATGTGAGGCTCAGTGTGAGAGGGACCAGCCTCAGGGTCCAGTGATCCAGACCCAGCTGAAGTGTGTGTGATTGTGAGGATCAGTGTGTGAGGGACAGGTCTCAGGGTCCAGTGATCCAGACCCATCTGAAGTGTGTGTGAATGTGAGGCTCAGTGTGTGAGGGACCAGTCTCAGGTTCTAGTGATCCAGACCCAGCTGAAGTGTGTGTGAATGTGAGGCTCAGTGTGTGAGGGACCAGTCTCAGGGTCCAGTGATCCAGACCCAGCTGAAGTGTGTGTGAATGTGAGGCTCAGTGTGTGAGGGACCAGTCTCAGGGTCGGATGATCCAGAATCAGCTGAAGTGTGTGTGAATGTGAGGCTCAGTGTGTGAGGGACCAGTCTCAGGGTCCAGTGATCCAGACTCAGCTGAAGTGTGTGTGAATGTGAGGCTCAGTGTGTGAGGGACCAGTCTCAGGGTCCAGTGATCCAGACCCAGCTGAAGTGTGTGTGAATGTGAGGCTCAGTGTGTGAGGGACCAGTCTCAGGGTCCAGTGATCCAAACCCAGCTGAAGTGTGTGTGAATGTGAGGCTCAGTGTGTGTTGGACCAGTCTCAGGGTCCAGTGATCCAGACCCACCTGAAGTGTGTGTGAATGTGAGGCTCAGTGTGTGAGGGACCAGTCTCAGGGTCCAGTGATCCAGACTCAGCTGAAGTGTGTGTGAATGTGAGGCTCAGTGTGTGAGGGACCAGTCTCAGGGTCCAGTGATCCAGACCCAGCTGAAGTGTGTGTGAATGTGAGGCTCAGTGTGTGAGGGTCCAGTCTCAGGGTCCAGTGATCCAGACCCAGCTGAAGAGTGTGTGAATGTGAGGCTCAGTGTGTGAGGGACCAGTCTCAGAGTCCAGTGATCCAGACCCAGCTGAAGTGAATGTGAATGTGAGGGTTCAATGTGTGAGGGTCCAGCCTCAGGGTCCAGTGATCCAGACCCAGCTGAAGTTTGTGTGAATGTGAGGCTCATTGTATGAGGGACCAGCCGCAGGGTCCAGTGATCCAGACCCAGCTGAAGTGTGTGTGAATGTGAGGCTCAGTGTGTGAGGGACCAGTCTCAGGGTCCAGTGATCCAGACCCAGCTGAAGTGTGTGTGAATGTGAGGCTCAGTGTGTGAGGGACCAGTCTCAGGGTCCAGTGAAACAGACCCAGCTGCAGTGTGTGCGAATGTGAAGCTCAGTGTGTGAAGGACCAGTCTCAGGGTCTAGTGATCCAGACCCAGCTGAAGTGTGTGTGAATGTGAGGCTCAGTGTTTGAGGGACCAGTCTCAGGGTCCAGTGATCCAGACACAGCTGAAGTGTGTGTGAATGTGAGGCTCAATGTGTGAGGGACAGTCTCAGGGTCCAGTGATCCAGAGCCAGCTGGAGTGTGTGTGAATGTGAGGCTCAGTGTGTGAGGGACCAGTCTCAGGATCCAGTGATCCAGACCCAGCTGAAGTGTGTGTGAATGTGAGGCTCAGTGTGTGAGGGACCAGTCTCAGGGTCCAGTGATCCAGACCCAGCTGAAGTGTGTGTGAATGTGAGGCTCAGTGTGTGAGGGACCAGTCTCAGGGTCCAGTGAAACAGACCCAGCTGCAGTGTGTGCGAATGTGAGGCTCAGTGTGTGAAGGACCAGTCTCAGGGTCTAGTGATCCAGACCCAGCTGAAGTGTGTGTGAATGTGAGGCTCAGTGTGTGAGGGACCAGTCTCAGGGTCCAGTGATCCAGACCCAGCTGAAGTGTGTGTGAATGTGAGGCTCAGTGTGTGTTGGACCAGTCTCAGGGTCCAGTGATCCAGACCCAGCTGAAGTGTGTGTGAATGTGAGGCTCAGTGTGTGAGGGACCAGTCTCAGGGTCCAGTGATCCAGACTCAGCTGAAGTGTGTGTGAATGTGAGGCTCAGTGTGTGAGGGACCAGTCTCAGGGTCCAGTGATCCAGACCCAGCTGAAGTCTGTGTGAATGTGAGGCTCAGTGTGTGAGGGTCCAGTCTCAGGGTCCAGTGATCCAGACCCAGCTGAAGAGTGTGTGAATGTGAGGCTCAGTGTGTGAGGGACCAGTCTCAGAGTCCAGTGATCCAGACCCAGCTGAAGTGAATGTGAATGTGAGGGTTCAATGTGTGAGGGACCAGCTTCAGGGTCCAGTGATCCAGACCCAGCTGAAGTGTGTGTGAATGTGAGGCTCAGTGTGTGAGGGACCAGTCTCAGGGTCCAGTGATCCAGACCCAGCTGAAGTGTGTGTGAATGTGAGGTTCAGTGTGTGAGGGACCAGCCTCAGGCTCCGGTGATCCAGACCCAGCTGAAGTGTGTGTGAATGTGAGGCTCAGTGTGTGAGGGACCAGTCTCAGGGTCCAGTGATCCAGACCCAGCTGAAGTGCGTGTGAATGTGAGGCTCAGTGTGTGAGGGAACAGTGTCAGGGTCCAGTGATCCAGAACCAGCTGAAGTGTGTGTGAATGTGAGGCTCAGTTTGTGAGGGACCAGTCTCAGGGTCCAGTGATCCAGACCCAGCTAAAGTGTGTGTGAATGTGAGGCTCAGTGTGTGAGGGACCAGTCTCACGGTCCAGTGATCCAGACCCAGGTGAAGTGTGTGTGAATGTGATGCTCAGTGTGTGAGGGACCAGCCTCAGGCTCCAGTGAAACAGACCCAGCTGAAGCGTGTGTGAATGTGAGGCTCAGTGTGTGAGGGACCAGCCTCAGGGTCCAGTGATCCAGACCCAGCTGAAGTGTGTGTGAATGTGAGGCTCAACATGTGAGGGACCAGTCTCAGGGTCCAGTGATACAGATCCAGCTGAAGTGTGTGTGAATGTGAGGCTCAGTGTGTGAGGGACCAGTCTCAGGGTCCAGTGATCCAGACCCAGCTGAAGTGTTTGTGAATGTGAGGCTCAGTGTGTGAGGGACCAGCATCAGGGTCCAGTGATCCAGACATAGCTGAAGTGTGTGTGAATGTGAGGCTCAGTGTGTGAGGGACCAGCCTCAGGTCCAGGGATCCAGACCCAGCTGAAGTGCTTGTGAATGTGAGGCTCAGTGTGTGAGGGACCAGTCTCAGGGTCCAGTGATCCAGAGCCAGCTGGAGTGTGTGTGAATGTGAGGCTCAGTGTGTGAGGGACCAGTCTCAGGATCCAGTGATCCAGACCCAGCTGAAGTGTGTGTGAATGTGAGGCTCAGTGTGTGAGGTACCAGCCTCAGGTTCCAGTGATCCAGACCCAGCTGCAGTGTGTGTGAATGTGAGGCTCAGTGTGTGAGGGACCAGTCTCAGGGTCCAGTGATCCAGACCCAGCTGAAGTGTGTGTGAATGCGAGGCTCAGTGTGTGAGGGATTACTCTCAGGGTCCAGTGATCCAGACCCAGCTGAAGTGTGTGTGAATGTGAGACTAAGTGTGTGAGGGACCAGTCTCAGGGTCCAGTGATCCAGACCCAGCTGAAGTGTGTGTGAATGTGAGGCTCAGTGTGTGAGGGACAAGCCTCAGGGTCCAGTGATCCAGACCCAGCTGAAGTGTGTGTGAATGTGAGGCTCAGTGTGTGAGGGACCAGTCTCAGGGTCCAGTGATCCAGACCCAGCTGAAGTGTGTGTGAATGTGAGGCTCAGTGTCTGAGGGACCAGTCTCAGGGTTCAGTGATCCAGACCCAGCTGAAGTGTGTGTGAATGTGAGGCTCCGTGTGTGAGGGACCAGTCTCAGGGTCCAGTGATCCAGACCCAGCTGAAGTGTGTGTGAATGTGAGGCTCAATGTGTGAGAGACCAGTCTCAGGGTCCAGTGATCCAGACCCAGCTGAAGTGTGTGTGAATGTGAGGCACAGTGAGTGAGGGACCAGCCTCAGGCTCCGGTGATCCAGACCCAGCTGAAGTGTGTGTGAATGTGAGGCTCAGTGTGAGAGGGACCAGCCTCAGGGTCCAGTGATCCAGACCCAGCTGAAGTGTGTGTGATTGTGAGGATCAGTGTGTGAGGGACCAGTCTCAGGTTCCAGTGATCCAGACCCAGCTGAAGTGTGTGTGAATGTGAGGCTCAGTGTGTGAGGGACCAGTCTCAGGCTCCAGTGATCCAAACCCAGCTGAAGTGTGTGTGAATGTGAGGCTCAGTGTGTGTTGGACCAGACTCAGGGTCCAGTGATCCAGACCCAGCTGAAGTGTGTGTGAATGTGAGGCTCAGTGTGTGAGGGACCAGTCTCAGGGTCCAGTGATCCAGACTCAGCTGAAGTGTGTGTGAATGTGAGGCTCAGTGTGTGAGGGACCAGTCTCAGGGTCCATGATCCAGACCCAGCTGAAGTGTGTGTGAATGTGAGGCTCAGTGTGTGAGGGTCCAGTCTCAGGGTCCAGTGATCCAGACCCAGCTGAAGAGTGTGTGAATGTGAGGCTCAGTGTGTGAGGGACCAGTCTCAGAGTCCAGTGATCCAGACCCAGCTGAAGTGAATGTGAATGTGAGGGTTCAATGTGTGAGGGACCAGCCTCAGGGTCCAGTGATCCAGACCCAGCTGAAGTGTGTGTGAATGTGAGGCTCAGTGTGCGAGGGACCAGTCTCAGGGTCCAGTGATCCAGACCCAGCTGAAGTGTGTGTGAATGTGAGGTTCAGTGTGTGAGGGACCAGCCTCAGGCTCCGGTGATCCAGACCCAGCTGAAGTGTGTGTGAATGTGAGGCTCAGTGTGTGAGGGACCAGTCTCAGGGTCCAGTGATCCAGACCCAGCTGAAGTGTGTGTGAATGTAAGGCTCAGTGTGTGAGGGAACAGTGTCAGGGTCCAGTGATCCAGAACCAGCTGAAGTGTGTGTGAATGTGAGGCTCAGTTTGTGAGGGACCAGTCTCAGGGTCCAGATATCCAGACCCAGCTAAAGTGTGTGTGAATGTGAGGCTCAGTGTGTGAGGGACCAGTCTCAGGGTCCAGTGATCCAGACCCAGCTGAAGTGTGTGTGAATGTGAGGCTCAGTGTGTGATGGACCAGCCTCAGGCTCCAGTGAAACAGACCCAGCTGAAGCGTGTGTGAATGTGAGGCTCAGTGTGTGAGGGACCAGCCTCAGGGTCCAGTGATCCAGACCCAGCTGAAGTGTGTGTGAATGTGAGGCTCAATGTGTGAGGGACCAGTCTCAGGGTCCAGTGATACAGATCCAGCTGAAGTGTGTGTGAATGTGAGGCTCAGTGTGTGAGGGACCAGTCTCAGGGTCCAGTGATCCAGACCCAGCTAAAGTGTGTGTGAATGCGAGGCTCAGTGTGTGAGGGATTACTCTCAGGGTCCAGTGATCCAGACCCAGCTGAAGTGTGTGTGAATGTGAGACTCAGTGTGTGAGGGACCAGTCTCAGGGTCCAGTGATCCAGACCCAGCTGAAGTGTGTGTGAATGTGAGGCTCAGTGTGTGAGGGACAAGCCTCAGGGTCCAGTGATCCAGACCCAGCTGAAGTGTGTGTGAATGTGAGGCTCAGTGTGTGAGGGACCAGTCTCAGTGTCCAGTGATCCAGACCCAGCTGAAGTGTGTGTGAATGTGAGGCTCAGTGTCTGAGGGACCAGTCTCAGGGTCCAGTGATCCAGACCCAGCTGAAGTGTGTGTGAATGTGAGGCTCCGTGTGTGAGGGACCAGTCTCAGGATCCAGTGATCCAGACCCAGATGAAGTGTGTGTGAATGTGAGGCTCAATGTGTGAGGGACCAGTCTCAGGGTCCAGTGATCCAGACCCAGCTGAAGTGTGTGTGAATGTGAGGCTCAGTGAGTGAGGGACCAGCCTCAGGCTCCGGTGATCCAGACCCAGCTGAAGTGTGTGTGAATGTGAGGCTCAGTGTGAGAGGGACCAGCCTCAGGGTCCAGTGATCCAGACCCAGCTGAAGTGTGTGTGATTGTGAGGATCAGTGTGTGAGGGACCAGTCTAAGGGTCCAGTGATCCAGACCCAGCTGAAGTGTGTGTGAATGTGAGGCTCAGTGTGTGAGGGACCAGTCTCAGGTTCTAGTGATCCAGACCCAGCTGAAGTGTGTGTGAATGTGAGGCTCAGTGTGTGAGGAACCAGTCTCAGGGTCCAGTGATCCAGACCCAGCTGAAGTGTGTGTGAATGTGAGGCTCAGTGTGTGAGGTACCAGCCTCAGGTACCAGTGATCCAGACCCAGCTGCAGTGTGTGTGAATGTGAGGCTCAGTGTGTGAGGGACCAGTCTCAGGGTCCAGTGATCCAGACCCAGCTGAAGTGTGTGTGAATGCGAGGCTCAGTGTGTGAGGGATTACTCTCAGGGTCCAGTGATCCAGACCCAGCTGAAGTGTGTGTGAATGTGAGACTCAGTGTGTGAGGGACCAGTCTCAGGGTCCAGTGATCCAGACCCAGCTGAAGTGTGTGTGAATGTGAGGCTCAGTGTGTGAGGGACAAGCCTCAGGGTCCAGTGATCCAGACCCAGCTGAAGTGTGTGTGAATGTGAGGCTCAGTGTGTGAGGGACCAGTCTCAGGGTCCAGTGATCCAGACCCAGCTGAAGTGTGTGTGAATGTGAGGCTCAGTGTCTGAGGGACCAGTCTCAGGGTCCAGTGATCCAGACCCAGCTGAAGTGTGTGTGAATGTGAGGCTCCGTGTGTGAGGGACCAGTCTCAGGGTCCAGTGATCCAGACCCAGCTGAAGTGTGTGTGAATGTGAGGCTCAATGTGTGAGAGACGAGTCTCAGGGTCCAGTGATCCAGACCCAGCTGAAGTGTGTGTGAATGTGAGGCACAGTGAGTGAGGGACCAGCCTCAGGCTCCGGTGATCCAGACCCAGCTGAAGTGTGTGTGAATGTGAGGCTCAGTGTGAGAGGGACCAGCCTCAGGGTCCAGTGATCCAGACCCAGCTGAAGTGTGTGTGATTGTGAGGATCAGTGTGTGAGGGACCAGTCTCAGGTTCCAGTGATCCAGACCCAGCTGAAGTGTGTGTGAATGTGAGGCTCAGTGTGTGAGGGACCAGTCTCAGGCTCCAGTGATCCAAACCCAGCTGAAGTGTGTGTGAATGTGAGGCTCAGTGTGTGTTGGACCAGACTCAGGGTCCAGTGATCCAGACCCAGCTGAAGTGTGTGTGAATGTGAGGCTCAGTGTGTGAGGGACCAGTCTCAGGGTCCAGTGATCCAGACTCAGCTGAAGTGTGTGTGAATGTGAGGCTCAGTGTGTGAGGGACCAGTCTCAGGGTCCATGATCCAGACCCAGCTGAAGTGTGTGTGAATGTGAGGCTCAGTGTGTGAGGGTCCAGTCTCAGGGTCCAGTGATCCAGACCCAGCTGAAGAGTGTGTGAATGTGAGGCTCAGTGTGTGAGGGACCAGTCTCAGAGTCCAGTGATCCAGACCCAGCTGAAGTCAATGTGAATGTGAGGGTTCAATGTGTGAGGGACCAGCCTCAGGGTCCAGTGATCCAGACCCAGCTGAAGTGTGTGTGAATGTGAGGCTCAGTGTGCGAGGGACCAGTCTCAGGGTCCAGTGATCCAGACCCAGCTGAAGTGTGTGTGAATGTGAGGTTCAGTGTGTGAGGGACCAGCCTCAGGCTCCGGTGATCCAGACCCAGCTGAAGTGTGTGTGAATGTGAGGCTCAGTGTGTGAGGGACCAGTCTCAGGGTCCAGTGATCCAGACCCAGCTGAAGTGTGTGTGAATGTAAGGCTCAGTGTGTGAGGGAACAGTGTCAGGGTCCAGTGATCCAGAACCAGCTGAAGTGTGTGTGAATGTGAGGCTCAGTTTGTGAGGGACCAGTCTCAGGGTCCAGATATCCAGACCCAGCTAAAGTGTGTGTGAATGTGAGGCTCAGTGTGTGAGGGACCAGTCTCAGGGTCCAGTGATCCAGACCCAGCTGAAGTGTGTGTGAATGTGAGGCTCAGTGTGTGATGGACCAGCCTCAGGCTCCAGTGAAACAGACCCAGCTGAAGCGTGTGTGAATGTGAGGCTCAGTGTGTGAGGGACCAGCCTCAGGGTCCAGTGATCCAGACCCAGCTGAAGTGTGTGTGAATGTGAGGCTCAATGTGTGAGGGACCAGTCTCAGGGTCCAGTGATACAGATCCAGCTGAAGTGTGTGTGAATGTGAGGCTCAGTGTGTGAGGGACCAGTCTCAGGGTCCAGTGATCCAGACCCAGCTAAAGTGTGTGTGAATGCGAGGCTCAGTGTGTGAGGGATTACTCTCAGGGTCCAGTGATCCAGACCCAGCTGAAGTGTGTGTGAATGTGAGACTCAGTGTGTGAGGGACCAGTCTCAGGGTCCAGTGATCCAGACCCAGCTGAAGTGTGTGTGAATGTGAGGCTCAGTGTGTGAGGGACAAGCCTCAGGGTCCAGTGATCCAGACCCAGCTGAAGTGTGTGTGAATGTGAGGCTCAGTGTGTGAGGGACCAGTCTCAGTGTCCAGTGATCCAGACCCAGCTGAAGTGTGTGTGAATGTGAGGCTCAGTGTCTGAGGGACCAGTCTCAGGGTCCAGTGATCCAGACCCAGCTGAAGTGTGTGTGAATGTGAGGCTCCGTGTGTGAGGGACCAGTCTCAGGATCCAGTGATCCAGACCCAGATGAAGTGTGTGTGAATGTGAGGCTCAATGTGTGAGAGACCAGTCTCAGGGTCCAGTGATCCAGACCCAGCTGAAGTGTGTGTGAATGTGAGGCTCAGTGAGTGAGGGACCAGCCTCAGGCTCCGGTGATCCAGACCCAGCTGAAGTGTGTGTGAATGTGAGGCTCAGTGTGAGAGGGACCAGCCTCAGGGTCCAGTGATCCAGACCCAGCTGAAGTGTGTGTGATTGTGAGGATCAGTGTGTGAGGGACCAGTCTAAGGGTCCAGTGATCCAGACCCAGCTGAAGTGTGTGTGAATGTGAGGCTCAGTGTGTGAGGGACCAGTCTCAGGTTCTAGTGATCCAGACCCAGCTGAAGTGTGTGTGAATGTGAGGCTCAGTGTGTGAGGAACCAGTCTCAGGGTCCAGTGATCCAGACCCAGCTGAAGTGTGTGTGAATGTGAGGCTCAGTGTGTGAGGGACCAGTCTCAGGGTCGGATGATCCAGACCCAGCTGAAGTGTGTGTGAATGTGAGGCTCAGTGTGTGAGGGACCAGTCTCAGGGTCCAGTGATCCAGACTCAGCTGAAGTGTGTGTGAATGTGAGGCTCAGTGTGTGAGGGACCAGTCTCAGGGTCCAGTGATCCAGACCCAGCTGAAGTGTGTGTGATTGTGAGGCTCAGTGTGTGAGGGACCAGTCTCAGGGTCCAGTGATCTAAACCCAGCTGAAGTGTGTGTGAATGTGAGGCTCAGTGTGTGTTGGACCAGTCTCAGGGTCCAGTGATCCAGACCCACCTGAAGTGTGTGTGAATGTGAGGCTCAGTGTGTGAGGGACCAGTCTCAGGGTCCAGTGATCCAGACTCAGCTGAAGTGTGTGTGAATGTGAGGCTCAGTGTGTGAGGGACCAGTCTCAGGGTCCAGTGATCCAGACCCAACTGAAGTGTGTGTGAATGTGAGGCTCAGTGTGTGAGGGTCCAGTCTCAGGGTCCAGTGATCCAGACCCAGCTGAAGAGTGTGTGAATGTGAGGCTCAGTGTGTGAGGGACCAGTCTCAGAGTCCAGTGATCCAGACCCAGCTGAAGTGAATGTGAATGTGAGGGTTCAATGTGTGAGGATCCAGCCTCAGGGTCCAGTGATCCAGACCCAGCTGAAGTTTGTGTGAATGTGAGGCTCAGTGTATGAGGGACCAGCCGCAGGGTCCAGTGATCCAGACCCAGCTGAAGTGTGTGTGAATGTGAGGCTCAGTGTGTGAGGGACCAGTCTCAGGGTCCAGTGATCCAGACCCAGCTGAAGTGTGTGTGAATGTGAGGCTCAGTGTGTGAGGGACCAGTCTCAGGGTCCAGTGAAACAGACCCAGCTGCAGTGTGTGCGAATGTGAGGCTCAGTGTGTGAAGGACCAGTCTCAGGGTCTAGTGATCCAGACCCAGCTGAAGTGTGTGTGAATGTGAGGCTCAGTGTTTGAGGGACCAGTCTCAGGGTCCAGTGATCCAGACCCAGCTGAAGTGTGTGTGAATGTGAGGCTCAATGTGTGAGGGACCAGTCTCAGGGTCCAGTGATACAGATCCAGCTGAAGTGTGTGTGAATGTGAGGCTCAGTGTGTGAGGGACCAGTCTCAGGGTCCAGTGATCCAGACCCAGCTGAAGTGTGTGTGAATGTGAGGCTCAGTGTGTGAGGAACCACCATCAGGGTCCAGTGATCCAGACATAGCTGAAGTGTGTGTGAATGTGAGGCTCAGTGTGTGAGGGACCAGCCTCAGGTCCAGGGATCCAGACCCAGCTGAAGTGTTTGTGAATGTGAGGCTCAGTGTGTGAGGGACCAGTCTCAGGGTCCAGTGATCCAGAGCCAGCTGGAGTGTGTGTGAATGTGAGGCTCAGTGTGTGAGGGACCAGTCTCAGGATCCAGTGAACCAGACCCAGCTGAAGTGTGTGTGAATGTGAGGCTCAGTGTGTGAGGGACCAGTCTCAGGGTCCAGTAATCCAAACCCAGCTGAAGTGTGTGTGAATGTGAGGCTCAGTGTGTGTTGGACCAGTCTCAGGGTCCAGTGATCCAGACCCAGCTGAAGTGTGTGTGAATGTGAGGCTCAGTGTGTGAGGGACCAGTCTCAGGGTCCAGTGATCCAGACTCAGCTGAAGTGTGTGTGAATGTGAGGCTCAGTGTGTGAGGGACCAGTCTCAGGGTCCAGTGATACAGACCCAGCTGAAGTGTGTGTGAATGTGAGGCTCAGTGTGTAAGGGTCCAGTCTCAGGGTCCAGTGATCCAGACCTAGCTGAAGAGTGTGTGAATGTGAGGCTCAGTGTGTGAGGGACCAGTCTCAGGGTCCAGTGATCCAGACCCAGCTGAAGTGTGTGTGAATGTGAGGCTCAGTGGGTGATGGACCAGCCTCAGGCTCCAGTGAAACAGACCCAGCTGAAGCGTGTGTGAATGTGAGGCTCAGTGTGTGAGGGACCAGCCTCAGGGTCCAGTGATCCAGACCCAGCTGAAGTGTGTGTGAATGTGAGGCTCAATGTGTGAGGGACCAGTCTCAGGGTCCAGTGATACAGATCCAGCTGAAGTGTGTGTGAATGTGAGGCTCAGTGTGTGAGGGACCAGTCTCAGGGTCCAGTGATCCAGACCCAGCTAAAGTGTGTGTGAATGCGAGGCTCAGTGTGTGAGGGATTACTCTCAGGGTCCAGTGATCCAGACCCAGCTGAAGTGTGTGTGAATGTGAGACTCAGTGTGTGAGGGACCAGTCTCAGGGTCCAGTGATCCAGACCCAGCTGAAGTGTGTGTGAATGTGAGGATCAGTGTGTGAGGGACAAGCCTCAGGGTCCAGTGATCCAGACCCAGCTGAAGTGTGTGTGAATGTGAGGCTCAGTGTGTGAGGGACCAGTCTCAGTGTCCAGTGATCCAGACCCAGCTGAAGTGTGTGTGAATGTGAGGCTCAGTGTCTGAGGGACCAGTCTCAGGGTCCAGTGATCCAGACCCAGCTGAAGTGTGTGTGAATGTGAGGCTCCGTGTGTGAGGGACCAGTCTCAGGATCCAGTGATCCAGACCCAGATGAAGTGTGTGTGAATGTGAGGCTCAATGTGTGAGAGACCAGTCTCAGGGTCCAGTGATCCAGACCCAGCTGAAGTGTGTGTGAATGTGAGGCTCAGTGAGTGAGGGACCAGCCTCAGGCTCCGGTGATCCAGACCCAGCTGAAGTGTGTGTGAATGTGAGGCTCAGTGTGAGAGGGACCAGCCTCAGGGTCCAGTGATCCAGACCCAGCTGAAGTGTGTGTGATTGTGAGGATCAGTGTGTGAGGGACCAGTCTCAGGGTCCAGTGATCCAGACCCAGCTGAAGTGTGTGTGAATGTGAGGCTCAGTGTGTGAGGGACCAGTCTCAGGTTCTAGTGATCCAGACCCAGCTGAAGTGTGTGTGAATGTGAGGCTCAGTGTGTGAGGAACCAGTCTCAGGGTCCAGTGATCCAGACCCAGTTGAAGTGTGTGTGAATGTGAGGCTCAGTGTGTGAGGGACCAGTCTCAGGGTCGGATGATCCAGACCCAGCTGAAGTGTGTGTGAATGTGAGGCTCAGTATGTGAGGGACCAGTCTCAGGGTCCAGTGATCCAGACTCAGCTGAAGTGTGTGTGAATGTGAGGCTCAGTGTGTGAGGGACCAGTCTCAGGGTCCAGTGATCCAGACCCAGCTGAAGTGTGTGTGATTGTGAGGCTCAGTGTGTGAGGGACCAGTCTCAGGGTCCAGTGATCCAAACCCAGCTGAAGTGTGTGTGAATGTGAGGCTCAGTGTGTGTTGGACCAGTCTCAGGGTCCAGTGATCCAGACCCACCTGAAGTGTGTGTGAATGTGAGGCTCAGTGTGTGAGGGACCAGTCTCAGGGTCCAGTGATCCAGACTCAGCTGAAGTGTGTGTGAATGTGAGGCTCAGTGTGTGAGGGACCAGTCTCAGGGTCCAGTGATCCAGACCCAGCTGAAGTGTGTGTGAATGTGAGGCTCAGTGTGTGAGGGTCCAGTCTCAGGGTCCAGTGATCCAGACCCAGCTGAAGAGTGTGTGAATGTGAGGCTCAGTGTGTGAGGGACCAGTCTCAGAGTCCAGTGATCCAGACCCAGCTGAAGTGAATGTGAATGTGAGGGTTCAATGTGTGAGGATCCAGCCTCAGGGTCCAGTGATCCAGACCCAGCTGAAGTTTGTGTGAATGTGAGGCTCAGTGTATGAGGGACCAGCCGCAGGGTCCAGTGATCCAGACCCAGCTGAAGTGTGTGTGAATGTGAGGCTCAGTGTGTGAGGGACCAGTCTCAGGGTCCAGTGATCCAGACCCAGCTGAAGTGTGTGTGAATGTGAGGCTCAGTGTGTGAGTGACCAGTCTCAGGGTCCAGTGAAACAGACCCAGCTGCAGTGTGTGCGAATGTGAGGCTCAGTGTGTGAAGGACCAGTCTCAGGGTCTAGTGATCCAGACCCAGCTGAAGTGTGTGTGAATGTGAGGCTCAGTGTTTGAGGGACCAGTCTCAGGGTCCAGTGATCCAGACCCAGCTGAAGTGTGTGTGAATGTGAGGCTCAATGTGTGAGGGACCAGTCTCAGGGTCCAGTGATACAGATCCAGCTGAAGTGTGTGTGAATGTGAGGCTCAGTGTGTGAGGGACCAGTCTCAGGGTCCAGTGATCCAGACCCAGCTGAAGTGTGTGTGAATGTGAGGCTCAGTGTGTGAGGAACCACCATCAGGGTCCAGTGATCCAGACATAGCTGAAGTGTGTGTGAATGTGAGGCTCAGTGTGTGAGGGACCAGCCTCAGGTCCAGGGATCCAGACCCAGCTGAAGTGTTTGTGAATGTGAGGCTCAGTGTGTGAGGGACCAGTCTCAGGGTCCAGTGATCCAGAGCCAGCTGGAGTGTGTGTGAATGTGAGGCTCAGTGTGTGAGGGACCAGTCTCAGGATCCAGTGAACCAGACCCAGCTGAAGTGTGTGTGAATGTGAGGCTCAGTGTGTGAGGGACCAGTCTCAGGGTCCAGTAATCCAAACCCAGCTGAAGTGTGTGTGAATGTGAGGCTCAGTGTGTGTTGGACCAGTCTCAGGGTCCAGTGATCCAGACCCAGCTGAAGTGTGTGTGAATGTGAGGCTCAGTGTGTGAGGGACCAGTCTCAGGGTCCAGTGATCCAGACTCAGCTGAAGTGTGTGTGAATGTGAGGCTCAGTGTGTGAGGGACCAGTCTCAGGGTCCAGTGATACAGACCCAGCTGAAGTGTGTGTGAATGTGAGGCTCAGTGTGTGAGGGTCCAGTCTCAGGATCCAGTGATCCAGACCCAGCTGAAGAGTGTGTGAATGTGAGGCTCAGTGTGTGAGGGACCAGTCTCAGAGTCCAGTGATCCAGACCCAGCTGAAGTGTGTGTGAATGTGAGGCTCAGTGTGTGAGGGACCGGCCTCAGGCTCCGGTGATCCAGACCCAGCTGAAGTGTGTGTGAATGTGAGGCTCAGTGTGTGAGGGACCAGTCTCAGGGTCCAGTGATCCAGACCCAGCTGAAGTGTTTGTGAATGTGAGGCTCAGTGTGTGAGAGAACAGTGTCAGGGTCCAGTGATCCAGAACCAGCTGAAGTGTGTATGAATGTGAGGCTCAGTTTGTGAGGGACCAGTCTCAGGGTCCAGTGATCCAGACCCAGCTAAAGTGTGTGTGAATGTGAGCCTCAGTGTGTGAGGGACCAGTCTCAGGGTCCAGTGATCCAGACCCAGCTGAAGTGTGTGTGAATGTGAGGCTCAGTGTGTGAGGGACCAGTCTCAGGCTCCAGTGAAACAGACCCAGCTGAAGCGTGTGTGAATGTGAGGCTCAGTGTGTGAGGGACCAGCCTCAGGGTCCAGTGATCCAGACCAAGCTGAACTGTGTGTGAATGTGAGGCTCAATGTGTGAGGGACCAGTCTCAGGGTCCAGTGATACAGATCCAGCTGAAGTGTGTGTGAATGTGAGGCTCAGTGTGTGAGGGACCAGTCTCAGGGTCCAGTGATCCAGACCCAGCTGAAGTGTTTGTGAATGTGAGGCTCAGTGTGTGAGGGACCAGCATCAGGGTCCAGTGATCCAGACATAGCTGAAGTGTGTGTGAATGTGAGGCTCAGTGTGTGAGGGACCAGCCACAGGTCCAGGGATCCAGACCCAGCTGAAGTGTGTGTGAATGTGAGGCTCAGTGTGTGAGGGACCAGCCTCAGGTCCAGGGATCCAGACCCAGCTGAAGTGTTTGTGAATGTGAGGCTCAGTGTGTGAGGGACCAGTCTCAGGGTCCAGTGATCCAGACCCAGCTGAAGTGTGTGTGAATGCGAGGCTCAGTGTGTGAGGGATTACTCTCAGGGTCCAGTGATCCAGACCCAGCTGAAGTGTGTGTGAATGTGAGACTCAGTGTGTGAGGGACCAGTCTCAGGGTCCAGTGATCCAGACCCAGCTGAAGTGTGTGTGAATGTGAGGCTCAGTGTGTGAGGGACAAGCCTCAGGTCCAGTGATCCAGACCCAGCTGAAGTGTGTGTGAATGTTAGGCTCAGTGTGTGAGGGACCAGTCTCAGGGTCCAGTGATCCAGACCCAGCTGAAGTGTGTGTGAATGTGAGGCTCAGTGTCTGAGGGACCAGTCTCAGGGTCCAGTGATCCAGACCCAGCTGAAGTGTGTGTGAATGTGAGGCTCCGTGTGTGAGGGACCAGTCTCAGGGTCCAGTGATCCAGACCCAGCTGAAGTGTGTGTGAATGTGAGGTTAAATGTGTGAGAGACCAGTCTCAGGGTCCAGTGATCCAGACCTAGCTGAAGTGTGTGTGAATGTGAGGCTCAGTGAGTGAGGGACCAGCCTCAGGCTCCGGTGATCCAGACCCAGCTGAAGTGTGTGTGAATGTGAGGATCAGTGTGAGAGGGACCAGCCTCAGGGTCCAGTGATCCAGACCCAGCTGAAGTGTGTGTGATTGTGAGGATCAGTGTGTGAGGGACCAGTCTCAGGGTCCAGTGATCCAGACCCAGCTGAAGTGTGTATGAATGTGAGGCTCAGTGTGTGAGGGACCAGTCTCAGGTTCTAGTGATCCAGACCCAGCTGAAGTGTGTGTGAATGTGAGGCTCAGTGTGTGAGGGACCAGTCTCAGGGTCCAGTGATCCAGATCCAGCTGAAGTGTGTGTGAATGTGAGGCTCAGTGTGTGAGGGACCAGTCTCAGGGTCGGATGATCCAGACCCAGCTGAAGTGTGTGTGAATGTGAAGCTCAGTGTGTGAGGGACCAGTCTCAGGGTCCAGTGATCCAGACTCAGCTGAAGTGTGTGTGAATGTGAGGCTCAGTGTGTGAGGGACCAGTCTCAGGGTCCAGTGATCCAGACCCAGCTGAAGTGTGTGTGAATGTGAGGCTCAGTGTGTGAGGGACCAGTCTCAGGGTCCAGTGATCCAAACCCAGCTGAAGTGTGTGTGAATGTGAGGCTCAGTGTGTGTTGGACCAGTCTCAGGGTCCAGTGATCCAGACCCACCTGAAGTGTGTGTGAATGTGAGGCTCAGTGTGTGAGGGACCAGTCTCAGGATCCAGTGATCATGACTCAGCTGAAGTGTGTGTGAATGTGAGGCTCAGTGTGTGAGGGACCAGTCTCAGGTTCCAGTGATCCAGACCCAGCTGAAGTGTGTGTGAATGTGAGGCTCAGTGTGTGAGGGTCCAGTCTCAGGGTCCAGTGATCCAGACCCAGCTGAAGAGTGTGTGAATGTGAGGCTCAGTGTGTGAGGGACCAGTCTCAGAGTCCAGTGATCCAGACCCAGCTGAAGTGAATGTGAATGTGAGGGTTCAATGTGTGAGGGTCCAGCCTCAGGGTCCAGTGACCAAGACCCAGCTGAAGTTTGTGTGAATGTGAGGCTCAGTGTATGAGGGACCAGCCGCAGGGTCCAGTGATCCAGACCCAGCTGAAGTGTGTGTGAATGTGAGGTTCAGTGTGTGAAGGACCCGTCTCAGGGTCTAGTGATCCAGACCCAGCTGAAGTGTGTGTGAATGTGAGGCTCAGTGTTTGAGGGACCAGTCTCAGGGTCCAGTGATCCAGACCCAGCTGAAGTGTGTGTGAATGTGAGGCTCAATGTGTGAGGGACCAGTCTCAGGGTCCAGTGATACAGATCCAGCTGAAGTGTGTGTGAATGTGAGGCTCAGTGTGTGAGGGACCAGTCTCAGGGTCCAGTGATCCAGACCCAGCTGAAGTGTGTGTGAATGTGAGGCTCAGTGTGTGAGGGACCAGCATCAGGGTCCAGTGATCCAGACATAGCTGAAGTGTGTGTGAATGTGAGGCTCAGTGTGTGAGGGACCAGCCTCAGGTCCAGGGATCCAGACCCAGCTGAAGTGTTTGTGAATGTGAGGCTCAGTGTGTGAGGGACCAGTCTCAGGGTCCAGTGATCCAGAGCCAGCTGGAGTGTGTGTGAATGTGAGGCTCAGTGTGTGAGGGACCAGTCTCAGGATCCAGTGATCCAGACCCAGCTGAAGTGTGTGTGAATGTGAGGCTCAGAGTGTGAGGGACCAGTCTCAGGGTCCAGTGATCCAGACCCAGCTGAAGTGTGTGTGAATGTGAGGCTCAGTGTGTGAGGTACCAGCCTCAGGTTCCAGTGATCCAGACCCAGCTGCAGTGTGTGTGAATGTGAGGCTCAGTGTGTGAGGGACAAGTCTCAGGGTCCAGTGATTCAGACCCAGCTGAAGTGTGTGTGAATGTGAGGCTCAGTGTGTGAGGGACCAGTCTCAGGGTCCAGTGATACAGATCCAGCTGAAGTGTGTGTGAATGTGAGGCTCAGTGTGTGAGGGACCAGTCTCAGGGTCCAGTGATCCAGACCCAGCTGAAGTGTGTGTGAATGTGAGGCTCAGTGTGTGAGGGACCAGTCTCAGGGTCCAGTGATCCAGACCCAGCTGAAGTGTGTGTGAATGTGAGGCTCAGTGTCTGAGGGACCAGTCTCAGTGTCCAGTGATCCAGACCCAGCTGACGTTTGTGTGAATGTGAGGCTCCGTGTGTGAGGGACCAGTCTCAGGGTCCAGTGATCCAGACCCAGCTGAAGTGTGTGTGAATGTGAGGCTCAATGTGTGAGAGACCAGTCTCAGAGTCCAGTGATTCAGACCCAGCTGAATTGTGTGTGAATGTGAGGCTCAGTGTGTGAGGGACCAGCCTCAGGCTCCGGTGATCCAGACCCAGCTGAAGTGTGTGTGAATGTGAGGCTCAGTGTGAGAGGGACCAGCCTCAGGGTCCAGTGATCCAGACCCAGCTGAAGTGTGTGTGATTGTGAGGATCAGTGTGTGAGGGACCAGTCTCAGGGTCCAGTGATCCAGACCCAGCTGAAGTGTGTGTGAATGTGAGGCTCAGTGTGTGAGGGACCAGTCTCAGGGTCTAGTGATCCAGACCCAGCTGAAGTGTGTGTGAATGTGAGGCTCAGTGTGTGAGGGACCAGTCTCAGGGTCCAGTGATCCAGACCCAGCTGAAGTGTGTGTGAATGTGAGGCTCAGTGTGTGAGGGACCAGTCTCAGGGTCGGATGATCCAGACCCAGCTGAAGTGTGTGTGAATGTGAGGCTCAGTGTGTGAGGGACCAGTCTCAGGGTCCAGTGATCCAGACTCAGCTGAAGTGTGTGTGAATGTGAGGCTCAGTGTGTGAGGGACCAGTCTCAGGGTCCAGTGATCCAGACCCAGCTGAAGTGTGTGTGAATGTGAGGCTCAGTGTGTGAGGGACCAGTCTCAGGGTCCAGTGATCCAAACCCAGCTGAAGTGTGTGTGAATGTGAGGCTCAGTGTGTGTTGGACCAGTCTCAGGGTCCAGTGATCCAGACCCAGCTGAAGTGTGTGTGAATGTGAGTCTCAGTGTGTGAGGGACCAGTCTCAGGGTCCAGTGATCCAGACTCAGCTAAAGTGTGTGTGAATGTGAGGCTCAGTGTGTGAGGGACCAGTCTCAGGGTCCAGTGATCCAGACCCAGCTGAAGTGTGTGTGAATGTGAGGCTCAGAGTGTCAGGGTCCAGTCTCAGGGTCCAGTGATCCAGACCCAGCTGAAGAGTGTGTGAATGTGAGGCTCAGTGTGTGAGGGACCAGTCTCAGAGTCCAGTGATCCAGACCCAGCTGAAGTGAATGTGAATGTGAGGGTTCAATGTGTGAGGGACCAGCCTCAGGGTCCAGTGATCCAGACCCAGCTGAAGTGTGTGTGAATGTGAGGCTCAGTGTGTGAGGGACCAGTCTCAGGGTCCAGTGATCCAGACCCAGCTGAAGTGTGTGTGAATGTGAGGTTCAGTGTGTGAGGGACCAGTCTCAGGGTCCAGTGATCCAGACCCAGCTGAAGTGTGTGTGAATGTGAGGCTCAGTGTGTGAGGGACCAGTCTCAGGGTCCAGTGATCCAGAACCAGCTGAAGTGTGTGTGAATGTGAGGCTCAGTTTGTGAGGGACCAGTCTCAGGGTCCAGTGATCCAGGCCCAGCTGAAGTGTGTGTGAATGTGAGGCTCAGTGTGTGAGGGACCAGTCTCAGGGTCCAGTGATCCAGACCCAGCTGAAGTGTGTGTGAATGTGAGGCTCAGTGTGTGAGGGACCAGTCTCAGGGTCCAGTGATCCAGACCCAGCTGAAGTGTGTGTGAATGTGAGGCTCAGTGTGTGAGGGACCAGCCTCAGGCTCCAGTGAAACAGACCCAGCTGAAGCGTGTGTGAATGTGAGGCTCAGTGTGTGAGGGACCAGCCTCAGGGTCCAGTGATCCAGACCCAGCTGAAGTGTGTGTGAATGTGAGGCTCAATGTGTGAGGGACCAGTCTCAGGGTCCAGTGATACAGATCCAGCTGAAGTGTGTGTGAATGTGAGGCTCAGTGTTTGAGGGACCAGTCTCAGGGTCCAGTGATCCAGACCCAGCTGAAGTGTGTGTGAATGTGAGGCTCAGTGTGTGAGGGAGCAGTCTCAGGGTCCAGTGATCCAGACCCAGCTGAAGTGTGTGTGAATGTGAGGCTCAGTGTGTGAGGGACCAGTCTCAGGGTCCAGTGATCCAGACCCAGCTGAAGTGTGTGTGAATGTGAGGCTCAGTGTGTGAGGGACCAGCATCAGGGTCCAGTGATCCAGACATAGCTGAAGTGTGTGTGAATGTGAGGCTCAGTGTGTGAGGGACCAGCCTCAGGTCCAGGGATCCAGACCCAGCTGAAGTGTTTGTGAATGTGAGGCTCAGTGTGTGAGGGACCAGTCTCAGGGTCCAGTGATCCAGAGCCAGCTGGAGTGTGTATGAATGTGAGGCTCAGTGTGTGAGGGACCAGTCTCAGGATCCAGTGATCCAGACCCAGCTGAAGTGTGTGTGAATGTGAGGCTCAGTGTGTGAGGGACCAGTCTCAGGGTCCAGTGATCCAGACCCAGCTGAAGTGTGTGTGAATGTGAGGCTCAGTGTGTGAGGTACCAGCCTCAGGTTCCAGTGATCCAGACCCAGCTGCAGTGTGTGTGAATGTGAGGCTCAGTGTGTGAGGGACCAGTCTCAGGGTCCAGTGATCCAGACCCAGCTGAAGTGTGTGTGAATGCGAGGCTCAGTGTGTGAGGGATTACTCTCAGGGTCCAGTTATCCAGACCCAGCTGAAGTGTGTGTGAATGTGAGACTCAGTGTGTGAGGGACCAGTCTCAGGGTCCAGTGATCCAGACCCAGCTGAAGTGTGTGTGAATGTGAGGCTCAGTGTGTGAGGGACCAGTCTCAGGGTCCAGTGATCCAGACCCAGCTGAAGTGTGTGTGAATGTGAGGCTCAGTGTGTGAGGGACCAGTCTCAGGATCCAGTGATCCAGACCCAGCTGAAGTGTGTGTGAATGTGAGGCTCAGTGTGTGAGGGACCAGTCTCAGGGTCCAGTGATCCAGACCCAGCTGAAGTGTGTGTGAATGTGAGGCTCAGTGTGTGAGGGACCAGTCTCAGGGTCCAGTGATCCAGACCCAGCACAAGTGTGTGTGAATGTGAGGCTCAGTGTGTGAGGGACCAGTCTCAGGGTGCAGTGATCCAGACCCAGCTGAAGTGTGTGTGAATGTGAGGCTCAGTGTGTGAGGGACCAGTCTCAGGGTCCAGTGATCCAGACCCAGCTGAAGTGTGTGTGAATGCGAGGCTCAGTGTGTGAGGGATTACTCTCAGGGTCCAGTGATCCAGACCCAGCTGAAGTGTGTGTGAATGTGAGACTCAGTGTGTGAGTGACCAGTCTCAGGGTCCAGTGATCCAGACCCAGCTGAAGTGTGTGTGAATGTGAGGCTCAGTGTGTGAGGGACAAGCCTCAGGGTCCAGTGATCCAGACCCAGCTGAAGTGTGTGTGAATGTGCGGCTCAGTGTGTGAGGGACCAGTCTCAGGGTCCAGTGATCCAGACCCAGCTGAAGTGTGTGTGAATGTGAGGCTCAGTGTGTGAGGGACCAGTCTCAGGATCCAGTGATCCAGACCCAGCTGAAGTGTGTGTGAATGTGAGGCTCAGTGTGTGAGGGACCAGTCTCAGGGTCCAGTGATCCAGACCCAGCTGAAGTGTGTGTGAATGTGAGGCTCAGTGTGTGAGGGACCAGTCTCAGGATCCAGTGATCCCGACCCAGCTGAAGTGTGTGTGAATGTGAGGCTCAGTGTGTGAGGGACCAGTCTCAGGATCCAGTGATCCAGACCCAGCTGAAGTGTGTGTGAATGTGAGGCTCAGTGTGTGAGGGACCAGTCTCAGGGTCCAGTGATCCAGACCCAGCACAAGTGTGTGTGAATGTGAGGCTCAGTGTGTGAGGGACCAGTCTCAGGGTGCAGTGATCCAGACCCAGCTGAAGTGTGTGTGAATGCGAGGCTCAGTGTGTGAGGGATTACTCTCAGGGTCCAGTGATCCAGACCCAGCTGAAGTGTGTGTGAATGTGAGACTCAGTGTGTGAGGGACCAGTCTCAGGGTCCAGTGATCCAGACCCAGCTGAAGTGTGTGTGTATGTGAGGCTCAGTGTGTGAGTGACCAGTCTCAGAATCCAGTGATCCAGACCCAGCTGAAGTGTGTGTGAATGTGAGGCTCAGTGTGTGAGGGACCAGTCTCAGGGTCCAGTGATCCAGACCCAGCTGAAGTGTGTGTGAATGTGAGACTCAGTGTGTGAGGGACCAGTCTCAGGATCCAGTGATCCAGACCCAGCTGAAGTGTGTGTGAATGTGAGGCTCAGTGTGTGAGGGACCAGTCTCAGGATCCAGTGATCCAGACCCAGCTGAAGTGTGTGTGAATGTGAGGCTCAGTGTGTGAGGGACCAGTCTCAGGCTCCAGTGATCCAGACCCAGCACAAGTGTGTGTGAATGTGAGGCTCAGTGTGTGAGGGACCAGTCTCAGGGTGCAGTGATCCAGACCCAGCTGAAGTGTGTGTGAATGCGAGGCTCAGTGTGTGAGGGATTACTCTCAGGGTCCAGTGATCCAGACCCAGCTGAAGTGTGTGTGAATGTGAGACTCAGTGTGTGAGTGACCAGTCTCAGGGTCCAGTGATCCAGACCCAGCTGAAGTGTGTGTGAATGTGAGGCTCAGTGTGTGAGGGACAAGCCTCAGGGTCCAGTGATCCAGACCCAGCTGAAGTGTGTGTGAATGTGAGGCTCAGTGTGTGAGGGACCAGTCTCAGGGTCCAGTGATCCAGACCCAGCTGAAGTGTGTGTGAATGTGAGGCTCAGTGTCTGAGGGACCAGTCTCAGTGTCCAGTGATCCAGACCCAGCTGAAGTTTGTGTGAATGTGAGGCTCCGTGTGTGAGGGACCAGTCTCAGGGTCCAGTGATCCAGACCCAGCTGAAGTGTGTGTGAATGTGAGGCTCAATGTGTGAGAGACCAGTCTCAGGGTCCAGTGATCCAGACCCAGCTGAATTGTGTGTGAATGTGAGGCTCAGTGTGTGAGGGACCAGCCTCAGGCTCCGGTGATCCAGACCCAGCTGAAGTGTGTGTGAATGTGAGGCTCAGTGTGAGAGGGACCAGCCTCAGGGTCCAGTGATCCAGACCCAGCTGAAGTGTGTGTGATTGTGATGATCAGTGTGTGAGGGACCAGTCTCAGGGTCCAGTGATCCAGACCCAGCTGAAGTGTGTGTGAATGTGAAGCTCAGTGTGTGAGGGACCAGTCTCAGGGTCTAGTGATCCAGACCCAGCTGAAGTGTGTGTGAATGTGAGGCTCAGTGTGTGAGGGACCAGTCTCAGGGTCCAGTGATCCAGACCCAGCTGAAGTGTGTGTGAATGTGAGGCTCAGTGTGTGAGGGACCAGTCTCAGGGTCGGATGATCCAGACCCAGCTGAAGTGTGTGTGAATGTGAGGCTCAGTGTGTGAGGGACCAGTCTCAGGGTCCAGTGATCCAGACTCAGCTGAAGTGTGTGTGAATGTGAGGCTCAGTGTGTGAGGGACCAGTCTCAGGGTCCAGTGATCCAGACCCAGCTGAAGTGTGTGTGAATGTGAGGCTCAGTGTGTGAGGGACCAGTCTCAGGGTCCAGTGATCCAAACCCAGCTGAAGTGTGTGTGAATGTGAGGCTCAGTGTGTGTTGGACCAGTCTCAGGGTCCAGTGATCCAGACCCAGCTGAAGTGTGTGTGAATGTGAGTCTCAGTGTGTGAGGGACCAGTCTCAGGGTCCAGTGATCCAGACTCAGCTGAAGTGTGTGTGAATGTGAGGCTCAGTGTGTGAGGGACCAGTCTCAGGGTCCAGTGATCCAGACCCAGCTGAAGTGTGTGTGAATGTGAGGCTCAGTGTGTGAGGGTCCAGTCTCAGGGTCCAGTGATCCAGACCCAGCTGAAGTGTGTGTGAATGTGAGGCTCAGTGTGTGAGGGACCAGTCTCAGAGTCCAGTGATCCAGACCCAGCTGAAGTGAATGTGAATGTGAGGGTTCAATGTGTGAGGGACCAGCCTCAGGGTCCAGTGATCCAGACCCAGCTGAAGTGTGTGTGAATGTGAGGCTCAGTGTGTGAGGGACCAGTCTCAGGGTCCAGTGATCCAGACCCAGCTGAAGTGTGTGTGAATGTGAGGTTCAGTGTGTGAGGGACCAGTCTCAGGGTCCAGTGATCCAGACCCAGCTGAAGTGTGTGTAAATGTGAGGCTCCGTGTGTGAGGGACCAGTCTCAGGGTCCAGTGATCCAGAACCAGCTGAAGTGTGTGTGAATGTGAGGCTCAGTTTGTGAGGGACCAGTCTCAGGGTCCAGTGGTCCAGGCCCAGCTGAAGTGTGTGTGAATGTGAGGCTCAGTGTGTGAGGGACCAGTCTCAGGGTCCAGTGATCCAGACCCAGCTGAAGTGTGTGTGAATGTGAGGCTCAGTGTGTGAGGGACCAGTCTCAGGGTCCAGTGATCCAGACCCAGCTGAAGTGTGTGTGAATGTGAGGCTCAGTGTGTGAGGGACCAGCCTCAGGCTCCAGTGAAACCGACCCAGCTGAAGCGTGTGTGAATGTGAGGCTCAGTGTGTGAGGGACCAGCCTCAGGGTCCAGTGATCCAGACCCAGCTGAAGTGTGTGTGAATGTGAGGCTCAATGTGTGAGGGACCAGTCTCAGGGTCCAGTGATAAAGATCCAGCTGAAGTGTGTGTGAATGTGAGGCTCAGTGTGTGAGGGAGCAGTCTCAGGGTCCAGTGATCCAGACCCAGCTGAAGTGTGTGTGAATGTGAGGCTCAGTGTGTGAGGGAGCAGTCTCAGGGTCGAGTGATCCAGACCCAGCTGAAGTGTGTGTGAATGTGAGGCTCAGTGTGTGAGGGACCAGTCTCAGGGTCCAGTGATCCAGACCCAGCTGAAGTGTGTGTGAATGTGAGGCTCAGTGTGTGAGGGACCAGCATCAGGGTCCAGTGATCCAGACATAGCTGAAGTGTGTGTGAATGTGAGGCTCAGTGTGAGAGGGACCAGCCTCAGGGTCCAGTGATGCAGACCCAGCTGAAGTGTGTGTGAATGTGTGGCTCAGTGTGTGAGGGACCAGTCTCAGGATCCAGTGATCCAGACCCAGCTGAAGTGTGTGTGAATGTGAGGCTCAGTGTGTGAGGGACCAGTCTCAGGGTCCAGTGATCCAGACCCAGCTGAAGTGTGTGTGAATGTGAGGCTCAGTGTGTGAGGTACCAGCCTCAGGTTCCAGTGATCCAGACCCAGCTGCAGTGTGTGTGAATGTGAGGCTCAGTGTGTGAGGGACCAGTCTCAGGGTCCAGTGATCCAGACCCAGCTGAAGTGTGTGTGAATGCGAGGCTCAGTGTGTGAGGGATTACTCTCAGGGTCCAGTGATCCAGACCCAGCTGAAGTGTGTGTGAATGTGAGACTCAGTGTGTGAGGGACCAGTCTCAGGGTCCAGTGATCCAGACCCAGCTGAAGTGTGTGTGAATGTGAGGCTCAGTGTGTGAGGGACCAGTCTCAGGGTCCAGTGATCCAGACCCAGCTGAAGTGTGTGTGAATGTGAGGCTCAGTGTGTGAGGGACCAGTCTCAGGATCCAGTGATCCAGACCCAGCTGAAGTGTGTGTGAATGTGAGGCTCAGTGTGTGAGGGACCAGTCTCAGGGTCCAGTGATCCAGACCCAGCTGAAGTGTGTGTGAATGTGAGGCTCAGTGTGTGAGGGACCAGTCTCAGGGTCCAGTGATCCTGACCCAGCACAAGTGTGTGTGAATGTGAGGCTCAGTGTGTGAGGGACCAGTCTCAGGGTGCAGTGATCCAGACCCAGCTGAAGTGTGTGTGAATGTGAGGCTCAGTGTGTGAGGGACCAGTCTCAGGGTCCAGTGATCCAGACCCAGCTGAAGTGTGTGTGAATGCGAGGCTCAGTGTGTGAGGGATTACTCTCAGGGTCCAGTGATCCAGACCCAGCTGAAGTGTGTGTGAATGTGAGACTCAGTGTGTGAGGGACAAGCCTCAGGGTCCAGTGATCCAGACCCAGCTGAAGTGTGTGTGAATGTGAGGCTCAGTGTGTGAGGGACCAGTCTCAGGGTCCAGTGATCCAGACCCAGCTGAAGTGTGTGTGAATGTGAGGCTCAGTGTCTGAGGGACCAGTCTCAGGATCCAGTGATCCAGACCCAGCTGAAGTGTGTGTGAATGTGAGGCTCAGTGTGTGAGGGACCAGTCTCAGGGTCCAGTGATCCAGACCCAGCTGAAGTGTGTGTGAATGTGAGGCTCAGTGTGTGAGGGACCAGTCTCAGGATCCAGTGATCCAGACCCAGCTGAAGTGTGTGTGAATGTGAGGCTCAGTGTGTGAGGGACCAGTCTCAGGGTCCAGTGATCCAGACCCAGCTGAAGTGTGTGTGAATGTGAGGCTCAGTGTGTGAGGGACCAGTCTCAGGGTCCAGTGATCCAGACCCAGCACAAGTGTGTGTGAATGTGAGGCTCAGTGTGTGAGGGACCAGTCTCAGGGTGCAGTGATCCAGACCCAGCTGAAGTGTGTGTGAATGTGAGGCTCAGTGTGTGCGGGACCAGTCTCAGGGTCCAGTGATCCAGACCCAGCTGAAGTGTGTGTGAATGCGAGGCTCAGTGTGTGAGGGATTACTCTCAGGGTCCAGTGATCCAGACCCAGCTGAAGTGTGTGTGAATGTGAGACTCAGTGTGTGAGTGACCAGTCTCAGGGTCCAGTGATCCAGACCCAGCTGAAGTGTGTGTGAATGTGAGGCTCAGTGTGTGAGGGACAAGCCTCAGGGTCCAGTGATCCAGACCCAGCTGAAGTGTGTGTGAATGTGAGGCTCAGTGTGTGAGGGACCAGTCTCAGGGTCCAGTGATCCAGACCCAGCTGAAGTGTGTGTGAATGTGAGGCTCAGTGTCTGAGGGACCAGTCTCAGTGTCCAGTGATCCAGACCCAGCTGAAGTTTGTGTGAATGTGAGGCTCCGTGTGTGAGGGACCAGTCTCAGGGTCCAGTGATCCAGACCCAGCTGAAGTGTGTGTGAATGTGAGGCTCAATGTGTGAGAGACCAGTCTCAGGGTCCAGTGATCCAGACCCAGCTGAACTGTGTGTGAATGTGAGGCTCAGTGTGTGAGGGACCAGCCACAGGCTCCGGTGATCCAGACCCAGCTGAAGTGTGTGTGAATGTGAGGCTCAGTGTGAGAGGGACCAGCCTCAGGGTCCAGTGATCCAGACCCAACTGAAGTGTGTGTGATTGTGAGGATCAGTGTGTGAGGCACCAGTCTCAGGGTCCAGTGATCCAGACCCAGCTGAAGTGTGTGTGAATGTGAGGCTCAGTGTGTGAGGGACCAGTCTCAGGGTCTAGTGATCCAGACCCAGCTGAAGTGTGTGTGAATGTGAGGCTCAGTGTGTGAGGGACCAGTCTCAGGGTCCAGTGATCCAGACCCAGCTGAAGTGTGTGTGAATGTGAGGCTCAGTGTGTGAGGGACCAGTCTCAGGGTCGGATGATCCAGACCCAGCTGAAGTGTGTGTGAATGTGAGGCTCAGTGTGTGAGGGACCAGTCTCAGGGTCCAGTGATCCAGACTCAGCTGAAGTGTGTGTGAATGTGAGGCTCAGTGTGTGAGGGACCAGTCTCAGGGTCCAGTGATCCAGACCCAGCTGAAGTGTGTGTGAATGTGAGGCTCAGTGTGTGAGGGACCAGTCTCAGGGTCCAGTGATCCAAACCCAGCTGAAGTGTGTGTGAATGTGAGGCTCAGTGTCTGAGGGACCAGTCTCAGGGTCCAGTGATCCAGACCCAGCTGATGTGTGTGTGAATGTGAGTCTCAGTGTGTGAGGGACCAGTCTCAGGGTCCAGTGATCCAGACTCAGCTGAAGTGTGTGTGAATGTGAGGCTCAGTGTGTGAGGGACCAGTCTCAGGGTCCAGTGATCCAGACCCAGCTGAAGTGTGTGTGAATGTGAGGCTCAGTGTGTGAGGGACCAGTCTCAGGGTCCAGTGATCCAGACCCAGCTGAAGTGTGTGTGAATGCGAGGCTCAGTGTGTGAGGGATTACTCTCAGGGTCCAGTGATCCAGACCCAGCTGAAGTGTGTGTGAATGTGAGACTCAGTGTGTGAGTGACCAGTCTCAGGGTCCAGTGATCCAGACCCAGCTGAAGTGTGTGTGAATGTGAGGCTCAGTGTGTGAGGGACAAGCCTCAGGGTCCAGTGATCCAGACCCAGCTGAAGTGTGTGTGAATGTGCGGCTCAGTGTGTGAGGGACCAGTCTCAGGGTCCAGTGATCCAGACCCAGCTGAAGTGTGTGTGAATGTGAGGCTCAGTGTCTGAGGGACCAGTCTCAGGATCCAGTGATCCAGACCCAGCTGAAGTGTGTGTGAATGTGAGGCTCAGTGTGTGAGGGACCAGTCTCAGGGTCCAGTGATCCAGACCCAGCTGAAGTGTGTGTGAATGTGAGGCTCAGTGTGTGAGGGACCAGTCTCAGGATCCAGTGATCCCGACCCAGCTGAAGTGTGTGTGAATGTGAGGCTCAGTGTGTGAGGGACCTGTCTCAGGATCCAGTGATCCAGACCCAGCTGAAGTGTGTGTGAATGTGAGGCTCAGTGTGTGAGGGACCAGTCTCAGGGTCCAGTGATCCAGACCCAGCACAAGTGTGTGTGAATGTGAGGCTCAGTGTGTGAGGGACCAGTCTCAGGGTGCAGTGATCCAGACCCAGCTGAAGTGTGTGTGAATGTGAGGCTCAGTGTGTGAGGGACCAGTCTCAGGATCCAGTGATCCAGACCCAGCTGAAGTGTGTGTGAATGTGAGGCTCAGTGTGTGAGGGACCAGTCTCAGGATCCAGTGATCCAGACCCAGCTGAAGTGTGTGTGAATGTGAGGCTCAGTGTGTGAGGGACCAGTCTCAGGCTCCAGTGATCCAGACCCAGCACAAGTGTGTGTGAATGTGAGGCTCAGTGTGTGAGGGACCAGTCTCAGGGTGCAGTGATCCAGACCCAGCTGAAGTGTGTGTGAATGCGAGGCTCAGTGTGTGAGGGATTACTCTCAGGGTCCAGTGATCCAGACCCAGCTGAAGTGTGTGTGAATGTGAGACTCAGTGTGTGAGTGACCAGTCTCAGGGTCCAGTGATCCAGACCCAGCTGAAGTGTGTGTGAATGTGAGGCTCAGTGTGTGAGGGACAAGCCTCAGGGTCCAGTGATCCAGACCCAGCTGAAGTGTGTGTGAATGTGAGGCTCAGTGTGTGAGGGACCAGTCTCAGGGTCCAGTGATCCAGACCCAGCTGAAGTGTGTGTGAATGTGAGGCTCAGTGTCTGAGGGACCAGTCTCAGTGTCCAGTGATCCAGACCCAGCTGAAGTTTGTGTGAATGTGAGGCTCCGTGTGTGAGGGACCAGTCTCAGGGTCCAGTGATCCAGACCCAGCTGAAGTGTGTGTGAATGTGAGGCTCAATGTGTGAGAGACCAGTCTCAGGGTCCAGTGATCCAGACCCAGCTGAATTGTGTGTGAATGTGAGGCTCAGTGTGTGAGGGACCAGCCTCAGGCTCCGGTGATCCAGACCCAGCTGAAGTGTGTGTGAATGTGAGGCTCAGTGTGAGACGGACCAGCCTCAGGGTCCAGTGATCCAGACCCAGCTGAAGTGTGTGTGATTGTGATGATCAGTGTGTGAGGGACCAGTCTCAGGGTCCAGTGATCCAGACCCAGCTGAAGTGTGTGTGAATGTGAGGCTCAGTGTGTGAGGGACCAGTCTCAGGGTCTAGTGATCCAGACCCAGCTGAAGTGTGTGTGAATGTGAGGCTCAGTGTGTGAGGGACCAGTCTCAGGGTCCAGTGATCCAGACCCAGCTGAAGTGTGTGTGAATGTGAGGCTCAGTGTGTGAGGGACCAGTCTCAGGGTCGGATGATCCAGACCCAGCTGAAGTGTGTGTGAATGTGAGGCTCAGTGTGTGAGGGACCAGTCTCAGGGTCCAGTGATCCAGACTCAGCTGAAGTGTGTGTGAATGTGAGGCTCAGTGTGTGAGGGACCAGTCTCAGGGTCCAGTGATCCAGACCCAGCTGAAGTGTGTGTGAATGTGAGGCTCAGTGTGTGAGGGACCAGTCTCAGGGTCCAGTGATCCAAACCCAGCTGAAGTGTGTGTGAATGTGAGGCTCAGTGTGTGAGGGACCAGTCTCAGGGTCCAGTGATCCAGACCCAGCTGAAGTGTGTGTGAATGTGAGGCTCAGTGTGTGAGGGACCAGTCTCAGGGTCCAGTGATCCAGACCCAGCTGAAGTGTGTGTGAATGTGAGGCTCAGTGTGTGAGGGTCCAGTCTCAGGGTCCAGTGATCCAGACCCAGCTGAAGTGTGTGTGAATGTGAGGCTCAGTGTGTGAGGGACCAGTCTCAGAGTCCAGTGATCCAGACCCAGCTGAAGTGAATGTGAATGTGAGGGTTCAATGTGTGAGGGACCAGCCTCAGGGTCCAGTGATCCAGACCCAGCTGAAGTGTGTGTGAATGTGAGGCTCAGTGTGTGAGGGACCAGTCTCAGGGTCCAGTGATCCAGACCCAGCTGAAGTGTGTGTGAATGTGAGGTTCAGTGTGTGAGGGACCAGTCTCAGGGTCCAGTGATCCAGACCCAGCTGAAGTGTGTGTGAATGTGAGGCTCAGTGTGTGAGGGACCAGTCTCAGGGTCCAGTGATCCAGAACCAGCTGAAGTGTGTGTGAATGTGAGGCTCAGTTTGTGAGGGACCAGTCTCAGGGTCCAGTGATCCAGGCCCAGCTGAAGTGTGTGTGAATGTGAGGCTCAGTGTGTGAGGGACCAGTCTCAGGGTCCAGTGATCCAGACCCAGCTGAAGTGTGTGTGAATGTGAGGCTCAGTGTGTGAGGGACCAGTCTCAGGGTCGAGTGATCCAGACCCAGCTGAAGTGTGTGTGAATGTGAGGCTCAGTGTGTGAGGGACCAGCCTCAGGCTCCAGTGAAACCGACCCAGCTGAAGCGTGTGTGAATGTGAGGCTCAGTGTGTGAGGGACCAGCCTCAGGGTCCAGTGATCCAGACCCAGCTGAAGTGTGTGTGAATGTGAGGCTCAATGTGTGAGGGACCAGTCTCAGGGTCCAGTGATAAAGATCCAGCTGAAGTGTGTGTGAATGTGAGGCTCAGTGTGTGAGGGACCAGTCTCAGGGTCCAGTGATCCAGACCCAGCTGAAGTGTGTGTGAATGTGAGGCTCAGTGTGTGAGGGAGCAGTCTCAGGGTCCAGTGATCCAGACCCAGCTGAAGTGTGTGTGAATGTGAGGCTCAGTGTGTGAGGGACCAGTCTCAGGGTCCAGTGATCCAGACCCAGCTGAAGTGTGTGTGAATGTGAGGCTCAGTGTGTGAGGGACCAGCATCAGGGTCCAGTGATCCAGACATAGCTGAAGTGTGTGTGAATGTGAGGCTCAGTGTGAGAGGGACCAGCCTCAGGGTCCAGTGATGCAGACCCAGCTGAAGTGTGTGTGAATGTGTGGCTCAGTGTGTGAGGGACCAATCTCAGGATCCAGTGATCCAGACCCAGCTGAAGTGTGTGTGAATGTGAGGCTCAGTGTGTGAGGGACCAGTCTCAGGGTCCAGTGATCCAGACCCAGCTGAAGTGTGTGTGAATGTGAGGCTCAGTGTGTGAGGTACCAGCCTCAGGTTCCAGTGATCCAGACCCAGCTGCAGTGTGTGTGAATGTGAGGCTCAGTGTGTGAGGGACCAGTCTCAGGGTCCAGTGATCCAGACCCAGCTGAAGTGTGTGTGAATGCGAGGCTCAGTGTGTGAGGGATTACTCTCAGGGTCCAGTGATCCAGACCCAGCTGAAGTGTGTGTGAATGTGAGACTCAGTGTGTGAGGGACCAGTCTCAGGGTCCAGTGATCCAGACCCAGCTGAAGTGTGTGTGAATGTGAGGCTCAGTGTGTGAGGGACCAGTCTCAGGGTCCAGTGATCCAGACCCAGCTGAAGTGTGTGTGAATGTGAGGCTCAGTGTGTGAGGGACCAGTCTCAGGATCCAGTGATCCAGACCCAGCTGAAGTGTGTGTGAATGTGAGGCTCAGTGTGTGAGGGACCAGTCTCAGGGTCCAGTGATCCTGACCCAGCACAAGTGTGTGTGAATGTGAGGCTCAGTGTGTGAGGGACCAGTCTCAGGGTGCAGTGATCCAGACCCAGCTGAAGTGTGTGTGAATGTGAGGCTCAGTGTGTGAGGGACCAGTCTCAGGGTCCAGTGATCCAGACCCAGCTGAAGTGTGTGTGAATGCGAGGCTCAGTGTGTGAGGGATTACTCTCAGGGTCCAGTGATCCAGACCCAGCTGAAGTGTGTGTGAATGTGAGACTCAGTGTGTGAGGGACAAGCCTCAGGGTCCAGTGATCCAGACCCAGCTGAAGTGTGTGTGAATGTGAGGCTCAGTGTGTGAGGGACCAGTCTCAGGGTCCAGTGATCCAGACCCAGCTGAAGTGTGTGTGAATGTGAGGCTCAGTGTCTGAGGGACCAGTCTCAGGATCCAGTGATCCAGACCCAGCTGAAGTGTGTGTGAATGTGAGGCTCAGTGTGTGAGGGACCAGTCTCAGGGTCCAGTGATCCAGACCCAGCTGAAGTGTGTGTGAATGTGAGGCTCAGTGTGTGAGGGACCAGTCTCAGGATCCAGTGATCCAGACCCAGCTGAAGTGTGTGTGAATGTGAGGCTCAGTGTGTGAGGGACCAGTCTCAGGGTCCAGTGATCCAGACCCAGCTGAAGTGTGTGTGAATGTGAGGCTCAGTGTGTGAGGGACCAGTCTCAGGGTCCAGTGATCCAGACCCAGCACAAGTGTGTGTGAATGTGAGGCTCAGTGTGTGAGGGACCAGTCTCAGGGTGCAGTGATCCAGACCCAGCTGAAGTGTGTGTGAATGTGAGGCTCAGTGTGTGAGGGACCAGTCTCAGGGTCCAGTGATCCAGACCCAGCTGAAGTGTGTGTGAATGCGAGGCTCAGTGTGTGAGGGATTACTCTCAGGGTCCAGTGATCCAGACCCAGCTGAAGTGTGTGTGAATGTGAGACTCAGTGTGTGAGTGACCAGTCTCAGGGTCCAGTGATCCAGACCCAGCTGAAGTGTGTGTGAATGTGAGGCTCAGTGTGTGAGGGACAAGCCTCAGGGTCCAGTGATCCAGACCCAGCTGAAGTGTGTGTGAATGTGAGGCTCAGTGTGTGAGGGACCAGTCTCAGGGTCCAGTGATCCAGACCCAGCTGAAGTGTGTGTGAATGTGAGGCTCAGTGTCTGAGGGACCAGTCTCAGTGTCCAGTGATCCAGACCCAGCTGAAGTTTGTGTGAATGTGAGGCTCCGTGTGTGAGGGACCAGTCTCAGGGTCCAGTGATCCAGACCCAGCTGAAGTGTGTGTGAATGTGAGGCTCAATGTGTGAGAGACCAGTCTCAGGGTCCAGTGATCCAGACCCAGCTGAACTGTGTGTGAATGTGAGGCTCAGTGTGTGAGGGACCAGCCACAGGCTCCGGTGATCCAGACCCAGCTGAAGTGTGTGTGAATGTGAGGCTCAGTGTGAGAGGGACCAGCCTCAGGGTCCAGTGATCCAGACCCAACTGAAGTGTGTGTGATTGTGAGGATCAGTGTGTGAGGCACCAGTCTCAGGGTCCAGTGATCCAGACCCAGCTGAAGTGTGTGTGAATGTGAGGCTCAGTGTGTGAGGGACCAGTCTCAGGGTCTAGTGATCCAGACCCAGCTGAAGTGTGTGTGAATGTGAGGCTCAGTGTGTGAGGGACCAGTCTCAGGGTCCAGTGATCCAGACCCAGCTGAAGTGTGTGTGAATGTGAGGCTCAGTGTGTGAGGGACCAGTCTCAGGGTCGGATGATCCAGACCCAGCTGAAGTGTGTGTGAATGTGAGGCTCAGTGTGTGAGGGACCAGTCTCAGGGTCCAGTGATCCAGACTCAGCTGAAGTGTGTGTGAATGTGAGGCTCAGTGTGTGAGGGACCAGTCTCAGGGTCCAGTGATCCAGACCCAGCTGAAGTGTGTGTGAATGTGAGGCTCAGTGTGTGAGGGACCAGTCTCAGGGTCCAGTGATCCAAACCCAGCTGAAGTGTGTGTGAATGTGAGGCTCAGTGTCTGAGGGACCAGTCTCAGGGTCCAGTGATCCAGACCCAGCTGATGTGTGTGTGAATGTGAGTCTCAGTGTGTGAGGGACCAGTCTCAGGGTCCAGTGATCCAGACTCAGCTGAAGTGTGTGTGAATGTGAGGCTCAGTGTGTGAGGGACCAGTCTCAGGGTCCAGTGATCCAGACCCAGCTGAAGTGTGTGTGAATGTGAGGCTCAGTGTGTGAGGGTCCAGTCTCAGGGTCCAGTGATCCAGACCCAGCTGAAGAGTGTGTGAATGTGAGGCTCAGTGTGTGAGGGACCAGTCTCAGAGTCCAGTGATCCAGACCCAGCTGAAGTGAATGTGAATGTGAGGGTTCAATGTGTGAGGGACTAGCCTCAGGGTCCAGTGATCCAGACCCAGCTGAAGTGTGTGTGAATGTGAGGCTCAGTGTGTGAGGGACCAGTCTCAGGGTCCAGTGATCCAGACCCAGCTGAAGTGTGTGTGAATGTGAGGTTCAGTGTGTGAGGGACCAGTCTCAGGGTCCAGTGATCCAGACCCAGCTGAAGTGTGTGTGAATGTGAGGCTCAGTGTGTGAGGGACCAGTCTCAGGGTCCAGTGATCCAGAACCAGCTGAAGTGTGTGTGAATGTGAGGCTCAGTTTGTGAGGGACCAGTCTCAGGGTCCAGTGATCCAGGCCCAGCTGAAGTGTGTGTGAATGTGAGGCTCAGTGTGTGAGGGACCAGTCTCAGGGTCCAGTGATCCAGACCCAGCTGAAGTGTGTGTGAATGTGAGGCTCAGCGTGTGAGGGACCAGTCTCAGGGTCCAGTGATCCAGACCCAGCTGAAGTGTGTGTGAATGTGAGGCTCAGTGTGTGAGGGACCAGCCTCAGGCTCCAGTGAAACAGACCCAGCTGAAGCGTGTGTGAATGTGAGGCTCAGTGTGTGAGGGACCAGCCTCAGGGTCCAGTGATCCAGACCCAGCTGAAGTGTGTGTGAATGTGAGGCTCAATGTGTGAGGGACCAGTCTCAGGGTCCAGTGATACAGATCCAGCTGAAGTGTGTGTGAATGTGAGGCTCAGTGTGTGAGGGACCAGTCTCAGGGTCCAGTGATCCAGACCCTGCTGAAGTGTGTGTGAATGTGAGGCTCAGTGTGTGAGGGAGCAGTCTCAGGGTCCAGTGATCCAGACCCAGCTGAAGTGTGTGTGAATGTGAGGCTCAGTGTGTGAGGGACCAGTCTCAGGGTCCAGTGATCCAGACCCAGCTGAAGTGTGTGTGAATGTGAGGCTCAGTGTGTGAGGGACCAGCATCAGGGTCCAGTGATCCAGACATAGCTGAAGTGTGTGTGAATGTGAGGCTCAGTGTGTGAGGGACCAGCCTCAGGTCCAGGGATCCAGACCCAGCTGAAGTGTTTGTGAATGTGAGGCTCAGTGTGTGAGGGACCAGTCTCAGGGTCTAGTGATCCAGAGCCAGCTGGAGTGTGTGTGAATGTGAGGCTCAGTGTATGAGGGACCAGTCTCAGGATCCAGTGATCCAGACCCAGCTGAAGTGTGTGTGAATGTGAGGCTCAGTGTGTGAGGGACCAGTCTCAGGGTCCAGTGATCCAGACCCAGCTGAAGTGTGTGTGAATGTGAGGCTCAGTGTGTGAGGTACCAGCCTCAGGTTCCAGTGATCCAGACCCACCTGCAGTGTGTGTGAATGTGAGGCTCAGTGTGTGAGGGACCAGTCTCAGGGTCCAGTGATCCAGACCCAGCTGAAGTGTGTGTGAATGCGAGGCTCAGTGTGTGAGGGATTACTCTCAGGGTCCAGTGATCCAGACCCAGCTGAAGTGTGTGTGAATGTGAGACTCAGTGTGTGAGGGACCAGTCTCAGGGTCCAGTGATCCAGACCCAGCTGAAGTGTGTGTGAATGTGAGGCTCAGTGTGTGAGGGAGCAGTCTCAGGGTCCAGTGATCCAGACCCAGCTGAAGTGTGTGTGAATGTGAGGCGCAGTGTGTGAGGGACCAGTCTCAGGGTCCAGTGATCCAGACCCAGCTGAAGTGTGTGTGAATGTGAGGCTCAGTGTGTGAGGGACCAGCATCAGGGTCCAGTGATCCAGACATAGCTGAAGTGTGTGTGAATGTGAGGCTCAGTTTGTGAGGGACCAGCCTCAGGTCCAGGGATCCAGACCCAGCTGAAGTGTTTGTGAATGTGAGGCTCAGTGTGTGAGGGACCAGTCTCAAGGTCTAGTGATCCAGAGCCAGCTGGAGTGTGTGTGAATGTGAGGCTCAGTGTGTGAGGGACCAGTCTCAGGATCCAGTGATCCAGACCCAGCTGAAGTGTATGTGAATGTGAGGCTCAGTGTGTGAGGGACCAGTCTCAGGGTCCAGTGATCCAAACCCAGCTGAAGTGTGTGTGAATGTGAGGCTCAGTGTGTGAGGTACCAGCCTCAGGTTCCAGTGATCCAGACCCAGCTGCAGTGTGTGTGAATGTGAGGCTCAGTGTGTGAGGGACCAGTCTCAGGGTCCAGTGATCCAGACCCAGCTGAAGTGTGTGTGAATGCGAGGCTCAGTGTGTGAGGGATTACTCTCAGGGTCCAGTGATCCAGACCCAGCTGAAGTGTGTGTGAATGTGAGACTCAGTGTGTGAGGGACCAGTCTCAGGGTCCAGTGATCCAGACCCAGCTGAAGTGTGTGTGAATGTGAGGCTCAGTGTGTGAGGGACCAGTCTCAGGGTCCAGTGATCCAGACCCAGCTGAAGTGTGTGTGAATGTGAGGCTCAGTGTGTGAGGGACCAGTCTCAGGATCCAGTGATCCAGACCCAGCTGAAGTGTGTGTGAATGTGAGGCTCAGTGTGTGAGGGACCAGTCTCAGGGTCCAGTGATCCAGACCCAGCACAAGCGTGTGTGAATGTGAGTCTCAGTGTGTGAGGGACCAGTCTCAGGATGCAGTGATCCAGACCCAGCTGAAGTGTGTGTGAATGTGAGGCTCAGTGTGTGAGGGACCAGTCTCAGGGTCCAGTGATCCAGACCCAGCTGAAGTGTGTGTGAATGCGAGGCTCAGTGTGTGAGGGATTACTCTCAGGGTCCAGTGATCCAGACCCAGCTGAAGTGTGTGTGAATGTGAGACTCAGTGTGTGAGTGACCAGTCTCAGGGTCCAGTGATCCAGACCCAGCTGAAGTGTGTGTGAATGTGAGGCTCAGTGTGTGAGGGACAAGCCTCAGGGTCCAGTGATCCAGACCCAGCTGAAGTGTGTGTGAATGTGAGGCTCAGTGTGTGAGGGACCAGTCTCAGGGTCCAGTGATCCAGACCCAGCTGAAGTGTGTGTGAATGTGAGGCTCAGTGTCTGAGGGACCAGTCTCAGTGTCCAGTGATCCAGACCCAGCTGAAGTTTGTGTGAATGTGAGGCTCCGTGTGTGAGGGACCAGTCTCAGGGTCCAGTGATCCAGACCCAGCTGAAGTGTGTGTGAATGTGAGGCTCAATGTGTGAGAGACCAGTCTCAGGGTCCAGTGATCCAGACCCAGCTGAATTGTGTGTGAATGTGAGGCTCAGTGTGTGAGGGACCAGCCTCAGGCTCCGGTGATCCAGACCCAGCTGAAGTGTGTGTGAATGTGAGGCTCAGTGTGAGAGGGACCAGCCTCAGGGTCCAGTGATCCAGTCCCAGCTGAAGTGTGTGTGATTGTGAGGATCAGTGTGTGAGGGACCAGTCTCAGGTTCCAGTGATCCAGACCCAGCTGAAGTGTGTGTGAATGTGAGGCTCAGTGTGTGAGGGACCAGTCTCAGGGTCCAGTGATCCAGACCCAGCTGAAGTGTGTGTGAATGTGAGGCTCAGTGTGTGAGGGACCAGTCTCAGGGTCGGATGATCCAGACCCAGCTGAAGTGTGTGTGAATGTGAGGCTCAGTGTGTGAGGGACCAGTCTCAGGGTCCAGTGATCCAGACTCAGCTGAAGTGTGTGTGAATGTGAGGCTCAGTGTGTGAGGGACCAGTCTCAGGGTCCAGTGATCCAGACCCAGCTGAAGTGTGTGTGAATGTGAGGCTCAGTGTGTGAGGGACCAGTCTCAGGGTCCAGTGATCCAAACCCAGCTGAAGTGTGTGTGAATGTGAGGCTCAGTGTGTGTTGGACCAGTCTCAGGGTCCAGTGATCCAGACCCAGCTGAAGTGTGTGTGAATGTGAGTCTCAGTGTGTGAGGGACCAGTCTCAGGGTCCAGTGATCCAGACTCAGCTGAAGTCTGTGTGAATGTGAGGCTCAGTGTGTGAGGGACCAGTCTCAGGGTCCAGTGATCCAGACCCAGCTGAAGTGTGTGTGAATGTGAGGCTCAGTGTGTGAGGGTCCAGTCTCAGGGTCCAGTGAACCAGACCCAGCTGAAGAGTGTGTGAATGTGAGGCTCAGTGTGTGAGGGACCAGTCTCAGAGTCCAGTGATCCAGACCCAGCTGAAGTGAATGTGAATGTGAGGGTTCAATGTGTGAGGGACCAGCCTCAGGGTCCAGTGATCCAGACCCAGCTGAAGTGTGTGTGAATGTGAGGCTCAGTGTGTGAGGGACCAGTCTCAGGGTCCAGTGATCCAGACCCAGCTGAAGTGTGTGTGAATGTGAGGTTCAGTGTGTGAGGGACCAGTCTCAGGGTCCAGTGATCCAGACCCAGCTGAAGTGTGTGTGAATGTGAGGCTCAGTGTGTGAGGGACCAGTCTCAGGGTCCAGTGATCCAGACCCAGCTGAAGTGTGTGTGAATGTGAGGCTCAGTGTGTGAGGGACCAGCCTCAGGCTGCAGTGAAACAGACCCAGCTGAAGCGTGTGTGAATGTGAGGCTCAGTGTGTGAGGGACCAGCCTCAGGGTCCAGTGATCCAGACCCAGCACAAGTGTGTGTGAATGTGAGGCTCAGTGTGTGAGGGACCAGTCTCAGGGTGCAGTGATCCAGACCCAGCTGAAGTGTGTGTGAATGTGAGGCTCAGTGTGTGAGGTACCAGTCTCAGGGTCCAGTGATCCAGACCCAGCTGAAGTGTGTGTGAATGCGAGGCTCAGTGTGTGAGGGATTACTCTCAGGGTCCAGTGATCCAGACCCAGCTGAAGTGTGTGTGAATGTGAGACTCAGTGTGTGAGTGACCAGTCTCAGGGTCCAGTGATCCAGACCCAGCTGAAGTGTGTGTGAATGTGAGGCTCAGTGTGTGAGGGATCAGTCACAGGGTCCAGTGATCCAGACGCAGCTGAAGTGTGTGTGAATGTGAGGCTCAGTGTCTGAGGGACCAGTCTCAGTGTCCAGTGATCCAGACCCAGCTGAAGTTTGTGTGAATGTGAGGCTCCGTGTGTGAGGGACCAGTCTCAGGGTCCAGTGATCCAGACCCAGCTGAAGTGTGTGTGAATGTGAGGCTCAATGTGTGAGAGACCAGTCTCAGGGTCCAGTGATCCAGACCCAGCTGAATTGTGTGTGAATGTGAGGCTCAGTGTGTGAGGGACCAGCCTCAGGCTCCGGTGATCCAGACCCAGCTGAAGTATGTGTGAATGTGAGGCTCAGTGTGAGAGGGACCAGCCTCAGGGTCCAGTGATCCAGACCCAGCTGAAGTGTGTGTGATTGTGAGGATCAGTGTGTGAGGGACCAGTCTCAGGGTCCAGTGATCCAGACCCAGCTGAAGTGTGTGTGAATGTGAGGCTCAGTGTGTGAGGGACCAGTCTCAGGGTCTAGTGATCCAGACCCAGCTGAAGTGTGTGTGAATGTGAGGCTCAGTATGTGAGGGACCAGTCTCAGGGTCCAGTGATCCAGACCCAGCTGAAGTGTGTGTGAATGTGAGGCTCAGTGTGTGAGGGACCAGTCTCAGGGTCGGATGATCCAGACCCAGCTGAAGTGTGTGTGAATGTGAGGCTCAGTGTGTGAGGGACCAGTCTCAGGGTCCAGTGATCCAGACTCAGCTGAAGTGTGTGTGAATGTGAGGCTCAGTGTGTGAGGGACCAGTCTCAGGGTCCAGTGATCCAGACCCAGCTGAAGTGTGTGTGAATGTGAGGCTCAGTGTGTGAGGGACCAGTCTCAGGGTCCAGTGATCCAAACCCAGCTGAAGTGTGTGTGAATGTGAGGCTCAGTGTGTGTTGGACCAGTCTCAGGGTCCAGTGATCCAGACCCAGCTGAAGTGTGTGTGAATGTGAGGCTCAGTGTGTGAGGGACCAGTCTCAGGGTCCAGTGATCCAGACTCAGCTGAAGTGTGTGTGAATGTGAGGCTCAGTGTGTGAGGGACCAGTCTCAGGGTCCAGTGATCCAGACCCAGCTGAAGTGTGTGTGAATGTGAGGCTCAGTGTGTGTTGGACCAGTCTCAGGGTCCAGTGATCCAGACCCAGCTGAAGAGTGTGTGAATGTGAGGCTCAGTGAGTGAGGGACCAGTCTCAGAGTCCAGTGATCCAGACCCAGCTGAAGTGAATGTGAATGTGAGGGTTCAATGTGTGAGGGACCAGCCTCAGGGTCCAGTGATCCAGACCCAGCTGAAGTGTGTGTGAATGTGAGGCTCAGTGTGTGAGGGACCAGTCTCAGGGTCCAGTGATCCAGACCCAGCTGAAGTGTGTGTGAATGTGAGGTTCAGTGTGTGAGGGACCAGTCTCAGGGTCCAGTGATCCAGACCCAGCTGAAGTATGTGTGAATGTGAGGCTCAGTGTGTGAGGGACCAGTCTCAGGGTCCAGTGATCCAGAACCATCTGAAGTGTGTGTGAAAGTGAGGCTCAGTTTGTGAGGGACCAGTCTCAGGGTCCAGTGATCCAGACCCAGCTGAAGTGTGTGTGAATGTGAGGCTCAGTGTGTGAGGGACCAGTCTCAGGGTCCAGTGATCCAGACCCAGCTGAAGTGTGTGTGAATGTGAGGCTCAGTGTGTGAGGGACCAGTCTCAGGGTCCAGTGATCCAGACCCAGCTGAAGTGTGTGTGAATGTGAGGCTCAGTGTGTGAGGGACCAGCCTCAGGCTCCAGTGAAACAGACCCAGCTGAAGCGTGTGTGAATGTGAGGCTCAGTGTGTGAGGGACCAGCCTCAGGGTCCAGTGATCCAGACCCAGCTGAAGTGTGTGTGAATGTGAAGCTCAATGTGTGAGGGACCAGTCTCAGGGTCCAGTGATACAGATCCAGCTGAAGTGTGTGTGAATGTGAGGCTCAGTGTGTGAGGGACCAGTCTCAGGGTCCAGTGATCCAGACCCAGCTGAAGTGTGTGTGAATGTGAGGCTCAGTGTGTGAGGGAGCAGTCTCAGGGTCCAGTGATCCAGACCCAGCTGAAGTGTGTGTGAATGTGAGTCTCAGTGTGTGAGGGACCAGTCTCAGGGTCCAGTGATCCAGACCCAGCTGAAGTGTGTGTGAATGTGAGGCTCAGTGTGTGAGGGACCAGCATCAGGGTCCAGTGATCCAGACATAGCTGAAGTGTGTGTGAATGTGAGGCTCAGTGTGTGAGGGACCAGCCTCAGGTCCAGGGATCCAGACCCAGCTGAAGTGTTTGTGAATGTGAGGCTCAGTGTGTGAGGGACCAGTCTCAGGGTCCAGTGATCCAGAGCCAGCTGGAGTTTGTGTGAATGTGAGGCTCAGTGTGTGAGGGACCACTCTCAGGATCCAGTGATCCAGACCCAGCTGAAGTGTGTGTGAATGTGAGGCTCAGTGTGTGAGGGACCAGTCTCAGGGTCCAGTGATCCAGACCCAGCTGAAGTGCGTGTGAATGTGAGGCTCAGTGTGTGAGGTACCAGCCTCAGGTTCCAGTGATCCAGACCCAGCTGCAGTGTGTGTGAATGTGAGGCTCAGTGTGTGAGGGACCAGTCTCAGGGTCCAGTGATCCAGACCCAGCTGAAGTGTGTGTGAATGCGAGGCTCAGTGTGTGAGGGATTACTCTCAGGGTCCAGTGATCCAGACCAAGCTGAAGTGTGTGTGAATGTGAGACTCAGTGTGTGAGGGACCAGTCTCAGGGTCCAGTGATCCAGACCCAGCTGAAGTGTGTGTGAATGTGAGGCTCAGTGTGTGAGGGACAAGCCTCAGTGTCCAGTGATCCAGACCCAGCTGAAGTGTGTGTGAATGTGAGGCTCAGTGTGTGAGGGACCAGTCTCAGGGTCCAGTGATCCAGACCCAGCTGAAGTGTGTGTGAATGTGAGGCTCAGTGTCTGAGGGACCAGTCTCAGGGTCCAGTGATCCAGAACCAGCTGAAGTGTGTGTGAATGTGAGGCTCAGTTTGTGAGGGACCAGTCTCAGGGTCCAGTGATCCAGACCCAGCTGAAGTGTGTGTGAATGTGAGGCTCAGTGTGTGAGGGACCAGTCTCAGGGTCCAGTGATCCAGACCCAGCTGAAGTGTGTGTGAATGTGAGGCTCAGTGTGTGAGGGACCAGTCTCAGGGTCCAGTGATCCAGACCCAGCTGAAGTGTGTGTGAATGTGAGGCTCAGTGTGTGAGGGACCAGCCTCAGGCTCCAGTGAAACAGACCCAGCTGAAGCGTGTGTGAATGTGAGGCTCAGTGTGTGAGGGACCAGCCTCAGGGTCCAGTGATCCAGACCCAGCTGAAGTGTGTGTGAATGTGAGGCTCAATGTGTGAGGGACCAGTCTCAGGGTCCAGTGATACAGATCCAGCTGAAGTGTGTGTGAATGTGAGGCTCAGTGTTTGAGGGACCAGTCTCAGGGTCCAGTGATCCAGACCCAGCTGAAGTGTGTGTGAATGTGAGGCTCAGTGTGTGAGGGAGCAGTCTCAGGGTCCAGTGATCCAGACCCAGCTGAAGTGTGTGTGAATGTGAGGCTCAGTGTGTGAGGGACCAGTCTCAGGGTCCAGTGATCCAGACCCAGCTGAAGTGTGTGTGAATGTGAGGCTCAGTGTGTGAGGGACCAGCATCAGGGTCCAGTGATCCAGACATAGCTGAAGTGTGTGTGAATGTGAGGCTCAGTGTGTGAGGGACCAGCCTCAGGTCCAGGGATCCAGACCCAGCTGAAGTGTTTGTGAATGTGAGGCTCAGTGTGTGAGGGACCAGTCTCAGGGTCCAGTGATCCAGAGCCAGCTGGAGTGTGTGTGAATGTGTGGCTCAGTGTGTGAGGGACCACTCTCAGGATCCAGTGATCCAGACCCAGCTGAAGTGTGTGTGAATGTGAGGCTCAGTATGTGAGGGACCAGTCTCAGGGTCCAGTGATCCAGACCCAGCTGAAGTGCGTGTGAATGTGAGGCTCAGTGTGTGAGGTACCAGCCTCAGGTTCCAGTGATCCAGACCCAGCTGCAGTGTGTGTGAATGTGAGGCTCAGTGTGTGAGGGACCAGTCTCAGGGTCCAGTGATCCAGACCCAGCTGAAGTGTGTGTGAATGCGAGGCTCAGTGTGTGAGGGATTACTCTCAGGGTCCAGTGATCCAGACCCAGCTGAAGTGTGTGTGAATGTGAGGCTCAGTGTGTGAGGGACCAGCCTCAGGCTCCAGTGAAACAGACCCAGCTGAAGCGTGTGTGAATGTGAGGCTCAGTGTGTGAGGGACCAGCCTCAGGGTCCAGTGATCCAGACCCAGCTGAAGTGTGTGTGAATGTGAGGCTCAATGTGTGAGGGACCAGTCTCAGGGTCCAGTGATACAGATCCAGCTGAAGTGTGTGTGAATGTGAGGCTCAGTGTGTGAGGGACCAGTCTCAGGGTCCAGTGATCCAGACCCAGCTGAAGTGTGTGTGAATGTGAGGCTCAGTGTGTGAGGGAGCAGTCTCAGGGTCCAGTGATCCAGACCCAGCTGAAGTGTGTGTGAATGTGAGGCTCAGTGTGTGAGGGACCAGTCTCAGGGTCCAGTGATCCAGACCCAGCTGAAGTGTGTGTGAATGTGAGGCTCAGTGTGTGAGGGACCAGCATCAGGGTCCAGTGATCCAGACATAGCTGAAGTGTGTGTGAATGTGAGGCTCAGTGTGTGAGGGACCAGCCTCAGGTCCAGGGATCCAGACCCAGCTGAAGTGTTTGTGAATGTGAGGCTCAGTGTGTGAGGGACCAGTCTCAGGGTCCAGTGATCCAGAGCCAGCTGGAGTGTGTGTGAATGTGTGGCTCAGTGTGTGAGGGACCACTCTCAGGATCCAGTGATCCAGACCCAGCTGAAGTGTGTGTGAATGTGAGGCTCAGTATGTGAGGGACCAGTCTCAGGGTCCAGTGATCCAGACCCAGCTGAAGTGCGTGTGAATGTGAGGCTCAGTGTGTGAGGTACCAGCCTCAGGTTCCAGTGATCCAGACCCAGCTGCAGTGTGTGTGAATGTGAGGCTCAGTGTGTGAGGGACCAGTCTCAGGGTCCAGTGATCCAGACCCAGCTGAAGTGTGTGTGAATGCGAGGCTCAGTGTGTGAGGGATTACTCTCAGGGTCCAGTGATCCAGACCCAGCTGAAGTGTGTGTGAATGTGAGACTCAGTGTGTGAGGGACCAGTCTCAGGGTCCAGTGATCCAGACCCAGCTGAAGTGTGTGTGAATGTGAGGCTCAGTGTGTGAGGGACAAGCCTCAGGGTCCAGTGATCCAGACCCAGCTGAAGTGTGTGTGAATGTGAGGCTCAGTGTGTGAGGGACCAGTCTCAGGGTCCAGTGATCCAGACCCAGCTGAAGTGTGTGTGAATGTGAGGCTCATTGTCTGAGGGACCAGTCTCAGGGTCCAGTGATCCAGACCCAGCTGAAGTGTGTATGAATGTGAGGCTCAATGTGTGAGAGACCAGTCTCAGGGTCCAGTGATCCAGACCCAGCTGAAGTGTGTGTGAATGTGAGGCTCAGTGAGTGAGGGACCAGCCTCAGGCTCTGGTGATCCAGACCCAGCTGAAGTGTGTGTGAATGTGAGGCTCAGTGTGAGAGGGACCAGCCTCAGGGTCCAGTGATCCAGACCCAGCTGAAGTGTGTGTGATTGTGAGGATCAGTGTGTGAGGGACCAGTCTCAGGGTCCAGTGATCCAGACCCAGCTGAAGTGTGTGTGAATGTGAGGCTCAGTGTGTGAGGGACCAGTCTCAGGGTCTAGTGATCCAGACCCAGCTGAAGTGTGTGTGAATGTGAGGCTCAGTGTGTGAGGGACCAGTCTCAGGGTCCAGTGATCCAGACCCAGCTGAAGTGTGTGTGAATGTGAGGCTCAGTGTGTGAGGGACCAGTCTCAGGGTCGGATGACCCGGACCCAGCTGAAGTGTGTGTGAATGTGAGGCTCAGTGTGTGAGGGACCAGTCTCAGGGTCCAGTGATCCAGACTCAGCTGAAGTGTGTGTGAATGTGAGGCTCAGTGTGTGAGGGACCAGTCTCAGGGTCCAGTGATCCAGACCCAGCTGAAGTGTGTGTGAATGTGAGGCTCAGTGTGTGAGGGACCAGTCTCAGGGTCCAGTGATCCAAACCCAGCTGAAGTGTGTGTGAATGTGAGGCTCAGTGTGTGTTGGGCCAGTCTCAGGGTCCAGTGATTCAGACCCAGCTGAAGTGTGTGTGAATGTGAGGCTCAGTGTGTGAGGGACCAGTCTCAGGGTCCAGTGATCCAGACTCAGCTGAAGTGTGTGTGAATGTGAGGCTCAGTGTGTGAGGGACCAGTCTCAGGGTCCAGTGATCCAGACCCAGCTGAAGTGTGTGTGAATGTGAGGCTCAGTGTGTGAGGGTCCAGTCTCAGGGTCCAGTGATCCAGACCCAGCTGAAGAGTGTGTGAATGTGAGGCTCAGTGTGTGAGGGACCAGTCTCAGAGTCCAGTGATCCAGACCCAGCTGAAGTGAATGTGAATGTGAGGGTTCAATGTGTGAGGGACCAGCCTCAGGGTCCAGTGATCCAGACCCAGCTGAAGTTTGTGTGAATGTGAGGCTCAGTGTATGAGGGACCAGCCGCAGGGTCCAGTGATCCAGACCCAGCTGAAGTGTGTGTGAATGTGAGGCTCAGTGTGTGAGGGACCAGTCTCAGGGTCCAGTGAAACAGACCCAGCTGAAGTGTGTGTGAATGTGAGGCTCAATGTGTGAGAGACCAGTCTCAGGGTCCAGTGATCCAGACCCAGCTGAAGTGTGTGTGAATGTGAGGCTCAGTGAGTGAGGGACCAGCCTCAGGCTCTGGTGATCCAGACCCAGCTGAAGTGTGTGTGAATGTGAGGCTCAGTGTGAGAGGGACCAGCCTCAGGGTCCAGTGATCCAGACCCAGCTGAAGTGTGTGTGATTGTGAGGATCAGTGTGTGAGGGACCAGTCTCAGGGTCCAGTGATCCAGACCCAGCTGAAGTGTGTGTGAATGTGAGGCTCAGTGTGTGAGGGACCAGTCTCAGGGTCTAGTGATCCAGACCCAGCTGAAGTGTGTGTGAATGTGAGGCTCAGTGTGTGAGGGACCAGTCTCAGGGTCCAGTGATCCAGACCCAGCTGAAGTGTGTGTGAATGTGAGGGTCAGTGTGTGAGGGTCCAGTCTCAGGGTCGGATGATCCGGACCCAGCTGAAGTGTGTGTGAATGTGAGGCTCAGTGTGTGAGGGACCAGTCTCAGGGTCCAGTGATCCAGACTCAGCTGAAGTGTGTGTGAATGTGAGGCTCAGTGTGTGAGGGACCAGTCTCAGGGTCCAGTGATCCAGACCCAGCTGAAGTGTGTGTGAATGTGAGGCTCAGTGTGTGAGGGACCAGTCTCAGGGTCCAGTGATCCAAACCCAGCTGAAGTGTGTGTGAATGTGAAGCTCAGTGTGTGTTGGACCAGTCTCAGGGTCCAGTGATCCAGACCCAGCTGAAGTGTGTGTGAATGTGAGGCTCAGTGTGTGAGGGACCAGTCTCAGGGTCCAGTGATCCAGACTCAGCTGAAGTGTGTGTGAATGTGAGGCTCAGTGTGTGAGGGACCAGTCTCAGGGTCCAGTGATCCAGACCCAGCTGAAGTGTGTGTGAATGTGAGGCTCATGTGTGAGGGTCCAGTCTCAGGGTCCAGTGATCCAGACCCAGCTGAAGAATGTGTGAATGTGAGGCTCAGTGTGTGAGGGACCAGTCTCAGAGTCCAGTGATCCAGACCCAGCTGAAGTGAATGTGAATGTGAGGGTTCAATGTGTGAGGGACCAGCCTCAGGGTCCAGTGATCCAGACCCAGCTGAAGTTTGTGTGAATGTGAGGCTCAGTGTATGAGGGACCAGCCGCAGGGTCCAGTGATCCAGACCCAGCTGAAGTGTGTGTGAATGTGAGGCTCAGTGTGTGAGGGACCAGTCTCAGGGTCCAGTGAAACAGACCCAGCTGCAGTGTGTGCGAATGTGAGGCTCAGTGTGTGAAGGACCAGTCTCAGGGTCCAGTGATCCAGAACCAGCTGAAGTGTGTGTGAATGTGAGGCTCAGTTTGTGAGGGACCAGTCTCAGGGTCCAGTGATCCAGACCCAGCTGAAGTGTGTGTGAATGTGAGGCTCAGTGTGTGAGGGACAAGCCTCAGGGTCCAGTGATCCAGACCCAGCTGAAGTGTGTGTGAATGTGAGGCTCAGTGTGTGAGGGACCAGTCTCAGGGTCCAGTGATCCAGACCCAGCTGAAGTGTGTGTGAAGGTGAGGCTCAGTATCTGAGGGACCAGTCTCAGTGTCCAGTGAGCCAGACCCAGCTGAAGTGTGTGTGAATGTGAGGTTCCGTGTGTGAGGGACCAGCCTCAGGGTCCAGTGATCCAGACCCAGCTGAAGTGTGTGTGAATGTGAGGCTCAATGTGTGAGAGACCAGTCTCAGGGTCCAGTGATCCAGACCCAGCTGAATTGTGTGTGAATGTGAGGCTCAGTGTGTGAGGGACCAGCCTCAGGCTCCGGTGATCCAGACCCAGCTGAAGTGTGTGTGAATGTGAGGCTCAGTGTGAGAGGGACCAACCTCAGGGTCCAGTGATCCAGACCCAGCTGAAGTGTGTGTGATTGTGAGGATCAGTGTGTGAGGGACCAGTCTCAGGGTCCAGTGATCCAGACCCAGCTGAAGTGTGTGTGAATGTGAGGCTCAGTGTGTGAGGGACCAGTCTCAGGGTCTAGTGATCCAGACCCAGCTGAAGTGTGTGTGAATGTGAGGCTCAGTGTGTGAGGGACCAGTCTCAGGGTCCAGTGATCCAGACCCAGCTGAAGTGTGTGTGAATGTGAGGCTCAGTGTGTGAGGGACCAGTCTTAGGGTCGGATGATCCAGACCCAGCTGAAGTGTGTGTGAATGTGTGGCTCAGTGTGTGAGGGACCAGTCTCAGGGTCCAGTGATCCAGACTCAGCTGAAGTGTGTGTGAATGTGAGGCTCAGTGTGTGAGGGACCAGTCTCAGAGTCCAGTGATCCAGACCCAGCTGAAGTGTGTGTGAATGTGAGGCTCAGTGTGTGAGGGACCAGTCTCAGGGTCCAGTGATCCAGACCCAGCTGAAGTGTGTGTGAATGTGAGGCTCAGTGTGTGAGGGACAAGCCTCAGGGTCCAGTGATCCAAACCCAGCTGAAGTGTGTGTGAATGTGAGGCTCAGTGTGTGTTGGACCAGTCTCAGGGTCCAGTGATCCAGACCCAGCTGAAGTGTGTGTGAATGTGAGTCTCAGTGTGTGAGGGACCAGTCTCAGGGTCCAGTGATCCAGACTCAGCTGAAGTGTGTGTGAATGTGAGGCTCAGTGTGTGAGGGACCAGTCTCAGGGTCCAGTGATCCAGACCCAGCTGAAGTGTGTGTGAATGTGAGGCTCAGTGTGTGAGGGTCCAGTCTCAGGGTCCAGTGATCCAGACCCAGCTGAAGAGTGTGTGAATGTGAGGCTCAGTGTGTGAGGGACCAGTCTCAGAGTCCAGTGATCCAGACCCAGCTGAAGTGAATGTGAATGTGAGGGTTCAATGTGTGAGGGACCAGCCTCAGGGTCCAGTGATCCAGACCCAGCTGAAGTGTGTGTGAATGTGAGGCTCAGTGTGTGAGGGACCAGTCTCAGGGTCCAGTGATCCAGACCCAGCTGAAGTGTGTGTGAATGTGAGGTTCAGTGTGTGAGGGACCAGTCTCAGGGTCCAGTGATACAGACCCAGCAGAAGTGTGTGTGAATGTGAGGCTCAGTGTGTGAGGGACCAGTCTCAGGGTCCAGTGATCCAGAACCAGCTGAAGTGTGTGTGAATGTGAGGCTCAGTTTGTGAGGGACCAGTCTCAGGGTCCACTGATCCAGACCCAGCTGAAGTGTGTGTGAATGTGAGGCTCAGTGTGTGAGGGACCAGTCTCAGGGTCCAGTGATCCAGACCCAGCTGAAGTGTGTGTGTGAATGTGAGGCTCAATGTGTGAGGGACCAGTCGCAGGGTCCAGTGATACAGATCCAGCTGAAGTGTGTGTGAATGTGAGGCTCAGTGTGTGAGGGACCAGTCTCAGGGTCCAGTGATCCAGACCCAGCTGAAGTGTGTGTGAATGTGAGGCTCAGTGTGTGAGGGTCCAGTCTCAGGGTCCAGTGATCCAGACCCAGCTGAAGAGTGTGTGAATGTGAGGCTCAGTGTGTGAGGGACCAGTCTCAGAGTCCAGTGATCCAGACCCAGCTGAAGTGAATGTGAATGTGAGGGTTCAATGTGTGAGGGACCAGCCTCAGGGTCCAGTGATCCAGACCCAGCTGAAGTTTGTGTGAATGTGAGGCTCAGTGTATGAGGGACCAGCCGCAGTGTCCAGTGATCCAGACCCAGATGAAGTGTGTGTGAATGTGAGGCTCAGTGTGTGAGGGACCAGTCTCAGGGTCCAGTGAAACAGACCCAGCTGCAGTGTGTGCGAATGTGAGGCTCAGTGTATGAAGGACCAGTCTCAGGGTCCAGTGATCCAGAACCAGCTGAAGTGTGTGTGAATGTGAGGCTCAGTTTGTGAGGGACCAGTCTCAGGGTCCAGTGATCCAGACCCAGCTGAAGTGTGTGTGAATGTGAGGCTCAGTGTGTGAGGGACAAGCCTCAGGGTCCAGTGATCCAGACCCAGCTGAAGTGTGTGTGAATGTGAGGCTCAGTGTGTGAGGGACCAGTCTCAGGGTCCAGTGATCCAGACCCAGCTGAAGTGTGTGTGAATGTGAGGCTCAGTGTCTGAGGGACCAGTCTCAGTGTCCAGTAATCCAGACCCAGCTGAAGTGTGTGTGAATGTGAGGTTCCGTGTGTGAGGGACCAGCCTCAGGGTCCAGTGATCCAGACCCAGCTGAAGTGTGTGTGAATGTGAGGCTCAATGTGTGAGAGACCAGTCTCAGGGTCCAGTGATCCAGACCCAGCTGAATTGTGTGTGAATGTGAGGCTCAGTGTGTGAGGGACCAGCCTCAGGCTCCGGTGATCCAGACCCAGCTGAAGTGTGTGTGAATGTGAGGCTCAGTGTGAGAGGGACCAGCCTCAGGGTCCAGTGATCCAGACCCAGCTGAAGTGTGTGTGATTGTGAGGATCAGTGTGTGAGGGACCAGTCTCAGGGTCCAGTGATCCAGACCCAGCTGAAGTGTGTGTGAATGTGAGGCTCAGTGTGTGAGGGACCAGTCTCAGGGTCTAGTGATCCAGGCCCAGCTGAAGTGTGTGTGAATGTGAGGCTCAGTGTGTGAGGGACCAGTCTCAGGGTCCAGTGATAAAGACCCAGCTGAAGTGTGTGTGAATGTGAGGCTCAGTGTGTGAGGGACCTGTCTCAGGTTCGGATGATCCAGACCCAGCTGAAGTGTGTGTGAATGTGAGGCTCAGTGTGTGAGGGACCAGTCTCAGGGTCCAGTGATCCAGACTCAGCTGAAGTGTGTGTGAATGTGAGGCTCAGTGTGTGAGGGACCAGTCTCAGGGTCCAGTGATCCAGACCCAGCTGAAGTGTGTGTGAATGTGAGGCTCAGTGTGTGAGGGACCAGTCTCAGGGTCGGATGATCCAGACCCAGCTGAAGTGTGTGTGAATGTGAGGCTCAGTGTGTGAGGGACCAGTCACAGGGTCCAGTGATCCAGACCCAGCTGAAGTGTGTGTGAATGTGAGGCTCAGTGTGTGAGGGACCAGTCTCAGGGTCCAGTGATCCAGACCCAGCTGAAGTGTGTGTGAATGTGAGGTTCAGTGTGTGAGGGACCAGTCTCAGGGTCCAGTGATCCAGACCCAGCTGAAGTGTGTGTGAATGTGAGGCTCAGTGTGTGAGGGACCAGTCTCAGGGTCCAGTGATCCAGAACCAGCTGAAGTGTGTGTGAATGTGAGGCTCAGTTTGTGAGGGACCAGTCTCAGGGTCCAGTGATCCAGACCCAGCTGAAGTGTGTGTGAATGTGAGGCTCAGTGTGTGAGGGAGCAGTCTCAGGGTCCAGTGATCCAGACCCAGCTGAAGTGTGTGTGAATGTGAGGCTCAGTGTGTGAGGGACCAGTCTCAGGGTCCAGTGATCCAGACCCAGCTGAAGTGTGTGTGAATGTGAGGCTCAGTGTGTGAGGGACCAGCCTCAGGCTCCAGTGAAACAGACCCAGCTGAAGCGTGTGTGAATGTGAGGCTCAGTGTGTGAGGGACCAGCCTCAGGGTCCAGTGATCCAGACCCAGCTGAAGTGTGTGTGTGAATGTGAGGCTCAATGTGTGAGGGACCAGTCTCAGGGTCCAGTGATACAGATCCAGCTGAAGTGTGTGTGAATGTGAGGCTCAGTGTGTGAGGGACCAGTCTCAGGGTCCAGTGATCCAGACCCAGCTGAAGTGTGTGTGAATGTGAGGCTCAGTGTGTGAGGGAGCAGTCTCAGGGTCCAGTGATCCAGACCCAGCTGAAGTGTGTGTGAATGTGAGGCTCAGTGTGTGAGGGACCAGTCTCAGGGTCCAGTGATCCAGACCCAGCTGAAGTGTGTGTGAATGTGAGGCTCAGTGTGTGAGGGACCAGCATCAGGGTCCAGTGATCCAGACATAGCTGAAGTGTGTGTGAATGTGAGGCTCAGTGTGTGAGGGACCAGCCTCAGGTCCAGGGATCCAGACCCAGCTGAAGTGTTTGTGAATGTGAGGCTCAGTGTGTGAGGGACCAGTCTCAGGTTCCAGTGATCCAGAGCCAGCTGGAGTGTGTGTGAATGTGAGACTCAGTGTGTGAGGGACCAGCCTCAGGGTCCAGTGATCCAGACCCAGCTGAAGTGTGTGTGAATGTGAGGCTCAGTGTGTGAGGGACCAGTCTCAGGGTCCAGTGATCCAGACCCAGCTGAAGTGTGTGTGAATGTGAGGCTCAGTGTGTGAGGTACCAGCCTCAGGTTCCAGTGATCCAGACCCAGCTGCAGTGTGTGTGAATGTGAGGCTCAGTGTGTGAGGGACCAGTCTCAGGGTCCAGTGATCCAGACCCAGCTGAAGTGTGTGTGAATGCGAGGCTCAGTGTGTGAGGGATTACTCTCAGGGTCCAGTGATCCAGACCCAGCTGAAGTGTGTGTGAATGTGAGACTCAGTGTGTGAGGGACCAGTCTCAGGGTCCAGTGATCCAGACCCAGCTGAAGTGTGTGTGAATGTGAGGCTCAGTGTGTGAGGGACAAGCCTCAGGGTCCAGTGATCCAGACCCAGCTGAAGTGTGTGTGAACGTGAGGCTCAGTGTGTGAGGGACCAGTCTCAGGGTCCAGTGATCCAGACCCAGCTGAAGTGTGTGTGAATGTGAGGCTCAGTGTGTGAGGGACCAGTCTCAGGGTCCAGTGATCCAGACCCAGCTGAAGTGTGTGTGAATGTGAGGCTCCGTGTGTGAGGGACCAGTCTCAGGGTCCAGTGATCCAGACCCAGCTGAAGTGTGTGTGAATGTGAGGCTCAATGTGTGAGAGACCAGTCTCAGGGTCCAGTGATCCAGACCCAGCTGAAGTGTGTGTGAATGTGAGGCTCAGTGAGTGAGGGACCAGCCTCAGGCTCCGGTGATCCAGACCCAGCTGAAGTGTGTGTGAATGTGAGGCTCAGTGTGAGAGGGACCAGCCTCAGGGTCCAGTGATCCAGACCCAGCTGAAGTGTGTGTGATTGTGAGGATCAGTGTGTGAGGGACCAGTCTCAGGGTCCAGTGATCCAGACCCAGCTGAAGTGTGTGTGAATGTGAGGCTCAGTGTGTGAGGGACCAGTCTCAGGGTCTAGTGATCCAGACCCAGCTGAAGTGTGTGTGAATGTGAGGCTCAGTGTGTGAGGGACCAGTCTCAGGGTCCAGTGATCCAGACCCAGCTGAAGTGTGTGTGAATGTGAGGCTCAGTGTGTGAGGGACCAGTCTCAGGGTCGGATGACCCGGACCCAGCTGAAGTGTGTGTGAATGTGAGGCTCAGTGTGTGAGGGACCAGTCTCAGGGTCCAGTGATCCAGACTCAGCTGAAGTGTGTATGAATGTGAGGCTCAGTTTGTGAGGGACCAGTCTCAGGGTCCAGTGATCCAGACCCAGCTGAAGTGTGTGTGAATGTGAGGCTCAGTGTGTGAGGGACCAGTCTCAGGGTCCAGTGATCCAAACCCAGCTGAAGTGTGTGTGAATGTGAGGCTCAGTGTGTGTTGGACCAGTCTCAGGGTCCAGTGATCCAGACCCAGCTGAAGTGTGTGTGAATGTGAGGCTCAGTGTGTGAGGGACCAGTCTCAGGGTCAAGTGATCCAGACTCAGCTGAAGTGTGTGTGAATGTGAGGCTCAGTGTGTGAGGGACCAGTCTCAGGGTCCAGTGATCCAGACCCAGCTGAAGTGTGTGTGAATGTGAGGCTCAGTGTTTGAGGGTCCAGTCTCAGGGTCCAGTGATCCAGACCCAGCTGACGAGTGTGTGAATGTGAGGCTCAGTGTGTAAGGGACCAGTCTCAGAGTCCAGTGATCCAGACCCAGCTGAAGTGAATGTGAATGTGAGGGTTCAATGTGTGAGGGACCAGCCTCAGGGTCCAGTGATCCAGACCCAGCTGACGTTTGTGTGAATGTGAGGCTCAGTGTATGAGGGACCAGCCGCAGGGTCCAGTGATCCAGACCCAGCTGAAGTGTGTGTGAATGTGAGGCTCAGTGTGTGAGGGACCAGTCTCAGGGTCCAGTGAAACAGACCCAGCTGCAGTGTGTGCGAATTTGAGGATCAGTGTGTGAAGGACCAGTCTCAGGGTCTAGTGATCCAGACCCAGCTGAAGTGTGTGTGAATGTGAGGCTCAGTGTTTGAGGGACCAGTCTCAGGGTCCAGTGATCCAGACCCAGCTGAAGTGTGTGTGAATGTGAGGCTCAGTGTGTGAGGGACCAGTCTCAGGGTCCAGTGATCCAGACCCAGCTGAAGTGTGTGTGAATGTGAGGCTCAGTGTGTGAGGGACCAGCATCAGAGTCCAGTGATCCAGACATTGCTGAAGTGTGTGTGAATGTGAGGCTCAGTGTGTGAGGGACCAGCCTCAGGTCCAGGGATCCAGACCCAGCTGAAGAGTTTGTGAATGTGAGGCTCAGTGTGTGAGGGACCAGTCTCAGGGTCCAGTGATCCAGAGCCAGCTGGAGTGTGTGTGAATGTGAGGCTCAGTGTGTGAGGGACCAGTCTCAGGATCCAGTGATCCAGACCCAGCTGAAGTGTGTGTGAATATGAGGCTCAGTGTGTGAGGGACCAGTCTCAGGGTCCAGTGATCCAGACCCAGCTGAAGTGTGTGTGAATGTGAGGCTCAGTGTGTGAGGTACCAGCCTCAGGTTCCAGTGATCCAGACCCAGCTGCTGTGTGTGTGAATGTGAGGCTCAGTGTGTGAGGGACCAGTCTCAGAGTCCAGTGACCCAGACCCAGCTGAAGTGTGTGTGAATGTGAGGCTCAGTGTGTGAGGGACAAGCCTCAGTGTCCAGTGATCCAGACCCAGCTGAAGTGTGTGTGAATGTGAGGCTCAGTGTGTGAGGGACCAGTCTCAGGGTCCAGTGATCCAGACCCAGCTGAAGTGTGTGTGAATGTGAGGCTCAGTGTGTGAGGGACCAGTCTCAGGGTCCAGTGATCCAGACCCAGCTGAAGTGTGTGTGAATGTGAGGCTCAGTGTGTGAGGGACCAGCCTCAGGCTCCTTTGATCCAGACCCAGCTGAAGTGTGTGTGAATGTGAGGCTCAGTGTGTGAGGGACCAGTCTCAGGGTCCAGTGATCCAGACCCAGCTGAAGTGTGTGTGAATGTGAGGCTCAATGTGTGAGAGACCAGTCTTAGGGTCCAGTGATCCAGACCCAGCTGAAGTGTGTGTGAATGTGAGGCTCAGTGTGTGAGGGACCAGCCTCAGGCTCCGGTGATCCAGACCCAGCTGAAGTGTGTGTGAATGTGAGGCTCAGTGTGAGAGGGACCAGCCTCAGGGTCCAGTGATCCAGACCCAGCTGAAGTGTGTGTGATTGTGAGGATCAGTGTGTGAGGGACCAGTCTCAGGGTCCAGTGATCCAGACCCAGCTGAAGTGTGTGTGAATGTGAGGCTCAGTGTGTGAGGGACCAGTCTCAGGGTCCAGTGATCCAGACCCAGCTGAAGTGTGTGTGAATGTGAGGCTCAGTGTGTGAGGGACCAGTCTCAGGGTCGGATGATCCAGACCCAGCTGAAGTGTGTGTGAATGTGAGGCTCAGTGTGTGAGGGTCCAGCCTCAGGCTCCGGTGATCCAGACCCACCTGAAGTGTGTGTGAATGTGAGGCTCAGTGTGTGAGGGACCAGGCTCAGGGTCCAGTGATCCAGACTCAGCTGAAGTGTGTGTGAATGTGAGGCTCAGTGTGTGAGGGACCAGTCTCAGGGTCCAGTGATCCAGACCCAGCTGAAGTGTGTGTGAATGTGAGGCTCAGTGTGTGAGGGTCCAGTCTCAGGGTCTAGTGATCCAGACCCAGCTGAAGTGTGTGTGAATGTGAGGCTCAGTGTGTGAGGGACCAGTCTCAGGGTCCAGTGATCCAGACCCAGCTGAAGTGTGTGTGAATGTGAGGCTCAGTGTGTGAGGGACCAGCCTCAGGCTCCTTTGATCCAGACCCAGCTGAAGTGTGTGTGAATGTGAGGCTCAGTGTGTGAGGGACCAGCCTCAGGGTCCAGTGATCCAGACCCAGCTGAAGTGTGTGTGATTGTGAGGATCAGTGTGTGAGGGACCAGTCTCAGGGTCCAGTGATCCAGACCCAGCTGAAGTGTGTGTGAATGTGAGGCTCAGTGTGTGAGGGACCAGTCTCAGGGTCTAGTGATCCAGACATGGCTGAAGTATGTGTGAATGTGAGGCTCAGTGTGTGAGGGACCAGTCTCAGGGTCGGATGATCCAGACCCAGCTGAAGTGTGTGTGAATGTGAGGCTCAGTGTGTGAGGGACCAGTCTCAGGGTCCAGTGATCCAGACCCAGCTGAAGTGTGTGTGAATGTGAGGCTCAGTGTGTGAGGGACCAGTCTCAGGGTCCAGTGATCCAGACCCAGCTGAAGTGTGTGTGAATGTGAGGCTCAATGTGTGAGAGACCAGTCTCAGGGTCCAGTGATCCAGACCCAGCTGAAGTGTGTGTGAATGTGAGGCTCAGTGTGTGAGGGACCAGCCTCAGGCTCCGGTGATCCAGACCCAGCTGAAGAGTGTGTGAATGTGAGGCTCAGTGTGTGAGGGACCAGTCTCAGAGTCCAGTGATCCAGACCCAGCTGAAGTGTGTGTGATTGTGAGGATCAGTGTGTGAGGGACCAGTCTCAGGGTCCAGTGATCCAGACCCAGCTGAAGTGTGTGTGAATGTGAGGCTCAGTGTGTGAGGGACCAGTCTCAGGGTCCAGTGATCCAGACCCAGCTGAAGTGTGTGTGAATGTGAGGCTCAGTGTGTGAGGGACCAGTCTCAGGGTCGGATGATCCAGACCCAGCTGAAGTGTGTGTGAATGTGAGGCTCAGTGTGTGAGGGTCCAGCCTCAGGCTCCGGTGATCCAGACCCACCTGAAGTGTGTGTGTATGTGAGGCTCAGTGTGTGAGGGACCAGGCTCAGGGTCCAGTGATCCAGACTCAGCTGAAGTGTGTGTGAATGTGAGGCTCAGTGTGTGAGGGACCAGTCTCAGGGTCCAGTGATCCAGACCCAGCTGAAGTGTGTGTGAATGTGAGGCTCAGTGTGTGAGGGTCCAGTCTCAGGGTCTAGTGATCCAGACCCAGCTGAAGTGTGTGTGAATGTGAGGCTCAGTGTGTGAGGGACCAGTCTCAGGGTCGGATGATCCAGACCCAGCTCAAGTGTGTGTGAATGTGAGGCTCAGTGTGTGAGGGACCAGTCTCAGGGTCCAGTGATCCAGACCCAGCTGAAGTGTGTGTGAATGTGAGGCTCAGTGTGTGAGGGACCAGTCTCAGGGTCGGATGATCCAGACCCAGCTCAAGTGTGTGTGAATGTGAGGCTCAGTGTGTGAGGGACCAGTCTCAGGGTCCAGTGATCCAGACCCAGCTGAAGTGTGTGTGAATGTGAGGCTCAGTGTGTGAGGGACCAGTCTCAGGGTCCAGTGATCCAGACCCAGCTGAAGTATGTGTGAATGTGAGGCTCAGTGTGTGAGGGACAAGTCTCAGGGTCCAGTGATCCAGACCCAGCTGAAGTGTGTGTGAATGTGAGGCTCAGTGTGTGAGGGACCAGGCTCAGGGTCCAGTGATCCAGACTCAGCTGAAGTGTGTGTGAATGTGAGGCTCAGTGTGTGAGGGACCAGTCTCAGGGTCCAGTGATCCAGACCAAGCTGAAGTGTGTGTGAATGTGAGGCTCAGTGTGTGAGGGTCAAGTCTCAGGGTCTAGTGATCCAGACCCAGCTGAAGTGTGTGTGAATGTGAGGCTCAGTGTGTGAGGGACCAGCCTCAGGCTCCGGTGATCCAGACCCAGCTGAAGTGTGTGTGAATGTGAGGCTCAGTGTGTGAGGGACCAGTCTCAGGGTCGGATGATCCAGACCCAGCTGAAGTGTGTGTGAATGTGAGGCTCAGTGTGTGAGGGTCCAGCCTCAGGCTCCGGTGATCCAGACCCACCTGAAGTGTGTGTGTATGTGAGGCTCAGTGTGTGAGGGACCAGGCTCAGGGTCCAGTGATCCAGACTCAGCTGAAGTGTGTGTGAATGTGAGGCTCAGTGTGTGAGGGACCAGTCTCAGGGTCCAGTGATCCAGACCCAGCTGAAGTGTGTGTGAATGTGAGGCTCAGTGTGTGAGGGACCAGTCTCAGAGTCCAGTGATCCAGACCCAGCTGAAGTGTGTGTGATTGTGAGGATCAGTGTGTGAGGGACCAGTCTCAGGGTCCAGTGATCCAGACCCAGCTGAAGTGTGTGTGAATGTGAGGCTCAGTGTGTGAGGGACCAGTCTCAGGGTCCAGTGATCCAGACCCAGCTGAAGTGTGTGTGAATGTGAGGCTCAGTGTGTGAGGGACCAGTCTCAGGGTCGGATGATCCAGACCCAGCTGAAGTGTGTGTGAATGTGAGGCTCAGTGTGTGAGGGTCCAGCCTCAGGCTCCGGTGATCCAGACCCACCTGAAGTGTGTGTGTATGTGAGGCTCAGTGTGTGAGGGACCAGGCTCAGGGTCCAGTGATCCAGACTCAGCTGAAGTGTGTGTGAATGTGAGGCTCAGTGTGTGAGGGACCAGTCTCAGGGTCCAGTGATCCAGACCCAGCTGAAGTGTGTGTGAATGTGAGGCTCAGTGTGTGAGGGTCCAGTCTCAGGGTCTAGTGATCCAGACCCAGCTGAAGTGTGTGTGAATGTGAGGCTCAGTGTGTGAGGGACCAGTCTCAGGGTCCAGTGATCCAGACCCAGCTGAAGTGTGTGTGAATGTGAGGCTCAGTGTGTGAGGGACCAGTCTCAGGGTCGGAAGATCCAGACGCAGCTCAAGTGTGTGTGAATGTGAGGCTCAGTGTGTGAGGGACCAGGCTCAGGGTCCAGTGATCCAGACTCAGCTGAAGTGTGTGTTAATGTGAGGCTCAGTGTGTGAGGGACCAGTCTCAGGGTCCAGTGATCCAGACCAAGCTGAAGTGTGTGTGAATGTGAGGCTCAGTGTGTGAGGGTCAAGTCTCAGGGTCTAGTGATCCAGACCCAGCTGAAGTGTGTGTGAATGTGAGGCTCAGTGTGTGAGGGACCAGTCTCAGGGTCCAGTGATCCAGACCCAGCTGAAGTGTGTGTGAATGTGAGGCTCAGTGTGTGAGGGACCAGTCTCAGGGTCGGATGATCCAGACCCAGCTCAAGTGTGTGTGAATGTGAGGCTCAGTGTGTGAGGGACCAGTCTCAGGGTCCAGTGATCCAGACTCAGCTGAAGTGTGTGTGAATGTGAGGCTCAGTGTGTGAGGGACCAGTCTCAGGGTCCAGTGATCCAGACCCAGCTGAAGTGTGTGTGAATGTGAGGCTCAGTGTGTGTTGGACCAGTCTCAGGGTCCAGTGATCCAGACCCAGCTGAAGTGTGTGTGAATGTGACGCTCAGTTTGTGAGGGACCAGTCTCAGGGTCCAGTGATCCAGACTCAGCTGAAGTATGTGTGAATGTGAGGCTCAGTGTGTGAGGGTCCAGTCTCAGGGTCCAGTGATCCAGACCCAGCTGAAGTGTGTGTGAATGTGAGGCTCAGTGTGTGAGGGTCCAGTCTCAGGGTCCAGTGATCCAGACCCAGCTGAAGTGTGTGTGAATGTGAGGCTCAGTGTGTGAGGGACCAGTCTCAGAGTCCAGTGATCCAGACCCAGCTGAAGTGAATGTGAATGTGAGGGTTCAATGTGTGAGGGACCAGCCTCAGGGTCCAGTGATCCAGACCCAGCTGAAGTTTGTGTGAATGTGAGGCTCAGTGTATGACGGACCAGCCGCAGGTTTCAGTGATCCAGACCAAGCTGAAGTGTGTGTGAATGTGAGGCTCAGTGTGTGAGGGACCAGTCTCAGGGTCCAGTGATCCAGACCCAGCTGAAGTGTGTGTGAATGTGATGTTCAGTGTGTGAGGGACCAGTCTCAGGGTCCAGTGATCCAGACCCAGCTGAAGTGTGTGTGAATGTGAGGATCAGTGTGTGAGGGACCAGATTCAGGGTCCAGTGATCCAGACCCAGCTGAAGTGTGTGTGAATGTGAGGCTCAGTGTGTGAGGGACCAGCCTCACGGTCCAGTGATCCAGAACCAGCTGAAGTGTGTGTGAATGTGAGGATCAGTGTGTGATGGACCAGTCTCAGGGTCCAGTGATTCAGACCCAGCTGAAGTGTGTGTGAATGTGAGGCTCAGTGTGTGAGGGACCAGTCTCAGGGTCCAGTGATCCAGACCCAGCTGCAGTGTGTGCGAATGTGAGGCTCAGTGTGTGAAGGACCAGTCTCACGGTCTAGTGATCCAGACCCAGCTGAAGTGTGTGTGAATGTGAGGCTCAGTGTTTGAGGGACCAGTCTCAGGGTCCAGTGATCCAGACCCAGCTGAAGTGTGTGTGAATGTGAGGCTCAATGTGTGAGGGACCAGTCTCAGGGTCCAGTGATACAGATCCAGCAGAAGTGTGTGTGAATGTGAGGCTCAGTGTGTGAGGGACCAGTCTCAGGGTCCAGTGATCCAGACCCAGCTGAAGTGTGTGTGAATGTGAGGCTCAGTGTGTGAGGGACCAGCATCAGGGTCCAGTGATCCAGACATAGCTGAAGTTTGTGTGAATGTGAGGCTCAGTGTGTGAGGGACCAGCCTCAGGTCCAGGGATCCAGACCCAGCTGAAGTGTTTGTGAATGTGAGGCTCAGTGTGTGAGGGACCAGTCTCAGGGTCCAGTGATCCAGACCCAGCTGAAGTGTGTGTGAATGTGAGGCTCAGTGTGTGAGGGACCAGTCTCAGGGTCCAGTGATCCAGACCCAGCTGATGAGTGTGTGAATGTGAGGCTCAGTGTGTGAGGGATCAGTCTCAGTGTCCAGTGATCCAGACCCAGCTGAAGTGTGTGTGAATGTGAGGCTCAGTGTGTGAGGGTCCAGTCTCAGGGTCTAGTGATCCAGACCCAGCTGAAGTGTGTGTGAATGTGAGGCTCAGTGTGTGAGGGACCAGTCTCAGGGTCCAGAAATCCAGACACAGCTGAAGTGTGTGTGAATGTGAGGCTCAGTGTGTGAGGGACCAGTCTCAGGGTCGGATGATCCAGACCCAGCTCAAGTGTGTGTGAATGTGAGGCTCAGTTTGTGAGGGACCAGTCTCAGGGTCCAGTGATCCAGACCCAGCTGAAGTGTGTGTGAATGTGAGGCTCAGTGTGTGAGGGACCAGTCTCAGGATCCAGTGATCCAGACCCAGCTGAAGTGTGTGTGAATGTGAGGCTCAGTGTGTGAGGGACCAGTCTCAGGGTCCAGTGATCCAGACCCAGCTGAAGTATGTGTGAATGTGAGGCTCAGTGTGTGAGGGACCAGTCTCAGGGTCCAGTGATCCAGACCCAGCTGAAGTGTGTGTGAATGTGAGGCTCAGTGTGTGAGGGACCAGGCTCAGGGTCCAGTGATCCAGACTCAGCTGAAGTGTGTGTGAATGTGAGGCTCAGTGTGTGAGGGACCAGTCTCAGGGTCCAGGGATCCAGACCCAGCTGAAGTGTGTGTGAATGTGAGGCTCAGTGTGTGAGGGACCAGTCTCAGGGTCCAGTGATCCAGACCCAGCTGAAGTGTGTGTGAATGTGAGGCTCAGTGTGTGAGGGACCAGTCTCAGGGTCGGATGATCCAGACCCAGCTCAAGTGTGTGTGAATGTGAGGCTCAGTGTGTGAGGGACCAGTCTCAGGGTCCAGTGATCCAGACTCAGCTGAAGTGTGTGTGAATGTGAGGCTCAGTGTGTGAGGAACCAGTCTCAGGGTCCAGTGATCCAGACCCAGCTGAAGTGTGTGTGAATGTGAGGCTCAGTGTGTGTTGGACCAGTCTCAGGGTCCAGTGATCCAGACCCAGCTGAAGTGTGTGTGAATGTGACGCTCAGTGTGTGAGGGACCAGTCTCAGGGTCCAGTGATCCAGACTCAGCTGAAGTATGTGTGAATGTGAGGCTCAGTGTGTGAGGGTCCAGTCTCAGGGTCCAGTGATCCAGACCCAGCTGAAGTGTGTGTGAATGTGAGTCTCAGTGTGTGAGGGTCCAGTCTCAGGGTCCATGATCCAGACCCAGCTGAAGTGTGTGTGAATGTGAGGCTCAGTGTGTGAGGGACCAGTCTCAGAGTCCAGTGATCCAGACCCAGCTGAAGTGAATGTGAATGTGAGGGTTCAATGTGTGAGGGACCAGCCTCAGGGTCCAGTGATCCAGACCCAGCTGAAGTTTGTGTGAATGTGAGGCTCAGTGTATGACGGACCAGCCGCAGGTTTCAGTGATCCAGACCAAGCTGAAGTGTGTGTGAATGTGAGGCTCAGTGTGTGAGGGACCAGTCTCAGGGTCCAGTGATCCAGACCCAGCTGAAGTGTGTGTGAATGTGGTGTTCAGTGTGTGAGGGACCAGTCTCAGGGTCCAGTGATCCAGACCCAGCTGAAGTGTGTGTGAATGTGAGGATCAGTGTGTGAGGGACCAGATTCAGGGTCCAGTGATCCAGACCCAGCTGAAGTGTGTGTGAATGTGAGGCTCAGTGTGTGAGGGACCAGCCTCACGGTCCAGTGATCCAGAACCAGCTGAAGTGTGTGTGAATGTGAGGATCAGTGTGTGATGGACCAGTCTCAGGGTCCAGTGATTCAGACCCAGCTGAAGTGTGTGTGAATGTGTGGCTCAGTGTGTGAGGGACCAGTCTCACGGTCTAGTGATCCAGACCCAGCTGAAGTGTGTGTGAATGTGAGGCTCAGTGTTTGAGGGACCAGTCTCAGGGTCCAGTGATCCAGACCCAGCTGAAGTGTGTGTGAATGTGAGGCTCAATGTGTGAGGGACCAGTCTCAGGGTCCAGTGATACAGATCCAGCAGAAGTGTGTGTGAATGTGAGGCTCAGTGTGTGAGGGACCAGTCTCAGGGTCCAGTGATCCAGACCCAGCTGAAGTGTGTGTGAATGTGAGGCTCAGTGTGTGAGGGACCAGCATCAGGGTCCAGTGATCCAGACATAGCTGAAGTGTGTGTGAATGTGAGGCTCAGTGTGTGAGGGACCAGCCTCAGGTCCAGGGATCCAGACCCAGCTGAAGTGTTTGTGAATGTGAGGCTCAGTGTGTGAGGGACCAGTCTCAGGGTCCAGTGATCCAGACCCAGCTGAAGTGTGTGTGAATGTGAGGCTCAGTGTGTGAGGGACCAGTCTCAGGGTCCAGTGATCCAGACCCAGCTGATGAGTGTGTGAATGTGAGGCTCAGTGTGTGAGGGATCAGTCTCAGGGTCCAGTGATCCAGACCCAGCTGAAGTGTGTGTGAATGTGAGGCTCAGTGTGTGAGGGACCAGTCTCAGGGTCGGATGATCCAGACCCAGCTGAAGTGTGTGTGAATGTGAGGCTCAGTGTGTGAGGGACCAGCCTTAGGCTCCGGTGATCCAGACCCAGCTGAAGTGTGTGTGAATGTGAGGCTCAGTGTATGACGGACCAGCCGCAGGTTTCAGTGATCCAGACCAAGCTGAAGTGTGTGTGAATGTGAGGCTCAGTGTGTGAGGGACCAGTCTCAGGGTCCAGTGATCCAGACCCAGCTGAAGTGTGTGTGAATGTGATGTTCAGTGTGTGAGGGACCAGTCTCAGGGTCCAGTGATCCAGACCCAGCTGAAGTGTGTGTGAATGTGAGGATCAGTGTGTGAGGGACCAGATTCAGGGTCCAGTGATCCAGACCCAGCTGAAGTGTTTGTGAATGTGAGGCTCAGTGTGTGAGGGACCAGCCTCACGGTCCAGTGATCCAGAACCAGCTGAAGTGTGTGTGAATGTGAGGATCAGTGTGTGATTGACCAGTCTCAGGGTCCAGTGATTCAGACCCAGCTGAAGTGTGTGTGAATGTGAGGCTCAGTGTGTGAGGGACCAGTCTCAGGGTCCAGTGATCCAGACCCAGCTGCAGTGTGTGCGAATGTGAGGCTCAGTGTGTGAAGGACCAGTCTCACGGTCTAGTGATCCAGAACCAGCTGAAGTGTGTGTGAATGTGAGGCTCAGTGTTTGAGGGACCAGTCTCAGGGTCCAGTGATCCAGACCCAGCTGAAGTGTGTGTGAATGTGAGGCTCAATGTGTGAGGGACCAGTCTCAGGGTCCAGTGATACAGATCCAGCAGAAGTGTGTGTGAATGTGAGGCTCAGTGTGTGAGGGACCAGTCTCAGGGTCCAGTGATCCAGACCCAGCTGAAGTGTGTGTGAATGTGAGGATCAGTGTGTGAGGGACCAGCATCAGGGTCCAGTGATCCAGACATAGCTGAAGTGTGTGTGAATGTGAGGCTCAGTGTGTGAGGGACCAGCCTCAGTTCCAGGGATCCAGACCCAGCTGAAGTGTTTGTGAATGTGAAGCTCAGTGTGTGAGGGACCAGTCTCAGGGTCCAGTGATCCAGACCCAGCTGAAGTGTGTGTGAATGTGAGGCTCAGTGTGTGAGGGACCAGTCTCAGGGTCCAGTGATCCAGACCCAGCTGATGAGTGTGTGAATGTGAGGCTCAGTGTGTGAGGGATCAGTCTCAGGGTCCAGTGATCCAGACCCAGCTGAAGTGTGTGTGAATGTGAGGCTCAGTGTGTGAGGGACCAGTCTCAGGGTCGGATGATCCAGACCCAGCTGAAGTGTGTGTGAATGTGAGGCTCAGTGTGTGAGGGACCAGCCTCAGGCTCCGGTGATCCAGACCCAGCTGAAGTGTGTGTGAATGTGAGGCTCAGTGTGTGAGGGACCAGGCTCAGGGTCCAGTGATCCAGACTCAGCTGAAGTGTGTGTGAATGTGAGGCTCAGTGTGTGAGGGACCAGTCTCAGGGTCCAGTGATCCAGACCCAGCTGAAGTGTGTGTGAATGTGAGGCTCAGTGTGTGAGGGTCCAGTCTCAGGGTCTAGTGATCCAGACCCAGCTGAAGTGTGTGTGAATGTGAGGCTCAGTGTGTGAGGGACCAGCATCAGGGTCCAGTGATCCAGACATAGCTGAAGTGTGTGTGAATGTGAGGCTCAGTGTGTGAGGGACCAGCCTCAGGTCCAGGGATCCAGACCCAGCTGAAGTGTTTGTGAATGTGAGGCTCAGTGTGTGAGGGACCAGTCTCAGGGTCCAGTGATCCAGACTCAGCTGAAGTGTGTGTGAATGTGAGGCTCAGTGTGTGAGGGACCAGTCTCAGGGTCCAGTGATCCAAACCCAGCTGAAGTGTGTGTGAATGTGAGGCTCAGTGTGTGTTGGACCAGTCTCAGGATCCAGTGATCCAGACCCAGCTGAAGTGTGTGTGAATGTGAGGCTCAGTGTGTGAGGGACCAGTCTCAGGGTCCAGTGATCCAGACTCAGCTGAAGTGTGTGTGAATGTGAGGCTCAGTGTGTGAGGGACCAGTCTCAGGGTCCAGTGATCCAGACCCAGCTGAAGTGTGTGTGAATGTGAGGCTCAGTGTGTGAGGGTCCAGTCTCAGGGTCCAGTGATCCAGACCCAGCTGAAGAGTGTGTGAATGTGAGGCTCAGTGTGTGAGGGACCAGTCTCAGAGTCCAGTGATCCAGACCCAGCTGAAGTGAATGTGAATGTGAGGGTTCAATGTGTGAGGGACCAGCCTCAGGGTCCTGTGATCCAGACCCAGCTGAAGTTTGTGTGAATGTGAGGCTCAGTGTATGAGGGACCAGCCGCAGGGTCCAGTGATCCAGACCCAGCTGAAAGGTGTGTGAATGTGAGGATCAGTGTGTGAGGGACCAGATTCAGGGTCCAGTGATCCAGACCCAGCTGAAGTGTGTGTGAATGTGAGGCTCAGTGTGTGAGGGACCAGCCTCACGGTCCAGTGATCCAGAACCAGCTGAAGTGTGTGTGAATGTGAGGATCAGTGTGTGATGGACCAGTCTCAGGGTCCAGTGATTCAGACCCAGCTGAAGTGTGTGTGAATGTGAGGTTCAGTGTGTGAGGGACCAGTCTCAGGGTCCAGTGATCATGACCCAGCTGCAGTGTGTGCGAATGTGAGGCTCAGTGTGTGAATGACCAGTCTCAGGGTCTAGTGATCCAGACCCAGCTGAAGTGTGTGTGAATGTGAGGCTCCGTGTTTGAGGGACCAGTCTCAGGGTCCAGTGATCCAGACCCAGCTGAAGTGTGTGTGAATGTGAGGCTCAATGTGTGAGGGACCAGTCTCAGGGTCCAGTGATACAGATCCAGCAGAAGTGTGTGTGAATGTGAGGCTCAGTGTGTGAGGGACCAGTCTCAGGGTCCAGTGATCCAGACCCAGCTGAAGTGTGTGTGAATGTGAGGCTCAGTGTGTGAGGGACCAGCATCAGGGTCCAGTGATCCAGACATAGCTGAAGTGTGTGTGAATGTGAGGCTCAGTGTGTGAGGGACCAGCCTCAGGTCCAGGGATCCAGACCCAGCTGAAGTGTTTGTGAATGTGAGGCTCAGTGTGTGAGGGACCAGTCTCAGGGTCCAGTGATCCAGACCCAGCTGAAGTGTGTGTGAATGTGAGGCTCAGTGTGTGAGGGACCAGTCTCAGGGTCCAGTGATCCAGACCCAGCTGAAGTGTGTGTGAATGTGAGGCTCAGTGTGTGAGGGACCAGTCTCAGGGTCCAGTGATCCAGACCCAGCTGAAGTGTGTGTGAATGTGAGGCTCAGTGTCTGAGGGACCAGTCTCAGGTTCCAGTGATCCAGACCCAGCTGAAGTGTGTGTGAATGTGAGGCTCAGTGTGTGAGGGACCAGTCTCAGGGTCCAGTGATCCAGACCCAGCTGAAGTGTGTGTGAATGTGAGGCTCAATGTGTGAGAGACCAGTCTCAGGGTCCAGTGATCCAGACCCAGCTGAAGTGTGTGTGAATGTGAGGCTCAGTGTGTGAGGGACCAGCCTCAGGCTCCTTTGATCCAGACCCAGCTGAAGTGTGTGTGAATGTGAGGCTCAATGTGTGAGGGACCAGTCTCAGGGTCCAGTGATACAGATCCAGCAGAAGTGTGTGTGAATGTGAGGCTCAGTGTGTGAGGGACCAGTCTCAGGGTCCAGTGATCCAGACCCAGCTGAAGTGTGTGTGAATGTGAGGCTCAGTGTGTGAGGGACCAGCATCAGGGTCCAGTGATCCAGACATAGCTGAAGTGTGTGTGAATGTGAGGCTCAGTGTGTGAGGGACCAGCCTCAGGTCCAGGGATCCAGACCCAGCTGAAGTGTTTGTGAATGTGAGGCTCAGTGTGTGAGGGACCAGTCTCAGGGTCCAGTGATCCAGACCCAGCTGAAGTGTGTGTGAATGTGAGGCTCAGTGTGTGAGGGACCAGTCTCAGGGTCCAGTGATCCAGACCCAGCTGATGAGTGTGTGAATGTGAGGCTCAGTGTGTGAGGGATCAGTCTCAGGGTCCAGTGATCCAGACCCAGCTGAAGTGTGTGTGAATGTGAGGCTCAGTGTGTGAGGGACCAGTCTCAGGGTCGGATGATCCAGACCCAGCTGAAGTGTGTGTGAATGTGAGGCTCAGTGTGTGAGGGACCAGCCTCAGGCTCCGGTGATCCAGACCCAGCTGAAGTGTGTGTGAATGTGAGGCTCAGTGTGTGAGGGACCAGGCTCAGGGTCCAGTGATCCAGACTCAGCTGAAGTGTGTGTGAATGTGAGGCTCAGTGTGTGAGGGACCAGTCTCAGGGTCCAGTGATCCAGACCCAGCTGAAGTGTGTGTGAATGTGAGGCTCAGTGTGTGAGGGTCCAGTCTCAGGGTCTAGTGATCCAGACCCAGCTGAAGTGTGTGTGAATGTGAGGCTCAGTGTGTGAGGGACCAGTCTCAGGGTCCAGTGATCCAGACCCAGCTGAAGTGTGTGTGAATGTGAGGCTCAGTGTGTGAGGGACCAGTCTCAGGGTCGGATGATCCAGACCCAGCTGAAGTGTGTGTGAATGTGAGGCTCAGTGTGTGAGGGACCAGTCTCAGGGTCCAGTGATCCAGACTCAGCTGAAGTGTGTGTGAATGTGAGGCTCAGTGTGTGAGGGACCAGTCTCAGGGTCCAGTGATCCAAACCCAGCTGAAGTGTGTGTGAATGTGAGGCTCAGTGTGTGTTGGACCAGTCTCAGGGTCCAGTGATCCAGACCCAGCTGAAGTGTGTGTGAATGTGAGGCTCAGTGTGTGAGGGACCAGTCTCAGGGTCCAGTGATCCAGACTCAGCTGAAGTGTGTGTGAATGTGAGGCTCAGTGTGTGAGGGACCAGTCTCAGGGTCCAGTGATCCAGACCCAGCTGAAGTGTGTGTGAATGTGAGGCTCAGTGTGTGAGGGTCCAGTCTCAGGGTCCAGTGATCCAGACCCAGCTGAAGAGTGTGTGAATGTGAGGCTCAGTGTGTGAGGGACCAGTCTCAGAGTCCAGTGATCCAGACCCAGCTGAAGTGAATGTGAATGTGAGGGTTCAATGTGTGAGGGACCAGCCTCAGGGTCCAGTGATCCAGACCCAGCTGAAGTTTGTGTGAATGTGAGGCTCAGTGTATGAGGGACCAGCCGCAGGGTCCAGTGATCCAGACCAAGCTGAAGTGTGTGTGAATGTGAGGGTCAGTGTGTGAGGGACCAGTCTCAGGGTCCAGTGATCCAGACCCAGCTGAAGTGTGTGTGAATGTGATGTTCAGTGTGTGAGGGACCAGTCTCAGGGTCCAGTGATCCAGACCCAGCTGAAAGGTGTGTGAATGTGAGGATCAGTGTGTGAGGGACCAGATTCAGGGTCCAGTGATCCAGACCCAGCTGAAGTGTGTGTGAATGTGAGGCTCAGTGTGTGAGGGACCAGCCTCACGGTCCAGTGATCCAGAACCAGCTGAAGTGTGTGTGAATGTGAGGATCAGTGTGTGATGGACCAGTCTCAGGGTCCAGTGATTCAGACCCAGCTGAAGTGTGTGTGAATGTGAGGCTCAGTGTGTGAGGGACCAGCCTCAGGGTCCAGTGATCCAGACCCAGCTGCAGTGTGTGCGAATGTGAGGCTCAGTGTGTGAATGACCAGCCGCAGGGTCTAGTGATCCAGACCCAGCTGAAGTGTGTGTGAATGTGAGGCTCAGTGTTTGAGGGACCAGTCTCAGGGTCCAGTGATCCAGACCCAGCTGAAGTGTGTGTGAATGTGAGGCTCAATGTGTGAGGGACCAGCCTCAGGGTCTAGTTATCCAGACCCAGCTGAAGTGTGTGTGAATGTGAGGCTCAGTGTGTGAGGGACCAGTCTCAGGCTCCAGTGATCCAGACCCAGCTGAAGTGTGTGTGAATGTGAGAATCAGTGTGTGAGGGACCAGTCTCAGGGTCCAGTGATCCAGAACCAGCTGAAGTGTGTGTGAATGTGAGGCTCAGTTTGTGAGGGACCAGTCTCAGGGTCCAGTGATCCAGACCCAGCTAAAGTGTGTGTGAATGTGAAGCTCAGTGTGTGAGGGACCAGTCTCAGGGTCCAGTGATCCAGACCCAGCTGAAGTGTGTGTGAATGTGAGGCTCAGTGTGTGAGGGACCAGCCTCAGGCTCCAGTGAAACAGACACTGCTGAAGTGTATGTGAATGTGAGGATCAGTGTGTGAGGGACCAGCCTCAGGGTCCAGTGATCCAGACCCAGCTGAAGTGTGTGTGAATGTGAGGCTCAGTGTGTGAGGGACCAGTCTCAGGGTCCAGTGATCCAGACCCAGCTGAAGTGTGTGTGAATGTGAGGCTCAATGTGTGAGGGACCAGTCTCAGGGTCCAGTGATACAGATCCAGCTGAAGTGTGTGTGAATGTGAGGCTCAGTGTGTGAGGGACCAGTCTCAGGCTCCAGTGATCCAGACCCAGCTGAAGTGTAGGTGAATGTGAGACTCAGTGTGTGAGGGACCAGTCTCAGGGTCCAGTGATCCAGACCCAGCTGAAGTGTGTGTGAATGTGAGGCTCAGTGTGTGAGGGACCAGTCTCAGGGTCGAGTGATCCAGACCCAGCTGAAGTGTGTGTGAATGTGAGGCTCACTGTGTGAAGGACCAGCAGCCTCAGGGACCACTGATCCAGTCCAGCTGCAGTGGGTGTGAATGTGAGGCTCAGTGTGTTAGCGACCAGCCTCAGGGTCCAGTGATCCAGACCCAGCTGAAGTGTGTGTGAATGTGAGGCTCAGTGTGTGAGGGACCAGTCTCAGGGTCCAGTGATCCAGACCCAGCTGAAGAGTGTGTGAATGTGTGGCTCAGTGTGTGACTGACCAGCCTCAGGGTCCAGTAATCCAGACCCAGCTGAAGTGTGTGTGAATGTGAGGTTCAGTGTGGGAGGGACCAGTCTCAGGGTCCAGTGATCCAGACCCAGCTGAAGAGTGTGTGAATGTGAGGCTCAGTGTGTGAGGGACCAGTCTCAGGGTCTAGTGATCCAGACATGGCTGAAGTATGTGTGAATGTGAGGCTCAGTGTGTGAGGGACCAGTCTCAGGGTCGGATGATCCAGACCCAGCTGAAGTGTGTGTGAATGTGAGGCTCAGTGTGTGAGGGACCAGTCTCAGGGTCCAGTGATCCAGACCCAGCTGAAGTGTGTGTGAATGTGAGGCTCAGTGTGTGAGGGACCAGTTTCAGGGTCCAGTGATCCAGACTCAGCTGAAGTGTGTGTGAATGTGAGGCTCAGTGTGTGAGGGACCAGTCTCAGGGTCCAGTGATCCAGACCCAGCTGAAGTGTGTGTGAATGTGAGGCTCAGTGTGTGAGGGTCCAGTCTCAGGGTCCAGTGATCCAGACCCAGCTGAAGAGTGTGTGAATGTGAGGCTCAGTGTGTGAGGGACCAGTCTCAGAGTCCAGTGATCCAGACCCAGCTGAAGTGAATGTGAATGTGAGGGTTCAATGTGTGAGGGACCAGCCTCAGGGTCCAGTGATCCAGACCCAGCTGAAGTTTGTGTGAATGTGAGGCTCAGTGTATGAGGGACCAGCCGCAGGGTCCAGTGATCCAGACCCAGCTGCAGTGTGTGTGAATGTGAGGCTCAGTGTGTGAGGGACCAGTCTCGGGGTCCAGTGATCCAGACCCAGATGAAGTTTGTGTGAATGTGAGGCTCAGTGTATGAGGGACCAGCCGCAGGGTCCAGTGATACAGACCCAGCTGCAGTGTGTGTGAATGTGAGGCTCAGTGTATGAGGGACCAGTCTCAGGGTCCAGTGATCCAGACCCAGCTGAAGTGTGTGTGAATGTGAGGCTCAGTGTGTGAGGGACCAGTCTCAGGGTCCAGTGATCCAGACCCAGCTGAAGTGTGTGTGAATGTGAGGCTCAGTGTGTGAGGGACCAGTCTCGGGGTCCAATGATCCAGACCCAGATGAAGTTTGTATGAATGTGAGGCTCAGTGTGTGAGGGACCAGCCTCAGGGTCTAGTTATCCAGACCCAGCTGAAGTGTGTGTGAATGTGAGGCTCAGTGTGTGAGGGACCAGTCTCAGGCTCCAGTGATCCAGACCCAGCTGAAGTGTGTGTGAATGTAAGGCCAGCGGGAGTCGAGCAGTCAGTCGAGGAGGCGGGAGCTCGGAGCAGCGCGAGTCCGGGGTCGGCGAGAGGCCTATAAAGGCCAGCGGGAGTCGAGCAGTCAGTCGAGGAGGCGGGAGCTCGGAGCAGCGCGAGTCCGGGGTCGGCGAGAGGCGTACCAGTGCAGCTACAGGGAGAAGGCAAAAAAACAAAGGTGACGTCACAGCCTAGGGGGTAAGTGATTGGCTGGTGATTGGTGAGTAGTTTTTCTTTTTCTTCTTATATTGGTCAGTAACTTTTAACATTGTTATTACCAGTTTAAGTGTATCTAAGGGTTAAGTCATGGCAGGAGAGCTCGGTCGGGTGTTATGCTCCTCCTGTACCATGTGGGAACTCAGGGACGCTTCCGGTGTCCCTGACGACTACGTGTGTGAGAAGTGTATCCGCCTCCAGCTCCTGACGGTCCGCGTTGCGGAATTGGAGCTGAGGGTGGATTCACTCTGGAGCATCCACGATGCTGAGAATGACGTGAGTATCACGTGTAGTGAGTTGGTCTTACCGCAGGGAAAGGGTCCACAGCCAGATAGGGAATGGAAGACCAACAGGAAGAGTAGAGCAAGGAAGGTAGTGCAGGGGTCCCCTGCGGTCATCCCCCTGCAAAACAGATACACCGCTTTGGGTACTGTTGAGGGGAATGACTCATCAGGGGAGGGCAGCAGCAGCCAAGTTCATGGCACCGTGGCTGGCTCTGCTGCACAGGAGGGCAAGAAAAAGAGTGGGAGAGCGATAGTGATAGGGGATTCAATTGTGAGGGGAATAGATAGGCGTTTCTGCGGCCGCAACCGAGACTCCAGGATGGTATGTTGCCTCCCTGGTGCAAGGGTCAAGGATGTCTCGGAGCGGGTGCAGGACATTCTGAAATGGGAGGGAGAACAGCCAGTTGTCGTGGTGCACATTGCTACCAACGACATAGGCAAAAAAAGGGATGAGGTCCTACGAAACGAATTTAAGGAGCTAGGAGCTAAATTAAAAAGTAGGACCTCAAAAGTAGTTATCTCGGGATTGCTACCAGTGCCACGTGATAGTCAGAGTAGGAATCGCAGGATAGCGCAGATGAATACGTGGCTTGAGCAGTGGTGCAGCAGGGAGGGATTCAAATTCCTGGGGCATTGGGACCGGTTCTGGGGGAGGTGGGACCAGTACAAACCGGACGGTCTGCACCTGGGCAGGACTGGAACCAATGTCCTAGGGGGAGTGTTTGCTAGTGCTGTTGGGGAGGATTTAAACTAATATGGCAGGGGGATGGGAACCAATGCAGGGAGACAGAGGGAAACAAAAAGGAGCCAAAAGCAAAAGACAGAAAGGAGATGAGGAAAAGTGTAGGGCAGAGAAACCCAAGGCAAAGAACAAAAAGGGCCACTGTACAGCAAAATTCTAAAAGGACAAAGGGTGTTAATAAAACAAGCCTGAAGGCTTTGTGTCTTAATGCAAGGAGTATCCGCAATAAGGTGGATGAATTAATTGTGCAAATAGATGTTAACAAATATGATGTGATTGGGATTACGGAGACGTGGCTCCAGGATGATCAGGGCTGGGAACTCAACATTCAGGGGTATTCAACATTCAGGAAGGATAGAATAAAAGGAAAAGGAGGTGGGGTAGCATTGCTGGTTAAAGAGGAGATTAATGCAATAGTTAGGAAAGACATTAGCTTGGATGATGTGGAATCTATATGGGTAGAGCTGCAGAACACCAAAGGGCAAAAAACGTTAGTAGGAGTTGTGTACAGACCTCCAAACAGTAGTAGGGATGTTGGGGAGGGCATCAAACAGGAAATTAGGGGTGCATGCAATAAAGGTGTAGCAGTTATAATGGGTGACTTTAATATGCACATAGATTGGGCTAGCCAAACTGGAAGCAATACGGTGGAGGAGGATTTCCTGGAGTGCATAAGGGATGGTTTTGTAGACCAATATGTTGAGGAACCAACTAGGGGGGAGGCCATCTTAGACTGGGTGTTGTGTAATGAGAGAGGATTAATTAGCAATCTCATTGTGCGAGGCCCCTTGGGGAAGAGTGACCATAATATGGTGGAATTCTGCATTAGGATGGAGAATGAAACAGTAATTTCAGAGACCATGGTCCAGAACTTAAAGAAGGGTAACTTTGAAGGTATGAGGCGTGAATTGGCTAGGATAGATTGGCGAATGATACTTAGGGGGTTGACTGTGGATGGGCAATGGCAGACATTTAGAGACCGCATGGATGAAGTACAACAATTGTACATTCCTGTCTGGCGTAAAAATAAAAAGGGGAAGGTGGCTCAACCGTGGCTATCTAGGGAAATCAGGGATAGTATTAAAGCCAAGGAAGTGGCATACAAATTGGCCAGAAATAGCAGCGAACCTGGGGACTGGGAGAAATTTAGAACTCAGCAGAGGAGGACAAAGGGTTTGATTAGGACAGGGAAAATGGAGTACGAGAAGAAGCTTGCAGGGAACATTAAGGCGGATTGCAAAAGTTTCTATAGGTATGTAAAGAGAAAAAGGTTGGTGAAGACAAACGTAGGTCCCCTGCAGTCAGAATCAGGGGAAGTCATAACGGGGAACAAAGAAATGGCGGATCAATTGAACAAGTACTTTGGTTCGGTATTCACTAAGGAGGATACAAACAACCTTCCGGATATAAAAGGGGTCAGAGGGTCTAGTAAGGAAGAGGAACTGAGGGAAATCTTTATTAGTCGGGAAATTGTGTTGGGGAAATTGATGGGATTGAAGGCAGATAAATCCCCAGGGCCTGATGGCCTGCATCCTAGAGTACTTAAGGAGGTGGCCTTGGAAATAGCGGATGCATTGACAGTCATTTTCCAACATTCCATTGACTCTGGATCAGTTCCTATGGAGTGGAGGGTAGCCAATGTAACCCCACTTTTTAAAAAAGGAGGGAAGAGAAAACAGGGAATTATAGACCGGTCAGCCTGACCTCAGTAGTGGGTAAAATGATGGAATCAATTATTAAGGATGTCATAGCAGTGCATCTGGAAAATGGTGACATGATAGGTCGAAGTCAGCATGGATTTGTGAAAGGGAAATCATGCTTGACAAATCTTCTGGAATTTTTTGAGGATCTTTCCAGTAAAGTGGACAAAGGAGAACCAGTTGATGTGGTATATTTGGACTTTCAGAAGGCTTTCGACAAGGTCCCACACAAGAGATTAATGTGCAAAGTTAAAGCACATGGGATTGGGGGTAGTGTGCTGACGTGGATTGAGAACTGGTTGTCAGACAGGAAGCAAAGAGTAGGAGTAAACGGGTACTTTTCAGAATGGCAGGCAGTGACTAGTGGAGTGCCGCAAGGTTCTGTGCTGGGGCCCCAGCTGTTTACATTGTACATTAATGATTTAGACGAGGGGATTAAATGCAGTATCTCCAAATTTGCGGATGATACTAAGTTGGGTGGCAGTGTGAGCTGCGAGGAGGATGCTATTAGGCTGCAGAGTGACTTGGATAGGTTAGGTGAGTGGGCAAATGCATGGCAGATGAAGTATAATGTGGATAAATGTGAGGTTATCCACTTTGGTGGTAAAAACAGAGAGACAGACTATTATCTGAATGGTGACAGATTAGGAAAAGGGAAGGTGCAACGAGACCTGGGTGTCATGGTACATCAGTCATTGAAGGTTGGCATGCAGGTACAGCAGGCGGTTAAGAAAGCAAATGGCATGTTGGCCTTCATAGCGAGGGGATTTGAATACAGGGGCAGGGAGGTGTTGCTACAGTTGTACAGGGCCTTGGTGAGGCCACACCTGGAGTATTGTGTACAGTTTTGGTCTCCTAACTTGAGGAAGGACATTCTTGCTATTGAGGGAGTGCAGCGAAGGTTCACCAGACTGATTCCCGGGATGGCGGGACTGACCTATCAAGAAAGATTGGATCAATTGGGCTTGTATTCACTGGAGTTCAGAAGAATGAGAGGGGACCTCATAGAAACGTTTAAAATTCTGACGGGTTTAGACAGGTTAGATGCAGAAAGAATGTTCCCAATGTTGGGGAAGTCCAGAACCAGGGGTCACAGTCTGAGGATAAGGGGTAAGCCATTTAGGACCGAGATGAGGAGAAACTTCTTCACCCAGAGAGTGGTGAACCTGTGGAATTCTCTACCACAGAAAGTAGTTGAGGCCAATTCACTAAATATATTAAAAAGGGAGTTAGATGAAGTCCTTACTACTCGGGGGATCAAGGGTTATGGCGAGAAAGCAGGAAGGGGGTACTGAAGTTTCATGTTCAGCCATGAACTCATTGAATGGCGGTGCAGGCTAGAAGGGCTGAATGGCCTGCTCCTGCACCTATTTTCTATGTTTCTATGTTTCTATGTAAGGCTCAGTGTGTGAGGGACCAGTCTCAGGGTCCAGTGATCCAGAACCAGCTGAAGTGTGTGTGAATGTGAGGCTCAGTTTGTGAGGGACCAGTCTCAGGGTCCAGTGATCCAGACCCAGCTAAAGTGTGTGTGAATGTGAAGCTCAGTGTGTGAGGGACCAGTCTCAGGGTCCAGTGATCCAGACCCAGCTGAAGTGTGTGTGAATGTGAGGCTCAGTGTGTGAGGGACCAGCCTGAGGCTCCAGTGAAACAGACACTGCTGAAGTGTATGTGAATGTGAGGATCAGTGTGTGAGGGACCAGACTCAGGGTCCAGTGATCCAGACCCAGCTGAAGTGTGTGTGAATGTGAGGCTCAGTGTGTGAGGGACCAGTCTCAGGGTCCAGTGATCCAGACCCAGCTGAAGTGTGTGTGAATGTGAGGCTCAATGTGTGAGGGACCAGTCTCAGGGTCCAGTGATACAGATCCAGCTGAAGTGTGTGTGAATGTGAGGCTCAGTGTGTGAGGGACCAGTCTCAGGCTCCAGTGATCCAGACCCAGCTGAAGTGTGTGTGAATGTGAGACTCAGTGTGTGAGGGACCAGTCTCAGGGTCCAGTGATCCAGACCCAGCTGAAGTGTGTGTGAATGTGAGGCTCAGTGTGTGAGGGACCAGTCTCAGGGTCCAGTGATCCAGACCCAGCTGAAGTGTGTGTGAATGTGAGGCTCACTGTGTGAAGGACCAGCAGCCTCAGGGACCAGTGATCCAGTCCAGCTGCAGTGGGTGTGAATGTGAGGCTCAGTGTGTTAGCGACCAGCCTCAGGGTCCAGTGATCCAGACCCAGCTGAAGTGTGTGTGAATGTGAGGCTCAGTGTGTGAGGGACCAGTCTCAGGGTCCAGTGATCCAGACCCAGCTGAAGAGTGTGTGAATGTGTGGCTCAGTGTGTGACTGACCAGCCTCAGGGTCCAGTGATCCAGAACCAGCTGAAGTGTGTGTGAATGTGAGGCTCAGTGTGTGAGGGACCAGCATCAGGGTCCAGTGATCCAGACATAGCTGAAGTGTGTGTGAATGTGAGGCTCAGTGTGTGAGGGACCAGCCTCAGGTCCAGGGATCCAGTCCCAGCTGAAGTGTTTGTGAATGTGAGGCTCAGTGTGTGAGGGACCAGTCTCAGGGTCCAGTGATCCAGACCCAGCTGAAGTGTGTGTGAATGTGAGGCTCAGTGTGTGAGGTACCAGCCTCAGGTTCCAGTGATCCAGACCCAGCTGAAGTGTGTGTGAATGTGAGGCTCAGTGTGTGAGGGACCAGTCTCAGGGTCCAGTGATCCAGACCCAGCTGAAGTGTGTGTGAATGTGAGGCTCAGTGTGTGAGCGACCAGTCTCAGGGTCCAGTGATCCAGACCCAGCTGTAGTGTGTGTGAATGTGAGGCTCAGTGTGTGAGGGACCAGTCTCAGGGTCCAGTGATCCAGACCCAGCTGAAGTGTGTGTGAATGTGAGGCTCAGTGTGTGAGGGACCAGTGTCAGGGTCCAGTGATCCAGACCCAGCTGAAGTGTGTGTGAATGTGTGGCTCAGTATGTGAGGGACCAGCCTCAGGGTCCAGTGATCCAGACCCAGCTGAAGTTTGTGTGAATGTGAGGCTCAGTGTGTGAGGGACCAGCCTCAGGATCCAGTGAACCAGACCCAGCTGAAGTGTGTGTGAATGTGAGGCTCAGCTTGTGAGGGACCAGCCTCAGGGTCCAGTGATCCAGACCCAGCTGAAGTGTGTGTGAATGTGAGGCTCAGTGTGTGAGGGACCAGTCTCAGGATCCAGTGATCCAGACCCAGCTGAAGTGTGTGTGAATGTGAGGCTCAGTGTGTGAGGGACCAGTCTCAGGGTCCAGTGATCCAGACCCAGCTGAAGTATGTGTGAATGTGAGGCTCAGTGTGTGAGGGACCAGTCTCAGGGTCCAGTGATCCAGACCCAGCTGAAGTGTGTGTGAATGTGAGGCTCAGTGTGTGAGGGACCAGTCTCAGGGTCCAGTGATCCAGACTCAGCACAAGTGTGTGTGAATGTGAGGCTCAGTGTGTGAGGGACCAGTCTCAGGGTGCAGTGATCCAGACCCAGCTGAAGTGTGTGTGAATGTGAGGTTCACTGTGTGAGGGACCAGTTTCAGGGTCCAGTGATCCAGACCCAGCTGAAGTGTGTGTGAATGTGAGGCTCAGTGTGTGAGGGACCAGTCTCAGGGTCCAGTGATCCAGACCCAGCTGAAGTGTGTGTGAATGCGAGGCTCAGTGTGTGAGGGATTACTCTCAGGGTCCAGGGATCCAGACCCAGCTGAAGTGTTTGTGAATGTGAGACTCAGTGTGTGAGGGACCAGTCTCAGGGTCCAGTGATCCAGACCCAGCTGAAGTGTGTGTGAATGTGAGGCTCAGTGTGTGAGGGACAAGCCTCAGGGTCCAGTGATCCAGACCCAGCTGAAGTGTGTGTGAATGTGAGGCTCAGTGTGTGAGGGACCAGTCTCAGGGTCCAGTGATCCAGACCCAGCTGAAGTGTGTGTGAATGTGAGGCTCAGTGTCTGAGGGACCAGTCTCAGGGTCCAGTGATCCAGACCCAGCTGAAGTGTGTGTGAATGTGAGGCTCAGTGTGTGAGGGACCAGCCTCAGGCTCCGGTGATCCAGACCCAGCTGAAGTGTGTGTGAATGTGAGGCTCAGTGTGTGAGGGACCAGCCTCAGGGTCCAGTGACCCAGACCCAGCTGAAGTGTGTGTGATTGTGAGGATCAGTGTGTGAGGGACCAGTCTCAGGGTCCAGTGATCCAGACCCAGCTGAAGTGTGTGTGAATGTGAGGCTCAGTGTGTGAGGGACCAGTCTCAGGGTCGAGTGATCCAGACCCAGCTGAAGTGTGTGTGAATGTCAGGCTCAGTGTGTGAGGGACCAGTCTCAGGGTCCAGTGATCCAGACCCAGCTGAAGTGTGTGTGAATGTGAGGCTCAGTGTGTGAGGGACCAGTCTCAGGGTCGGATGATCCAGACCCAGCTGAAGTGTGTGTGAATGTGAGGCTCAGTGTGTGAGGGACCAGTCTCAGGGTCCTGTGATCCAGACTCAGCTGAAGTGTGTGTGAATGTGAGGCTCAGTGTGTGAGGGACCAGTCTCAGGGTCCAGTGATCCGGACGCAGCTGAAGTGTGTGTGAATGTGAGGCTCAGTGTGTGAGGGACCAGTCTCAGGGTCCAGTGATCCAAACCCAGCTGAATTGTGTGTGAATGTGAGGCTCAGTGTGTGTTGGACCAGTCTCAGGGTCCAGTGATCCAGACCCAGCTGAAGTGTGTGTGAATGTGAGGCTCAGTGTGTGAGGGACCAGTCTCAGGGTCCAGTGATCCAGACTCAGCTGAAGTGTGTGTGAATGTGAGGCTCAGTGTGTGAGGGACCAGTCTCAGGGTCCAGTGATCCAGACCCAGCTGAAGTGTGTGTGAATGTGAGGCTCAGTGTGTGAGGGTCCAGTCTCAGGGTCCAGTGATCCAGACCCAGCTGAAGAGTGTGTGAATGTGAGGCTCAGCGTGTGAGGGACCAGTCTCAGAGTCCAGTGATCCAGACCCAGCTGAAGTGAATGTGAATGTGAGGGTTCAATGTGTGAGGGACCAGCCTCAGGGTCCAGTGACCCAGCCCCAGCTGAAGTGTGTGTGAATGTGAGGCTCAGTGTGTGAGGGACCAGTCTCAGGGTCCAGTGATCCAGACCCAGCTGAAGTGAATGTGAATGTGAGGGTTCAATGTGTGAGGGACCAGCCTCAGGCTCCAGTGACCCAGACCCAGCTGAAGTGTGTGTGAATGTGAGGCTCAGTGTGTGAGGGACCAGTCTCAGGGTCCAGTGATCCAGACCCAGCTGAAGTGTGTGTGAATGTGAGGCTCAGTGTGTGAGGGACCAGTCTCAGGGTCGGATGATCCAGACCCAGCTGAAGTGTGTGTGAATGTGAGGCTCAGTGTGTGAGGGACCAGTCTCAGGGTCCTTTGATCCAGACTCAGCTGAAGTGTGTGTGAATGTGAGGCTCAGTGTGTGAGGGACCAGTCTCAGGGTCCAGTGATCCAAACCCAGCTGAATTGTGTGTGAATGTGAGGCTCAGTGTGTGTTGGACCAGTCTCAGGGTCCAGTGATCCAGACCCAGCTGAAGTGTGTGTGAATGCGAGGCTCAGTGTGTGAGGGATTACTCTCAGGGTCCAGGGATCCAGACCCAGCTGAAGTGTGTGTGAATGTGAGACTCAGTGTGTGAGGGACCAGTCTCAGGGTCCAGTGATCCAGACCCAGCTGAAGTGTGTGTGAATGTGAGGCTCAGTGTGTGAGGGACAAGCCTCAGGGTCCAGTGATCCAGACCCAGCTGAAGTGTGTGTGAATGTGAGGCTCAGTGTCTGAGGGACCAGTCTCAGGGTCCAGTGATCCAGACCCAGCTGAAGTGTGTGTGAATGTGAGGCTCCGTGTGTGAGGGACCAGTCTCAGGGTCCAGTGATCCAGACCCAGCTGAAGTGTGTGTGAAAGTGTGGCTCAATGTGTGAGAGACCAGTCCAAGGGTCCAGTGATCCAGACCCAGCTGAAGTGTGTGTGAATGTGAGGCTCAGTGTGTGAGGGACCAGCCTCAGGCTCCGGTGATCCAGACCCAGCTAAAGTGTGTGTGAATGTGAGGCTCAGTGTGTGAGGGACCAGCCTCAGGGTCCAGTGACCCAGACCCAGCTGAAGTGTGTGTGATTGTGAGGATCAGTGTGTGAGGGACCAGTCTCAGGGTCCAGTGATCCAGACCCAGCTGAAGTGTGTGTGAATGTGAGGCTCAGTGTGTGAGGGACCAGTCTCAGGGTCGAGTGATCCAGACCCAGCTGAAGTGTGTGTGAATGTCAGGCTCAGTGTGTGAGGGACCAGTCTCAGGGTCCAGTGATCCAGACCCAGCTGAAGTGTGTGTGAATGTGAGGCTCAGTGTGTGAGGGACCAGTCTCAGGGTCGGATGATCCAGACCCAGCTGAAGTGTGTGTGAATGTGAGGCTCAGTGTGTGAGGGACCAGTCTCAGGGTCCTGTGATCCAGACTCAGCTGAAGTGTGTGTGAATGTGAGGCTCAGTGTGTGAGGGACCAGTCTCAGGGTCCAGTGATCCGGACGCAGCTGAAGTGTGTGTGAATGTGAGGCTCAGTGTGTGAGGGACCAGTCTCAGGGTCCAGTGATCCAAACCCAGCTGAATTGTGTGTGAATGTGAGGCTCAGTGTGTGTTGGACCAGTCTCAGGGTCCAGTGATCCAGACCCAGCTGAAGTGTGTGTGAATGTGAGGCTCAGTGTGTGAGGGACCAGTCTCAGGGTCCAGTGATCCAGACTCAGCTGAAGTGTGTGTGAATGTGAGGCTCAGTGTGTGAGGGACCAGTCTCAGGGTCCAGTGATCCAGACCCAGCTGAAGTGTGTGTGAATGTGAGGCTCAATGTGTGAGGGTCCAGTCTCAGGGTCCAGTGATCCAGACCCAGCTGAAGAGTGTGTGAATGTGAGGCTCAGCGTGTGAGGGACCAGTCTCAGAGTCCAGTGATCCAGACCCAGCTGAAGTGAATGTGAATGTGAGGGTTCAATGTGTGAGGGACCAGCCTCAGGGTCCAGTGACCCAGCCCCAGCTGAAGTGTGTGTGAATGTGAGGCTCAGTGTGTGAGGGACCAGTCTCAGGGTCCAGTGATGCAGACCCAGCTGAAGTGTGTGTGAATGTGAGGCTCAGTTTGTGAGGGACCAGTCTCAGGGTCGGATGATCCAGACCCAGCTGAAGTGTGTGTGAATGTGAGGCTCAGTGTGTGAGGGACCAGTCTCAGGTTCCTGTGATCCAGACTCAGCTGAAGTGTGTGTGAATGTGAGGCTCAGTGTGTGAGGGACCAGTCTCAGGGTCCAGTGATCCGGACGCTGCTGAAGTGTGTGTGAATGTGAGGCTCAGTGTGTGAGGGACCAGTCTCAGGGTCCAGTGATCCAAACCCAGCTGAATTGTGTGTGAATGTGAGGCTCAGTTTGTGTTGGACCAGTCTCAGGGTCCAGTGATCCAGACCCAGCTGAAGTGTGTGTGAATGTGAGGCTCAGTGTGTGAGGGACCAGTCTCAGGGTCCAGTGATCCAGACCCAGCTGAAGAGTGTGTGAATGTGAGGCTCAGCGTGTGAGGGACCAGTCTCAGAGTCCAGTGATCCAGACCCAGCTGAAGTGAATGTGAATGTGAGGGTTCAATGTGTGAGGGACCAGCCTCAGGCTCCAGTGACCCAGACCCAGCTGAAGTGTGTGTGAATGTGAGGCTCAGTATGTGAGGGACCAGTCTCAGGGTCCAGTGATCCAGACCCAGCTGAAGTGTGTGTGAATGTGAGGCTCAGTGTGTGAGTGACCGTCTCAGGGTCGGATGATCCAGACCCAGCTGAAGTGTGTGTGAATGTGAGGCTCAGTGTGTGAGGGACCAGTCTCAGGGTCCTTTGATCCAGACTCAGCTGAAGTGTGTGTGAATGTGAGGCTCAGTGTGTGAGGGACCAGTCTCAGGGTCCAGTGATCCGGACGCAGCTGAAGTGTGTGTGAATGTGAGGCTCAGTGTGTGAGGGACCAGTCTCAGGGTCCAGTGATCCGGACGCAGCTGAAGTGTGTGTGAATGTGAGGCTCAGTGTGTGAGGGACCAGTCTCAGGGTCCAGGGATCCAGACCCAGCTGAAGTGTGTGTGAATGTGAGACTCAGTGTGTGAGGGACCAGTCTCAGGGTCCAGTGATCCAGACCCAGCTGAAGTGTGTGTGAATGTGAGGCTCAGTGTGTGAGGGACAAGCCTCAGGGTCCAGTGATCCAGACCCAGCTGAAGTGTGTGTGAATGTGAGGCTCAGTGTCTGAGGGACCAGTCTCAGGGTCCAGTGATCCAGACCCAGCTGAAGTGTGTGTGAATGTGAGGCTCCGTGTGTGAGGGACCAGTCTCAGGGTCCAGTGATCCAGACCCAGCTGAAGTGTGTGTGAAAGTGTGGCTCAATGTGTGAGAGACCAGTCCAAGGGTCCAGTGATCCAGACCCAGCTGAAGTGTGTGTGAATGTGAGGCTCAGTGTGTGAGGGACCAGCCTCAGGCTCCGGTGATCCAGACCCAGCTAAAGTGTGTGTGAATGTGAGGCTCAGTGTGTGAGGGACCAGCCTCAGGGTCCAGTGACCCAGACCCAGCTGAAGTGTGTGTGATTGTGAGGATCAGTGTGTGAGGGACCAGTCTCAGGGTCCAGTGATCCAGACCCAGCTGAAGTGTGTGTGAATGTGAGGCTCAGTGTGTGAGGGACCAGTCTCAGGGTCGAGTGATCCAGACCCAGCTGAAGTGTGTGTGAATGTCAGGCTCAGTGTGTGAGGGACCAGTCTCAGGGTCCAGTGATCCAGACCCAGCTGAAGTGTGTGTGAATGTGAGGCTCAGTGTGTGAGGGACCAGTCTCAGGGTCGGATGATCCAGACCCAGCTGAAGTGTGTGTGAATGTGAGGCTCAGTGTGTGAGGGACCAGTCTCAGGGTCCTGTGATCCAGACTCAGCTGAAGTGTGTGTGAATGTGAGGCTCAGTGTGTGAGGGACCAGTCTCAGGGTCCAGTGATCCGGACGCAGCTGAAGTGTGTGTGAATGTGAGGCTCAGTGTGTGAGGGACCAGTCTCAGGGTCCAGTGATCCAAACCCAGCTGAATTGTGTGTGAATGTGAGGCTCAGTGTGTGTTGGACCAGTCTCAGGGTCCAGTGATCCAGACCCAGCTGAAGTGTGTGTGAATGTGAGGCTCAGTGTGTGAGGGACCAGTCTCAGGGTCCAGTGATCCAGACTCAGCTGAAGTGTGTGTGAATGTGAGGCTCAGTGTGTGAGGGACCAGTCTCAGGGTCCAGTGATCCAGACCCAGCTGAAGTGTGTGTGAATGTGAGGCTCAATGTGTGAGGGTCCAGTCTCAGGGTCCAGTGATCCAGACCCAGCTGAAGAGTGTGTGAATGTGAGGCTCAGCGTGTGAGGGACCAGTCTCAGAGTCCAGTGATCCAGACCCAGCTGAAGTGAATGTGAATGTGAGGGTTCAATGTGTGAGGGACCAGCCTCAGGGTCCAGTGACCCAGCCCCAGCTGAAGTGTGTGTGAATGTGAGGCTCAGTGTGTGAGGGACCAGTCTCAGGGTCCAGTGATGCAGACCCAGCTGAAGTGTGTGTGAATGTGAGGCTCAGTTTGTGAGGGACCAGTCTCAGGGTCGGATGATCCAGACCCAGCTGAAGTGTGTGTGAATGTGAGGCTCAGTGTGTGAGGGACCAGTCTCAGGTTCCTGTGATCCAGACTCAGCTGAAGTGTGTGTGAATGTGAGGCTCAGTGTGTGAGGGACCAGTCTCAGGGTCCAGTGATCCGGACGCTGCTGAAGTGTGTGTGAATGTGAGGCTCAGTGTGTGAGGGACCAGTCTCAGGGTCCAGTGATCCAAACCCAGCTGAATTGTGTGTGAATGTGAGGCTCAGTTTGTGTTGGACCAGTCTCAGGGTCCAGTGATCCAGACCCAGCTGAAGTGTGTGTGAATGTGAGGCTCAGTGTGTGAGGGACCAGTCTCAGGGTCCAGTGATCCAGACCCAGCTGAAGAGTGTGTGAATGTGAGGCTCAGCGTGTGAGGGACCAGTCTCAGAGTCCAGTGATCCAGACCCAGCTGAAGTGAATGTGAATGTGAGGGTTCAATGTGTGAGGGACCAGCCTCAGGCTCCAGTGACCCAGACCCAGCTGAAGTGTGTGTGAATGTGAGGCTCAGTATGTGAGGGACCAGTCTCAGGGTCCAGTGATCCAGACCCAGCTGAAGTGTGTGTGAATGTGAGGCTCAGTGTGTGAGTGACCGTCTCAGGGTCGGATGATCCAGACCCAGCTGAAGTGTGTGTGAATGTGAGGCTCAGTGTGTGAGGGACCAGTCTCAGGGTCCTTTGATCCAGACTCAGCTGAAGTGTGTGTGAATGTGAGGCTCAGTGTGTGAGGGACCAGTCTCAGGGTCCAGTGATCCGGACGCAGCTGAAGTGTGTGTGAATGTGAGGCTCAGTGTGTGAGGGACCAGTCTCAGGGTCCAGTGATCCAAACCCAGCTGAATTTTGTGTGAATGTGAGGCTCAGTGTGTGTTGGACCAGTCTCAGGGTCCAGTGATCCAGACCCAGCTGAAGTGTGTGTGAATGCGAGGCTCAGTGTGTGAGGGATTACTCTCAGGGTCCAGGGATCCAGACCCAGCTGAAGTGTGTGTGAATGTGAGACTCAGTGTGTGAGGGACCAGTCTCAGGGTCCAGTGATCCAGACCCAGCTGAAGTGTGTGTGAATGTGAGGCTCAGTGTGTGAGGGACAAGCCTCAGGGTCCAGTGATCCAGACCCAGCTGAAGTGTGTGTGAATGTGAGGCTCAGTGTGTGAGGGACCAGTCTCAGGGTCCAGTGATCCAGACCCAGCTGAAGTGTGTGTGAATGTGAGGCTCAGTGTCTGAGGGACCAGTCTCAGGGTCCAGTGATCCAGACCCAGCTGAAGTGTGTGTGAATGTGAGGCTCCGTGTGTGAGGGACCAGTCTCAGGGTCCAGTGATCCAGACCCAGCTGAAGTGTGTGTGAATGTGTGGCTCAATGTGTGAGAGACCAGTCCAAGGGTCCAGTGATCCAGACCCAGCTGAAGTGTGTGTGAATGTGAGGCTCAGTGTGTGAGGGACCAGCCTCAGGCTCCGGTGATCCAGACCCAGCTGAAGTGTGTGTGAATGTGAGGCTCAGTGTGTGAGGGACCAGCCTCAGGGTCCAGTGACCCAGACCCAGCTGAAGTGTGCGTGATTGTGAGGATCAGTGTGTGAGGGACCAGTCTCAGGGTCCAGTGATCCAGACCCAGCTGAAGTGTGTGTGAATGTGAGGCTCAATGTGTGAGGGACCAGTCTCAGGGTCCAGTGATACAGATCCAGCTGAAGTGTGTGTGAATGTGAGGCTCAGTGTGTGAGGGACCAGCCTCAGGTCCAGGGATCCAGACCCAGCTGAAGTGTTTGTGAATGTGAGGCTCAGTGTGTGAGGGACCAGTCTCAGGGTCCAGTGATCCAGACCCAGCTGGAGTGTGTGTGAATGTGAGGCTCAGTGTGTGAGGGACCAGTCTCAGGATCCAGTGATCCAGACCCAGCTGAAGTGTGTGTGAATGTGAGGCTCAGTGTGTGAGGGACCAGTCTCAGGGTCCAGTGATCCAGACCCAGCTGAAGTGTGTGTGAATGTGAGGCATCTGTGTGAAGGACCAGCAGCCTCAGGGACCAGTGATCTAGTCCAGCTGCAGTGGGTGTGAATGTGAGGCTCAGTGTGTTAGCGACCAGCCTCAGGGTCCAGTGATCCAGACCCAGCTGAAGTGTGTGTGAATGTGAGGCTCAGTGTGTGAGGGACCAGTCTCAGGGTCCAGTGATCCAGACCCAGCTGAAGAGTGTGTGAATGTGTGGCTCAGTGTGTGACTGACCAGCCTCAGGGTCCAGTAATCCAGACCCAGCTGAAGTGTGTGTGAATGTGAGGTTCAGTGTGGGAGGGACCAATCTCAGGGTCCAGTGATCCAGACCCAGCTGAAGTGTGTGTGAATGTGAGACTCAATGTGTGAGGGACCAGTCTCAGGGTCCAGTGATACAGATCCAGCTGAAGTGTGTGTGAATGTGAGGCTCAGTGTGTGAGGGACCAGTCTCAGGATCCAGTGATCCAGAACCAGCTGAAGTGTGTGTGAATGTGAGGCTCAGTGTGTGAGGGACCAGCATCAGGGTCCAGTGATCCAGACATAGCTGAAGTGTGTGTGAATGTGAGGCTCAGTGTGTGAGGGACCAGCCTCAGGTCCAGGGATCCAGTCCCAGCTGAAGTGTTTGTGAATGTGAGGCTCAGTGTGTGAGGGACCAGTCTCAGGGTCCAGTGATCCAGACCCAGCTGGAGTGTGTGTGAATGTGAGGCTCAGTGTGTGAGGGACCAGTCTCAGGATCCAGTGATCCAGATCCAGCTGAAGTGTGTGCGAATGTGAGGCTCAGTGTGTGAGGGACCAGTCTCAGGGTCCAGTGATCCAGACCCAGCTGAAGTGTGTGTGAATGTGAGGCTCAGTGTGTGAGGTACCAGCCTCAGGTTCCAGTGATCCAGACCCAGCTGAAGTGTGTGTGAATTTGAGGCTCAGTGTGTGAGGGACCAGTCTCAGGGTCCAGTGATCCAGACCCAGCTGAAGTGTGTGTGAATGTGAGGCTCAGTGTGTGAGCGACCAGTCTCAGGGTCCAGTGATCCAGACCCAGCTGTAGTGTGTGTGAATGTGAGGCTCAGTGTGTGAGGGACCAGTCTCAGGGTCCAGTGATCCAGACCCAGCTGAAGTGTGTGTGAATGTGAGGCTCAGTGTGTGAGGGACCAGTGTCAGGGTCCAGTGATCCAGACCCAGCTGAAGTGTGTGTGAATGTGTGGCTCAGTATGTGAGGGACCGGCCTCAGGGTCCAGTGATCCAGACCCAGCTGAAGTGTGTGTGAATGTGAGGCTCAGTGTGTGAGGGACCAGCCTCAGGGTCCAGTGATTCAGACCCAGCTGAAGTGTGTGTGAATGTGAGGCTCAGTGTGTGAGGGACCAGCCTCAGGATCCAGTGAACCAGACCCAGCTGAAGTGTGTGTGAATGTGAGGCTCAGTTTGTGAGGGACCAGCCTCAGGGTCCAGTGATCCAGACCCAGCTGAAGTGTGTGTGAATGTGAGGCTCAGTGTGTGAGGGACCAGTCTCAGGATCCAGTGATCCAGACCCAGCTGAAGTGTGTGTGAATGTGAGGCTCAGTGTGTGAGGGACCAGTCTCAGGGTCCAGTGATCCAGACCCAGCTGAAGTATGTGTGAATGTGAGGCTCAGTGTGTGAGGGACCAGTCTCAGGGTCCAGTGATCCAGACCCAGCTGAAGTGTGTGTGAATGTGAGGCTCAGTGTGTGAGGGACCAGTCTCAGGGTCCAGTGATCCAGACCCAGCACAAGTGTGTGTGAATGTGAGGCTCAGTGTGTGAGGGACCAGTCTCAGGGTGCAGTGATCCAGACCCAGCTGAAGTGTGTGTGAATGTGAGGTTCACTGTGTGAGGGACCAGTTTCAGGGTCCAGTGATCCAGACCCAGCTGAAGTGTGTGTGAATGTGAGGCTCAGTGTGTGAGGGACCAGTCTCAGGGTCCAGTGATCCAGACCCAGCTGAAGTGTGTGTGAATGCGAGGCTCAGTGTGTGAGGGATTACTCTCAGGGTCCAGGGATCCAGACCCAGCTGAAGTGTTTGTGAATGTGAGACTCAGTGTGTGAGGGACCAGTCTCAGGGTCCAGTAATCCAGACCCAGCTGAAGTGTGTGTGAATGTGAGGCTCAGTGTGTGAGGGACAAGCCTCAGGGTCCAGTGATCCAGACCCAGCTGAAGTGTGTGTGAATGTGAGGCTCAGTGTGTGAGGGACCAGTCTCAGGGTCCAGTGATCCAGACCCAGCTGAAGTGTGTGTGAATGTGAGGCTCAGTGTCTGAGGGACCAGTCTCAGGGTCCAGTGATCCAGACCCAGCTGAAGTGTGTGTGAATGTGAGGCTCCGTGTGTGAGGGACCAGTCTCAGGGTCCAGTGATCCAGACCCAGCTGAAGTGTGTGTGAATGTGTGGCTCAATGTGTGAGAGACCAGTCCAAGGCTCCAGTGATCCAGACCCAGCTGGAGTGTGTGTGAATGTGAGGCTCAGTGTGTGAGGGACCAGCCTCAGGCTCCGGTGATCCAGACCCAGCTGAAGTGTGTGTGAATGTGAGGCTCAGTGTGTGAGGGACCAGCCTCAGGGTCCAGTGACCCAGACCCAGCTGAAGTGTGTGTGATTGTGAGGATCAGTGTGTGAGGGACCAGTCTCAGGGTCCAGTGATCCAGACCCAGCTGAAGTGTGTGTGAATGTGAGGCTCAGTGTGTGAGGGACCAGTCTCAGGGTCGAGTGATCCAGACCCAGCTGAAGTGTGTGTGAATGTGAGGCTCAGTGTGTGAGGGACCAGTCTCAGGGTCCAGTGATCCAGACCCAGCTGAAGTGTGTGTGAATGTGAGGCTCAGTGTGTGAGGGACCAGTCTCAGGGTCGGATGATCCAGACCCAGCTGAAGTGTGTGTGAATGTGAGGCTCAGTGTGTGAGGGACCAGTCTCAGGGTCCTGTGATCCAGACTCAGCTGAAGTGTGTGTGAATGTGAGGCTCAGTGTGTGAGGGACCAGTCTCAGGGTCCAGTGATCCGGACGCAGCTGAAGTGTGTGTGAATGTGAGGCTCAGTGTGTGAGGGACCAGTCTCAGGGTCCAGTGATCCAAACCCAGCTGAATTGTGTGTGAATGTGAGGCTCAGTGTGTGTTGGACCAGTCTCAGGTTCCAGTGATCCAGACCCAGCTGAAGTGTGTGTGAATGTGAGGCTCAGTGTGTGAGGGACCAGTCTCAGGGTCCAGTGATCCAGACTCAGCTGAAGTGTGTGTGAATGTGAGGCTCAGTGTGTGAGGGACCAGTCTCAGGGTCCAGTGATCCAGACCCAGCTGAAGTGTGTGTGAATGTGAGGCTCAGTGTGTGAGGGTCCAGTCTCAGGGTCCAGTGATCCAGACCCAGCTGAAGAGTGTGTGAATGTGAGGCTCAGCGTGTGAGGGACCAGTCTCAGAGTCCAGTGATCCAGACCCAGCTGAAGTGAATGTGAATGTGAGGGTTCAATGTGTGAGGGACCAGCCTCAGGGTCCAGTGACCCAGACCCAGCTGAAGTGTGTGTGAATGTGAGGCTCAGTGTGTGAGGGACCAGTCTCAGGGTCCAGTGATCCAGACCCAGCTGAAGTGTGTGTGAATGTGAGGCTCAGTTTGTGAGGGACCAGTCTCAGGGTCGGATGATCCAGACCCAGCTGAAGTGTGTGTGAATGTGAGGCTCAGTGTGTGAGGGACCAGTCTCAGGGTCCAGTGATCCAGAACCAACTGAAGTGTGTGTGAATGTGAGGCTCAGTGTGTGAGGGACCAGCCTCAGGTCCAGGGATCCAGTCCCAGCTGAAGTGTTTGTGAATGTGAGGCTCAGTGTGTGAGGGACCAGTCTCAGGGTCCAGTGATCCAGACCCAGCTGGAGTGTGTGTGAATGTGAGGCTCAGTGTGTGAGGGACCAGTCTCAGGATCCAGTGATCCAGACCCAGCTGAAGTGTGTGCGAATGTGAGGCTCAGTGTGTGAGGGACCAGTCTCAGGGTCCAGTGATCCAGACCCAGCTGAAGTGTGTGTGAATGTGAGGCTCAGTGTGTGAGGTACCAGCCTCAGGTTCCAGTGATCCAGACCCAGCTGAAGTGTGTGTGAATGTGAGGCTCAGTGTGTGAGGGACCAGTCTCAGGGTCCAGTGATCCAGACCCAGCTGAAGTGTGTGTGAATGTGAGGCTCAGTGTGTGAGCGACCAGTCTCAGGGTCCAGTGATCCAGACCCAGCTGTAGTGTGTGTGAATGTGAGGCTCAGTGTGTGAGGGACCAGTCTCAGGGTCCAGTGATCCAGATCAGCTGAAGTGTGTGTGAATGTGAGGCTCAGTGTGTGAGGGACCAGTGTCAGGGTCCAGTGATCCAGACCCAGCTGAAGTGTGTGTGAATGTGTGGCTCAGTATGTGAGGGACCAGCCTCAGGGTCCAGTGATCCAGACCCAGCTGAAGTGTGTGTGAATGTGAGGCTCAGTGTGTGAGGGACCAGCCTCAGGGTCCAGTGATTCAGACCCAGCTGAAGTGTGTGTGAATGTGAGGCTCAGTGTGTGAGGGACCAGCCTCAGGATCCAGTGAACCAGACCCAGCTGAAGTGTGTGTGAATGTGAGGCTCAGTTTGTGAGGGACCAGCCTCAGGGTCCAGTGATCCAGACCCAGCTGAAGTGTGTGTGAATGTGAGGCTCAGTGTGTGAGGGACCAGTCTCAGGATCCAGTGATCCAGACCCAGCTGAAGTGTGTGTGAATGTGAGGCTCAGTGTGTGAGGGACCAGTCTCAGGGTCCAATGATCCAGACCCAGCTGAAGTATGTGTGAATGTGAGGCTCAGTGTGTGAGGGACCAGTCTCAGGGTCCAGTGATCCAGACCCAGCTGAAGTGTGTGTGAATGTGAGGCTCAGTGTGTGAGGGACCAGTCTCAGGGTCCAGTGATCCAGACCCAGCACAAGTGTGTGTGAATGTGAGGCTCAGTGTGTGAGGGACCAGTCTCAGGGTGCAGTGATCCAGACCCAGCTGAAGTGTGTGTGAATGTGAGGTTCACTGTGTGAGGGACCAGTTTCAGGGTCCAGTGATCCAGACCCAGCTGAAGTGTGTGTGAATGTGAGGCTCAGTGTGTGAGGGACCAGTCTCAGGGTCCAGTGATCCAGACCCAGCTGAAGTGTGTGTGAATGCGAGGCTCAGTGTGTGAGGGATTACTCTCAGGGTCCAGGGATCCAGACCCAGCTGAAGTGTTTGTGAATGTGAGACTCAGTGTGTGAGGGACCAGTCTCAGGGTCCAGTAATCCAGACCCAGCTGAAGTGTGTGTGAATGTGAGGCTCACTGTGTGAGGGACAAGCCTCAGGGTCCAGTGATCCAGACCCAGCTGAAGTGTGTGTGAATGTGAGGCTCAGTGTGTGAGGGACCAGTCTCAGGGTCCAGTGATCCAGACCCAGCTGAAGTGTGTGTGAATGTGAGGCTCAGTGTCTGAGGGACCAGTCTCAGGGTCCAGTGATCCAGACCCAGCTGAAGTGTGTGTGAATGTGAGGCTCCGTGTGTGAGGGACCAGTCTCAGGGTCCAGTGATCCAGACCCAGCTGAAGTGTGTGTGAATGTGTGGCTCAATGTGTGAGAGACCAGTCCAAGGCTCCAGTGATCCAGACCCAGCTGAAGTGTGTGTGAATGTGAGGCTCAGTGTGTGAGGGACCAGCCTCAGGCTCCGGTGATCCAGACCCAGCTGAAGTGTGTGTGAATGTGAGGCTCAGTGTGTGAGGGACCAGCCTCAGGGTCCAGTGACCCAGACCCAGCTGAAGTGTGTGTGATTGTGAGGATCAGTGTGTGAGGGACCAGTCTCAGGGTCCAGTGATCCAGACCCAGCTGAAGTGTGTGTGATTGTGAGGATCAGTGTGTGAGGGACCAGTCTCAGGGTCCAGTGATCCAGACCCAGCTGAAGTGTGTGTGAATGTGAGGCTCAGTGTGTGAGGGACCAGTCTCAGGGTCCAGTGATCCAGACCCAGCTGAAGTGTGTGTGAATGTGAGGCTCAGTGTGTGAGGGACCAGTCTCAGGGTCGGATGATCCAGACCCAGCTGAAGTGTGTGTGAATGTGAGGCTCAGTGTGTGAGGGACCAGTCTCAGGGTCCTGTGATCCAGACTCAGCTGAAGTGTGTGTGAATGTGAGGCTCAGTGTGTGAGGGACCAGTCTCAGGGTCCAGTGATCCGGACGCAGCTGAAGTGTGTGTGAATGTGAGGCTCAGTGTGTGAGGGACCAGTCTCAGGGTCCAGTGATCCAAACCCAGCTGAATTGTGTGTGAATGTGAGGCTCAGTGTGTGTTGGACCAGTCTCAGGGTCCAGTGATCCAGACCCAGCTGAAGTGTGTGTGAATGTGAGGCTCAGTGTGTGAGGGACCAGTCTCAGGGTCCAGTGATCCAGACTCAGCTGAAGTGTGTGTGAATGTGAGGCTCAGTGTGCGAGGGACCAGTCTCAGGGTCCAGTGATCCAGACCCAGCTGAAGTGTGTGTGAATGTGAGGCTCAGTGTGTGAGGGTCCAGTCTCAGGGTCCAGTGATCCAGACCCAGCTGAAGAGTGTGTGAATGTGAGGCTCAGCGTGTGAGGGACCAGTCTCAGAGTCCAGTGATCCAGACCCAGCTGAAGTGAATGTGAATGTGAGGGTTCAATGTGTGAGGGACCAGCCTCAGGGTCCAGTGACCCAGACCCAGCTGAAGTGTGTGTGAATGTGAGGCTCAGTGTGTGAGGGACCAGTCTCAGGGTCCAGTGATCCAGACCCAGCTGAAGTGTGTGTGAATGTGAGGCTCAGTTTGTGAGGGACCAGTCTCAGGGTCGGATGATCCAGACCCAGCTGAAGTGTGTGTGAATGTGAGGCTCAGTGTGTGAGGGACCAGTCTCAGGGTCCTGTGATCCAGACTCAGCTGAAGTGTGTGTGAATGTGAGGCTCAGTGTGTGAGGGACCAGTCTCAGGGTCCAGTGATCCGGACGCAGCTGAAGTGTGTGTGAATGTGAGGCTCAGTGTGTGAGGGACCAGTCTCAGGGTCCAGTGATCCAAACCCAGCTGAATTGTGTGTGAATGTGAGGCTCAGTTTGTGTTGGACCAGTCTCAGGGTCCAGTGATCCAGACCCAGCTGAAGTGTGTGTGAATGTGAGGCTCAGTGTGTGAGGGACCAGTCTCAAGGTCCAGTGATCCAGACCCAGCTGAAGAGTGTGTGAATGTGAGGCTCAGCGTGTGAGGGACCAGTCTCAGAGTCCAGTGATCCAGACCCAGCTGAAGTGAATGTGAATGTGAGGGTTCAATGTGTGAGGGACCAGCCTCAGGGTCCAGTGACCCAGACCCAGCTGAAGTGTGTGTGAATGTGAGGCTCAGTGTGTGAGGGACCAGTCTCAGGGTCCAGTGATCCAAACCCAGCTGAATTGTGTGTGAATGTGAGGCTCAGTGTGTGTTGGACCAGTCTCAGGGTCCAGTGATCCAGACCCAGCTGAAGTGTGTGTGCATGTGAGGCTCAGTGTGTGAGGGACCAGTCTCAGGGTCCAGTGATCCAGACTCAGCTGAAGTGTGTGTGAATGTGAGGCTCAGTGTGTGAGGGACCAGTCTCAGGGTCCAGTGATCCAGACCCAGCTGAAGTGTGTGTGAATGTGAGGCTCAGTGTGTGAGGGTCCAGTCTCAGGGTCCAGTGATCCAGACCCAGCTGAAGAGTGTGTGAATGTGAGGCTCAGCGTGTGAGGGACCAGTCTCAGAGTCCAGTGATCCAGACCCAGCTGAAGTGAATGTGAATGTGAGGGTTCAATGTGTGAGGGACCAGCCTCAGGGTCCAGTGACCCAGACCCAGCTGAAGTGTGTGTGAATGTGAGGCTCAGTGTGTGAGGGACCAGTCTCAGGGTCCAGTGATCCAGACCCAGCTGAAGTGTGTGTGAATGTGAGGCTCAGTTTGTGAGGGACCAGTCTCAGGGTCGGATGATCCAGACCCAGCTGAAGTGTGTGTGAATGTGAGGCTCAGTGTGTGAGGGACCAGTCTCAGGTCCTGTGATCCAGACTCAGCTGAAGTGTGTGTGAATGTGAGGCTCAGTGTGTGAGGGACCAGTCTCAGGGTCCAGTGATCCAAACCCAGCTGAATTGTGTGTGAATGTGAGGCTCAGTTTGTGTTGGACCAGTCTCAGGGTCCAGTGATCCAGACCCAGCTGAAGTGTGTGTGAATGTGAGGCTCAGTGTGTGAGGGACCAGTCTCAGGGTCCAGTGATCCAAACCCAGCTGAATTGCGTGTGAATGTGAGGCTCAGTTTGTGTTGGACCAGTCTCAGGGTCCAGTGATCCAGACCCAGCTGAAGTGTGTGTGAATGTGAGGCTCAGTGTGTGAGGGACCAGTCTCAAGGTCCAGTGATCCAGATCCAGCTGAAGAGTGTGTGAATGTGAGGCTCAGCGTGTGAGGGACCAGTCTCAGAGTCCAGTGATCCAGACCCAGCTGAAGTGAATGTGAATGTGAGGGTTCAATGTGTGAGGGACCAGCCTCAGGGTCCAGTGACCCAGACCCAGCTGAAGTGTGTGTGAATGTGACTCAGTGTGTGAGGGACCAGTCTCAGGGTCCAGTGATCCAGACCCAGCTGAAGTGTGTGTGAATGTGAGGCTCAGTGTGTGAGGGACCAGTCTCAGGGTCCTTTGATCCGGACGCAGCTGAAGTGTGTGTGAATGTGAGGCTCAGTGTGTGAGGGACCAGTCTCAGGGTCCAGTGATCCAAACCCAGCTGAATTGTGTGTGAATGTGAGGCTCAGTGTGTGTTGGACCAGTCTCAGGGTCCAGTGATCCAGACCCAGCTGAAGTGTGTGTGAATGCGAGGGTCAGTGTGTGAGGGATTACTCTCAGGGTCCAGGGATCCAGACCCAGCTGAAGTGTGTGTGAATGTGAGACTCAGTGTGTGAGGGACCAGTCTCAGGGTCCAGTGATCCAGACCCAGCTGAAGTGTGTGTGAATGTGAGGCTCAGTGTGTGAGGGACAAGCCTCAGGGTCCAGTGATCCAGACCAAGCTGAAGTGTGTGTGAATGTGAGGCTCAGTGTGTGAGGGACCAGTCTCAGGTTACAGTGATCCAGACCCAGCTGAAGTGTGTGTGAATGTGAGGCTCAGTGTCTGAGGGACCAGTCTCAGGGTCCAGTGATCCAGACCCAGCTGAAGTGTGTGTGAATGTGAGGCTCCGTGTGTGAGGGACCAGTCTCAGGGTCCAGTGATCCAGACCCAGCTGAAGTGTGTGTGAATGTGAGGCTCAGTGTGTGAGGGACCAGTCTCAGGGTCCAGTGATCCAGACTCAGCTGAAGTGTGTGTGAATGTGAGGCTCAGTGTGTGAGGGACCAGTCTCAGGGTCCAGTGATCCAGACCCAGCTGAAGTGTGTGTGAATGTGAGGCTCAGTGTGTGAGGGACCAGTCTCAGGGTCCTGTGATCCAGACTCTGCTGAAGTGTGTGTGAATGTGAGGCTCAGTGTGTGAGGGACCAGTCTCAGGGTCCAGTGATCCGGACGCAGCTGAAGTGTGTGTGAATGTGAGGCTCAGTGTGTGAGGGACCAGTCTCAGGGTCCAGTGATCCAAACCCAGCTGAATTGTGTGTGAATGTGAGGCTCAGTGTGTGTTGGACCAGTCTCAGGTTCCAGTGATCCAGACCCAGCTGAAGTGTGTGTGAATGTGAGGCTCAGTGTGTGAGGGACCAGTCTCAGGGTCCAGTGATCCAGACTCAGCTGAAGTGTGTGTGAATGTGAGGCTCAGTGTGTGAGGGACCAGTCTCAGGGTCCAGTGATCCAGACCCAGCTGAAGAGTGTGTGAATGTGAGGCTCAGCGTGTGAGGGACTAGTCTCAGAGTCCAGTGATCCAGACCCAGCTGAAGTGAATGTGAATGTGAGGGTTCAATGTGTGAGGGACCAGCCTCAGGGTCCAGTGACCCAGACCCAGCTGAAGTGTGTGTGAATGTGAGGCTCAGTGTGTGAGGGACCAGTCTCAGGGTCCAGTGATCCGGACGCAGCTGAAGTGTGTGTGAATGTGAGGCTCAGTGTGTGAGGGACCAGTCTCAGGGTCCAGTGATCCAAACCCAGCTGAATTGTGTGTGAATGTGAGGCTCAGTGTGTGTTGGACCAGTCTCAGGGTCCAGTGATCCAGACCCAGCTGAAGTGTGTGTGAATGTGAGGCTCAGTGTGTGAGGGACCAGTCTCAGGGTCCAGTGATCCAGACCCAGCTGAAGAGTGTGTGAATGTGAGGCTCAGCGTGTGAGGGACCAGTCTCAGAGTCCAGTGATCCAGACACAGCTGAAGTGAATGTGAATGTGAGGGTTCAATGTGTGAGGGACCAGCCTCAGGGTCCAGTGACCCAGACCCAGCTGAAGTGTGTGTGAATGTGAGGCTCAGTGTGTGAGGGACCAGTCTCAGGGTCCAGTGATCCAGACCCAGCTGAAGTGTGTGTGAATGTGAGGCTCAGTGTGTGAGGGACCAGTCTCAGGGTCGGATGATCCAGACCCAGCTGAAGTGTGTGTGAATGTGAGGCTCAGTGTGTGAGGGACCAGTCTCAGGGTCCTTTGATCCAGACTCAGCTGTAGTGTGTGTGAATGTGAGGCTCAGTGTGTGAGGGACCAGTCTCAGGGTCCAGTGATCCAAACCCAGCTGAATTGTGTGTGAATGTGAGGCTCAGTGTGTGTTGGACCAGTCTCAGGGTCCAGTGATCCAGACCCAGCTGAAGTGTGTGTGAATGTGAGGCTCAGTGTGTGAGGGACCAGTCTCAGGGTCCAGTGATCCAGACTCAGCTGAAGTGTGTGTGAATGTGAGGCTCAGTGTGTGAGGGACCAGTCTCAGGGTCCAGTGATCCAGACACAGCTGAAGTGTGTGTGAATGTGAGGCTCAGTGTGTGAGGGTCCAGTCTCAGGGTCCAGTGATCCAGACCCAGCTGAAGAGTGTGTGAATGTGAGGCTCAGTGTGTGAGGGACCAGTCTCAGAGTCCAGTGATCCAGACCCAGCTGAAGTGAATGTGAATGTGAGGGTTCAATGTGTGAGGGACCAGCCTCAGGGTCCAGTGTTCCAGACCCAGCTGAAGTTTGTGTGAATGTGAGGCTCAGTGTATGAGGGACCAGCCGCAGGGTCCAGTGATCCAGACCCAGCTGAAGTGTGTGTGAATGTGAGGCTCAGTGTGTGAGGGACCAGTCTCAGGGTCCAGTGATCCAGACCCAGCTGAAGTGTGTGTGAATGTGAGGCTCAGTGTTTGAGGGACCAGCATCAGGGTCCAGTGATCCAGACCCAGCTGAAGTGTGTGTGAATGTGAGGCTCAGTGTGTGAGGGACCAGTCTCAGGGTCCAGTGATCCAGACCCAGCTGAAGTGTGTGTGAATGTGAGGCTCAGTGTGTGAGGGACCAGTCTCAGGGTCCAGTGATCCAGAACCAGCTGAAGTGTGTGTGAATGTGAGGCTCAGTGTGTGAGGGACCAGCATCAGGGTCCAGTGATCCAGACATAGCTGAAGTATGTGTGAATGTGAGGCTAAGTGTGTGAGGGACCAGCCTCAGGTCCAGAGATCCAGTCCCAGCTGAAGTGTTTGTGAATGTGAGGCTCAGTGTGTGAGGGACCTGTCTCAGGGTCCAGTGATCCAGACCCAGCTGGAGTGTGTGTGAATGTGAGGCTCAGTGTGTGAGGGACCAGTCTCAGGATCCATTGATCCAGACCCAGCTGAAGTGTGTGCGAATGTGAGGCTCAGTGTGTGAGGGTCCAGTCTCAGGGTCCAGTGATCCAGACCCAGCTGAAGTGTGTGTGAATGTGAGGCTCAGTGTGTGAGGTACCAGCCTCAGGTTCCAGTGATCCAGACCCAGCTGAAGTGTGTGTGAATGTGAGGCTCAGTGTGTGAGGGACCAGTCTCAGGGTCCAGTGATCCAGACCCAGCTGAAGTGTGTGTGAATGTGAGGCTCAGTGTGTGAGCGACCAGTCTCAGGGTCCAGTGATCCAGACCCAGCTGTAGTGTGTGTGAATGTGAGGCTCAGTGTGTGAGGGACCAGTCTCAGGCTCCAGTGATCCAGACCCAGCTGAAGTGTGTGTGAATGTGAGGCTCAGTGTGTGAGGGACCAGTATCAGGTATCAGTGATCCAGACCCAGCTGAAGTGTGTGTGAATGTGTGGCTCAGTATGTGAGGGACCAGCCTCAGGGTCCAGTGATCCAGACCCAGCTGAAGTGTGTGTGTGAATGTGAGGCTCAGTGTGTGAGGGACCAGCCTCAGGGTCCAGTGATTCAGACCCAGCTGAAGTGTGTGTGAATGTGAGGCTCAGTGTGTGAGGGACCAGCCTCAGGATCCAGTGAACCAGACCCAGCTGAAGTGTGTGTGAATGTGAGGCTCAGTTTGTGAGGGACCAGCCTCAGGGTCCAGTGATCCAGACCCAGCTGAAGTGTGTGTGAATGTGAGGCTCAGTGTGTGAGGGACCAGTCTCAGGATCCAGTGATCCAGACCCAGCTGAAGTGTGTGTGAATGTGAGGCTCAGTGTGTGAGGGACCAGTCTCAGGGTCCAGTGATCCAGACCCAGCTGAAGTATGTGTGAATGTGAGGCTCAGTGTGTGAGGGACCAGTCTCAGGGTCCAGTGATCCAGACCCAGCTGAAGTGTGTGTGAATGTGAGGCTCAGTGTGTGAGGGACCAGTCTCAGGGTCCAGTGATCCAGACCCAGCTGAAGTATGTGTGAATGTGAGGCTCAGTGTGTGAGGGACCAGTCTCAGGGTGCAGTGATCCAGACCCAGCTGAAGTGTGTGTGAATGTGAGGTTCACAGTGTGAGGGACCAGTTTCAGGGTCCAGTGATCCAGACCCAGCTGAAGTGTGTGTGAATGTGAGGCTCAGTGTGTGAGGGACCAGTCTCATGGTCCAGTGATCCAGACCCAGCTGAAGTGTGTGTGAATGTGAGGCTCAGTGTGTGAGGGACAAGCCTCAGAGTCCAGTGATCCAGACCCAGCTGAAGTGTGTGTGAATGTGAGGCTCAGTGTGTGAGGGACCAGTCTCAGGGTCCAGTGATCCAGACCCAGCTGAAGTGTGTGTGAATGTGAGGCTCCGTGTGTGAGGGACCAGTCTCAGGGTCCAGTGATCCAGACCCAGCTGAAGTGTGTGTGAATGTGTGGCTCAATGTGTGAGAGACCAGTCCAAGGGTCCAGTGATCCAGACCCAGCTGAAGTGTGTGTGAATGTGAGGCTCGGTGTGTGAGGGACCAGCCTCAGGCTCCGGTGATCCAGACCCAGCTGAAGTGTGTGTGAATGTGAGGCTCAGTGTGTGAGGGACCAGCCTCAGGGTCCAGTGACCCAGACCCAGCTGAAGTGTGTGTGATTGTGAGGATCAGTGTGTGAGGGACCAGTCTCAGGGTCCAGTGATCCAGACCCAGCTGAAGTGTGTGTGAATGTGAGGCTCAGTGTGTGAGGGACCAGTCTCAGGGTCTAGTGATCCAGACCCAGCTGAAGTGTGTGTGAATGTGAGGCTCAGTGTGTGAGGGTCAGTCTCAGGGTCCAGTGATCCAGACCCAGCTGAAGTGTGTGTGAATGTGAGGCTCAGTGTGTGAGGGACCAGTCTCAGGGTCGGATGATCCAGACCCAGCTGAAGTGTGTGTGAATGTGAGGCTCAGTGTGTGAGGGACCAGTCTCAGGGTCCTGTGATCCAGACTCAGCTGAAGTGTGTGTGAATGTGAGGCTCAGTGTGTGAGGGACCAGTCTCAGGGTCCAGTGATCCAAACCCAGCTGAATTGTGTGTGAATGTGAGGCTCAGTGTGTGTTGGACCAGTCTCAGGGTCCAGTGATCCAGACCCAGCTGAAGTGTGTGTGAATGTGAGGCTCAGTGTGTGAGGGACCAGTCTCAGGGTCCAGTGATCCAGACTCAGCTGAAGTGTGTGTGAATGTGAGGCTCAGTGTGTGAGGGACCAGTCTCAGGGACCAGTGATCCAGACCCAGCTGAAGTGTGTGTGAATGTGAGGCTCAGTGTGTGAGGGTCCAGTCTCAGGGTCCAGTGATCCAGACCCAGCTGAAGAGTGTGTGAATGTGAGGCTCAGTGTGTGAGGGACCAGTCTCAGAGTCCAGTGATCCAGACCCAGCTGAAGTGAATGTGAATGTGAGGTTTCAATGTGTGAGGGACCAGCCTCAGGGTCCAGTGACCCAGACCCAGCTGAAGTGTGTGTGAATGTGAGGCTCAGTGTGTGAGGGACCAGTCTCAGGGTCCAGTGATCCAGACCCAGCTGAAGTGTGTGTGAATGTGAGGCTCAGTGTCTGAGGGACCAGTCTCAGGGTCGGATGATCCAGACCCAGCTGAAGTGTGTGTGAATGTGAGGCTCAGTGTGTGAGGGACCAGTCTCAGGGTCCTGTGATCCAGACTCAGCTGAAGTGTGTGTGAATGTGAGGCTCAGTGTGTGAGGGACCAGTCTCAGGGTCCAGTGATCCGGACGCAGCTGAAGTGTGTGTGAATGTGAGGCTCAGTGTGTGAGGGACCAGTCTCAGGGTCCAGTGATCCAAACCCAGCTGAATTGTGTGTGAATGTGAGGCTCAGTGTGTGTTGGACCAGTCTCAGGGTCCAGTGATCCAGACCCAGCTGAAGTGTGTGTGAAAGTGAGGCTCAGTGTGTGAGGGACCAGTCTCAGGGTCCAGTGATCCAGACTCAGCTGAAGTGTGTGTGAATGTGAGGCTCAGTGTGTGAGGGACCAGTCTCAGGGTCCAGTGATCCAGACCCAGCTGAAGTGAGAGTGAATGTGAGGCTCAGTGTGTGAGGGTCCAGTCTCAGGGTCCAGTGATCCAGACCCAGCTAAAGAGTGTGTGAATGTGAGGCTCAGTGTGTGAGGGACCAGTCTCAGAGTCCAGTGATCCAGACCCAGCTGAAGTGAATGTGAATGTGAGGGTTCAATGTGTGAGGGACCAGCCTCAGGGTCCAGTGATCCAGACCCAGCTGAAGTTTGTGTGAATGTGAGGCTCAGTGTATGAGGGACCAGCCGCAGGGTCCAGTGATCCAGACCCAGCTGAAGTGTGTGTGAATGTGAGGCTCAGTGTGTGAGGGACCAGTCTCAGGGTCCAGTGATCCAGACCCAGCTGAAGTATGTGTGAATGTGAGGCTCAGTGTGTGAGAGACCAGCATCAGGGTCCAGTGATCCAGACCCAGCTGAAGTGTGTGTGAATGTGAGGCTCAGTGTGTGAGGGACCAGTCTCAGGGTCCAGTGATGCAGACCCAGCTGAAGTGTGTGTGAATGTGAGGCTCAGTGTGTGAGGGACCAGTCTCAGGGTCCAGTGATCCAGACATAGCTGAAGTGTGTGTGAATGTGAGGCTCAGTGTGTGAGGGACCAGTCTCAGGGTCCAGTGATCCAGACCCAGCTGAAGTGTGTGTGAAAGTGAGGCTCAGTGTGTGAGGGACCAGTCTCAGGGGCCAGTGATCCAGACCCAGCTGAGGTGTGTGTGAATGTGAGGCTCAGTGTGTGAGGGACCAGCCTCAGGGTCCAGTGATCCAGACCCAGCTGAAGTGTGTGTGAATGTGAGGATCAGTGTGTGAGGGACCAGTCTCAGGGTCCAGTGATGCAGACGCAGCTGAAGTGTGTGTGAATGTGAGGCTCAGTGTGTGAGGGACCAGTCTCAGGGTCCAGTGATCCAGACCCAGCTGAAGTGTGTGTGAATGTGAGGCTCAGTGTGTGAGGGATCAGTCTCAGGGTCCAGTGATCCAGACCCAACTGAAGTGTGTGTGAATGTGAGGCTCCGTGTGTGAGGGACCACCCTCAGGGTCCAGTGATCCAGAACCAGCTGAAGTGTGTGTGAATGTGAGGATCATGTGTGAGGGACCAGTCTCAGGGTCCAGTGATCCAGACCCAGCTGAAGTGTGTGTGAATGTGAGGCTCAGTGTGTGAGGGACCAGCATCAGGGTCCAGTGATCCAGACCCAGCTGAAGTGTGTGTGAATGTGAGGCTCAGTGTGTGAGGGACCAGCCTCAGGGTCCAGTGATCCAGACCCAGCTGAAGTGTGTGTGAATGTGAGGCTCAGTGTGTGAGGGACCAGTCTCAGGGTCCAGTGATCCAGACCCAGCTGAAGTGTGTGTGAATGTGTGGCTCAGTTTGTGAGGGACCAGCCTCAGGGTCCAGTGATCCAGACCCAGCTGAAGTGTGTGTGAATGTGAGGCTCAGTGTGTGAGGGATCAGTCTCAGGGTCCAGTGATCCAGACCCAGTTGAAGTGTGTGTGAATGTGAGGCTCAGTGTGTGAGGGACCATCCTCAGGGTCCAGTGATCCAGACCCAGCTGAAGTGTGTGTAATTGTGAGGCTCAGTGTGTGAGGGACCAGCCTCAGGGTCCAGTGATCCAGACACAGCTGAAGTGTGTGTGAATGTGAGGCTCAGTGTGTGAGGGACCAGCCTCAGGGTCCAGTGATCCAGACCCAGCTGAAGTGTGTGTGAATGTGAGGCTCAGTGTGTGAGGGACAAGTCTCAGGGTCCAGTGATCCAGACACAGCTAAAGAGTGTGTGAATGTGAGGCTCAGTGTGTGAGGGTCCAGCCTCAGGGTCCAGTGATCCAGACCCAGCTGAAGTTTGTGTGAATGTGAGGCTCAGTGTGTGAGTGACCAGTCTCAGGGTCCAGTGATCCAGACCCAGCTGAACTGTGTGTGAATGTGAGGCTCAGTGTGTGAGGGACCAGCATCAGGGTCCAGTGATCCAGACACAGCTGAAGTGTGTGTGAATGTGAGGCTCAGTGTGTGAGGGACCAGTCTCAGGGGCCAGTGATCCAGACCTAGCTGCAGTGTGTGTGAATGTGAGGCTCAGTTTGTGAGGGACCAGTCTCAGGGTCCAGTGATCCAGACCCATCTGAAGTGTGTGTGAATGTGAGGCTCAGTGTGTGAGGGACCAGTCTCAGGGTCCTTTGATCCAGACTCAGCTGAAGTGTGTGTGAATGTGAGGCTCAGTGTGTGAGGGACCAGTCTCAGGGTCCAGTGATCCGGACGCAGCTGAAGTGTGTGTGAATGTGAGACTCAGTGTGTGAGGGACCAGTCTCAGGGTCCAGTGATCCAGACCCAGCTGAAGTGTGTGTGAATGTGAGGCTCAGTGTGTGAGGGACAAGCCTCAGGGTCCAGTGATCCAGACCCAGCTGAAGTGTGTGTGAATGTGAGGCTCAGTGTGTGAGGGACCAGTCTCAGGGTCCAGTGATCCAGACCCAGCTGAAGTGCGTGTGAATGTGAGGCTCAGTGTCTGAGGGACCAGTCTCAGGGTACAGTGATCCAGACCCAGCTGAAGTGTGTGTGAATGTGAGGCTCCGTGTGTGAGGGACCAGTCTCAGGGTCCAGTGATCCAGACCCAGCTGAAGTGTGTGTGAATGTGTGGCTCAATGTGTGAGAGACCAGTCCAAGGGTCCAGTGATCCAGATCCAGCTGAAGTGTGTGTGAATGTGAGGCTCAGTGTGTGAGGGACCAGCCTCAGACTCCGGTGATCCAGACCCAGCTGAAGTGTGTGTGAATGTGAGGCTCAGTGTGTGAGGGACCAGCCTCAGGGTCCAGTGACCCAGACCCAGCTGAAGTGTGTGTGATTGTGAGGATCAGTGTGTGAGGGACCAGTCTCAGGGTCCAGTCATCCAGACCCAGCTGAAGTGTGTGTGAATGTGAGGCTCAGTGTGTGAGGGACCAGTCTCAGGGTCTAGTGATCCAGACCCAGCTGAAGTGTGTGTGAATGTGAGGCTCAGTGTGTGAGGGACCAGTCTCAGGGTCCAGTGATCCAGACCCAGCTGAAGTGTGTGTGAATGTGAGGCTCAGTGTGTGAGGGACCAGTCTCAGGGTCCAGTGATCCAGACTCAGATGAAGTGTGTGTGAATGTGAGGCTCAGTGTGTGAGGGACCAGTCTCAGGGTCCAGTGATCCAGACCCAGCTGAAGTGTGTGTGAATGTGAGGCTCAGTGTGTGAGGGTCCAGTCTCAGGGTCCAGTGATCCAGACCCAGCTGAAGAGTGTGTGAATGTGAGGCTCAGCGTGTGAGGGACCAGTCTCAGAGTCCAGTGATCCAGACCCAGCTGAAGTGAATGTGAATGTGAGGGTTCAATGTGTGAGGGACCAGCCTCAGGGTCCAGTGACCCAGACACAGCTGAAGTGTGTGTGAATGTGAGGCTCAGTGTGTGAGGGACCAGTCTCAGGGTCCAGTGATCCAGACCCAGCTGAAGTGTGTGTGAATGTGAGGCTCAGTGTGTGAGGGACCAGTCTCAGGGTCGGATGATCCAGACCCAGCTGAAGTGTGTGTGAATGTGAGGCTCAGTGTGTGAGGGACCAGTCTCAGGGTCCTGTGATCCAGACTCAGCTGAAGTGTGTGTGAATGTGAGGCTCAGTGTGTGAGGGACCAGTCTCAGGGTCCATTGATCCGGACGCAGCTGAAGTGTGTGTGAATGTGAGGCTCAGTGTGTGAGGGACCAGTCTCAGGGTCCAGTGATCCAAACCCAGCTGAATTGTGTGTGAATGTGAGGCTCAGTGTGTGTTGGACCTGTCTCAGGGTCCAGTGATCCAGACCCAGCTGAAGTGTGTGTGAATGTGAGGCTCAGTGTGTGAGGGACCAGTCTCAGGGTCCAGTGATCCAGACCCAGCTGAAGAGTGTGTGAATGTGAGGCTCAGCGTGTGAGGGACCAGTCTCAGAGTCCAGTGATCCAGACCCAGCTGAAGTGAATGTGAATGTGAGGGTTCAATGTGTGAGGGACCAGCCTCAGGGTCCAGTGACCCAGACCCAGCTGAAGTGTGTGTGAATGTGAGGCTCAGTGTGTGAGGGACCAGTCTCAGGGTCCAGTGATCCAGACCCAGCTGAAGTGTGTGTGAATGTGAGGCTCAGTGTGTGAGGGACCAGTCTCAGGGTCGGATGATCCAGACCCAGCTGAAGTGTGTGTGAATGTGAGGCTCAGTGTGTGAGGGACCAGTCTCAGGGTCCTTTGATCCAGACTCAGCTGAAGTGTGTGTGAATGTGAGGCTCAGTGTGTGAGGGACCAGTATCAGGGTCCAGTGATCCGGACGCAGCTGAAGTGTGTGTGAATGTGAGGCTCAGTGTGTGAGGGACCAGTCTCAGGGTCCAGTGATCCAAACCCAGCTGAATTGTGTGTGAATGTGAGGCTCAGTGTGTGTTGGACCAGTCTCAGGGTCCAGTGATCCAGACCCAGCTGAAGTTTGTGTGAATGTGAGGCTCAGTGTGTGAGGGACCAGTCTCAGGCTCCAGTGATCTAGACACAGCTGAAGTGTGTGTGAATGTGAGGCTCAGTGTGTGAGGGACCAGTCTCAGGGTCCAGTGATCCAGACCCAGCTGAAGTGTGTGTGAATGTGAGGCTCAGTGTGTGAGGGTCCAGTCTCAGGGTCCAGTGATCCAGACCCAGCTGAAGAGTGTGTGAATGTGAGGCTCAGTGTGTGAGGGACCAGTCTCAGAGTCCAGTGATCCAGACCCAGCTGAAGAGTGTGTGAATGTGAGGCTCAGTGTGTGAGGGACCAGTCTCAGAGTCCAGTGATCCAGACCCAGCTGAAGTTTGTGTGAATGTGAGGCTCAGTGTATGAGGGACCAGCCGCAGGGTCCAGTGATCCAGACCCAGCTGAAGTTTGTGTGAATGTGAGGCTCAGTGTGTGAGGGACCAGTCTCAGGGTCCAGTGATCCAGACCCAGCTGAAGTGTGTGTGAATGTGAGGCTCAGTGTGTGAGGGACCAGCATCAGGGTCCAGTGATCCAGACCCAGCTGAAGTGTGTGTGAATGTGAGGCTCAGTGTGTGAGGGATCAGTCTCAGGGTCCAGTGATCCAGACCCAGCTGAAGTGTGTGTGAATGTGAGGCTCAGTGTGTGAGGGACCAGCATCAGGGTCCAGTGATCCAGACATAGCTGAAGTGTGTGTGAATGTGAGGCTAAGTGTGTGAGGGACCAGCCTCAGGTCCAGGGATCCAGTCCCAGCTGAAGTGTTTGTGAATGTGAGGCTCAGTGTGTGAGGGACCAGTCTCAGGGTCCAGTGATCCAGACCCAGCTGGAGTGTGTGTGAATGTGAGGCTCAGTGTGTGAGGGACCAGTCTCAGGATCCAGTGATCCAGACCCAGCTGAAGTGTGTGCGAATGTGAGGCTCAGTGTGTGAGGGACCAGTCTCAGGGTCCAGTGATCCAGACCCAGCTGAAGTATGTGTGAATGTGAGGCTCAGTGTGTGAGGGACCAGTCTCAGGGTCCAGTGATCCAGACCCAGCTGAAGTGTGTGTGAATGTGAGGCTCAGTGTGTGAGGGACCAGTCTCAGGGTCCAGTGATCCAGACCCAGCACAAGTGTGTGTGAATGTGAGGCTCAGTGTGTGAGGGACCAGTCTCAGGGTGCAGTGATCCAGACCCAGCTGAAGTGTGTGTGAATGTGAGGTTCACTGTGTGAGGGACCAGTTTCAGGGTCCAGTGATCCAGACCCAGCTGAAGTGTGTGTGAATGTGAGGCTCAGTGTGTGAGGGACCAGTCTCAGGGTCCAGTGATCCAGACCCAGCTGAAGTGTGTGTGAATGCGAGGCTCAGTGTGTGAGGGATTACTCTCAGGGTCCAGGGATCCAGACCCAGCTGAAGTGTGTGTGAATGTGAGACTCAGTGTGTGAGGGACCAGTCTCAGGGTCCAGTGATCCAGACCCAGCTGAAGTGTGTGTGAATGTGAGGCTCAGTGTGTGAGGGACAAGCCTCAGGGTCCAGTGATCCAGACCCAGCTGAAGTGTGTGTGAATGTGAGGCTCAGTGTGTGAGGGACCAGTCTCAGGGTCCAGTGATCCAGACCCAGCTGAAGTGTGTGTGAATGTGAGGCTCAGTGTCTGAGGGACCAGTCTCAGGGTCCAGTGATCCAGACCCAGCTGAAGTGTGTGTGAATGTGTGGCTCAATGTGTGAGAGACCAGTCCAAGGGTCCAGTGATCCAGACCCAGCTGAAGTGTGTGTGAATGTGAGGCTCGGTGTGTGAGTGAGCAGCCTCAGGCTCTGGTGATCCAGACCCAGCTGAAGTGTGTGTGATTGTGAGGATCAGTGTGTGAGGGACCAGTCTCAGGGTCCAGTGATCCAGACCCAGCTGAAGTGTGTGTGAATGTGAGGCTCAGTGTGTGAGGGACCAGTCTCAGGGTCTAGTGATCCAGACCCAGCTGAAGTGTGTGTGAATGTGAGGCTCAGTGTGTGAGGGACCAGTCTCAGGGTCCAGTGATCCAGACCCAGCTGAAGTGTGTGTGAATGTGAGGCTCAGTGTGTGAGGGCCCAGTCTCAGGGTCGGATGATCCAGACCCAGCTGAAGTGTGTGTGAATGTGAGGCTCAGTGTGTGAGGGACCAGTCTCAGAGTCCAGTGATCCAGACCCAGCTGAAGTGAATGTGAATGTGAGGGTTCAATGTGTGAGGGACCAGCCTCAGGGTCCAGTGACCCAGACCCAGCTGAAGTGTGTGTGAATGTGAGGCTCAGTGTGTGAGGGACCAGTCTCAGGGTCCAGTGATCCAGACCCAGCTGAAGTGTGTGTCAATGTGAGGCTCAGTGTGTGAGGGACCAGCCTCAGGCTCCGGTGATCCAGACCCAGCTGAAGTGTGTGTGAATGTGAGGCTCAGTGTGTGAGGGACCAGCCTCAGGGTCCAGTGACCCAGACCCAGCTGAAGTGTGTGTGATTGTGAGGATCAGTGTGTTAGGGACCAGTCTCAGGGTCCAGTGATCCAGACCCAGCTGAAGTGTGTGTGAATGTAAGGCTCAGTGTGTGAGGGACCAGTCTCAGGGTCGGATGATCCAGACCCAGCTGAAGTGTGTGTGAATGTGAGGCTCAGTGTGTGAGGGACCAGTCTCAGGGTCCAGTGATCCAGACCCAGCTGAAGTGTGTGTGAATGTGAGGCTCAGTGTGTGAGGGACCAGTCTCAGGGTCCAGTGATCCAGACCCAGCTGAAGTGTGTGTGAATGTGAGGCTCAGTGTGTGAGGGACCAGTCTCAGGGTCGGATGATCCAGACCCAGCTGAAGTGTGTGTGAATGTGAGGCTCAGTGTGTGAGGGACCAGTCTCAGGGTCCTTTGATCCAGACTCAGCTGAAGTGTGTGTGAATGTGAGGCTCAGTGTGTGAGGGACCAGTCTCAGGGTCCAGTGATCCGGACGCAGCTGAAGTGTGTGTGAATGTGAGGCTCAGTGTGTGAGGGACCAGTCTCAGGGTCCAGTGATCAAAACCCAGCTGAATTGTGTGTGAATGTGAGGCTCAGTGTGTGTTGGACCAGTCTCAGGGTCCAGTGATCCAGACCCAGCTGAAGTGTGTGTGAATGCGAGGCTCAGTGTGTGAGGGATTACTCTCAGGGTCCAGGGATCCAGACCCAGCTGAAGTGTGTGTGAATGTGAGACTCAGTGTGTGAGGGACCAGTCTCAGGGTCCAGTGATCCAGACCCAGCTGAAGTGTGTGTGAATGTGAGGCTCAGTGTGTGAGGGACAAGCCTCAGGGTCCAGTGATCCAGACCCAGCTGAAGTGTGTGTGAATGTGAGGCTCAGTGTGTGAGGGACCAATATCAGGGTCCAGTGATCCAGACCCAGCTGAAGTGTGTGTGAATGTGAGGCTCAGTGTCTGAGGGACCAGTCTCAGGGTACAGTGATCCAGACCCAGCTGAAGTGTGTGTGAATGTGAGGCTCCGTGTGTGAGGGACCAGTCTCAGGGTCCAGTGATCCAGACCCAGCTGAAGTGTGTGTGAATGTGTGGCTCAATGTGTGAGAGACCAGTCCAAGGGTCCAGTGATCCAGACCCAGCTGAAGTGTGTGTGAATGTGAGGCTCAGTGTGTGAGGGACCAGCCTCAGGCTCCGGTGATCCAGACCCAGCTGAAGTGTGTGTGAATGTGAGGCTCAGTGTGTGAGGGACCAGCCTCAGGGTCCAGTGACCCAGACCCAGCTGAAGTGTGTGTGATTGTGAGGATCAGTGTGTGAGGGACCAGTCTCAGGGTCCAGTCATCCAGACCCAGCTGAAGTGTGTGTGAATGTGAGGCTCAGTGTGTGAGGGACCAGTCTCAGGGTCTAGTGATCCAGACCCAGTTGAAGTGTGTGTGAATGTGAGGCTCAGTGTGTGAGGGACCAGTCTCAGGGTCCAGTGATCCAGACCCAGCTGAAGTGTGTGTGAATGTGAGGCTCAGTGTGTGAGGGACCAGTCTCAGGGTCGGATGATCCAGACCCAGCTGAAGTGTGTGTGAATGTGAGGCTCAGTGTGTGAGGGACTAGTCTCAGGGTCCTGTGATCCAGACTCAGCTGAAGTGTGTGTGAATGTGAGGCTCAGTGTGTGAGGGACCAGTCTCAGGGTCCAGTGATCCGGACGCAGCTGAAGTGTGTGTGAATGTGAGGCTCAGTGTGTGAGGGACCAGTCTCAGGGTCCAGTGATCCAAACCCAGCAGAATTGTGTGTGAATGTGAGGCTCAGTGTGTGTTGGACCAGTCTCAGGGTCCAGTGATCCAGACCCAGCTGAAGTGTGAGTGAATGTGAGGCTCAGTGTGTGAGGGACCAGTCTCAGGGTCCAGTGATCCAGACTCAGATGAAGTGTGTGTGAATGTGAGGCTCAGTGTGTGAGGGACCAGTCTCAGGGTCAAGTGATCCAGACCCAGCTGAAGTGTGTGTGAATGTGAGGCTCAGTGTGTGAGGGTCCAGTCTCAGGGTCCAGTGATCCAGACCCAGCTGAAGAGTGTGTGAATGTGAGGCTCAGCGTGTGAGGGACCAGTCTCAGAGTCCAGTGATCCAGACCCAGCTGAAGTGAATGTGAATGTGAGGGTTCAATGTGTGAGGGACCAGCCTCAGGGTCCAGTGACCCAGACACAGCTGAAGTGTGTGTGAATGTGAGGCTCAGTGTGTGAGGGACCAGTCTCAGGGTCCAGTGATCCAGACCCAGCTGAAGTGTGTGTGAATGTGAGGTTCAGTGTGTGAGGGACCAGTCTCAGGGTCGGATGATCCAGACCCAGCTGAAGTGTGTGTGAATGTGAGGCTCAGTGTGTGAGGGACCAGTCTCAGGGTCCTGTGATCCAGACTCAGCTGAAGTGTGTGTGAATGTGAGGCTCAGTGTGTGAGGGACCAGTCTCAGGGTCCATTGATCCGGACGCAGCTGAAGTGTGTGTGAATGTGAGGCTCAGTGTGTGAGGGACCAGTCTCAGGGTCCAGTGATCCAAACCCAGCTGAATTGTGTGTGAATGTGAGGCTCAGTGTGTGTTGGACCTGTCTCAGGGTCCAGTGATCCAGACCCAGCTGAAGTGTGTGTGAATGTGAGGCTCAGTGTGTGAGGGACCAGTCTCAGGGTCCAGTGATCCAGACCCAGCTGAAGAGTGTGTGAATGTGAGGCTCAGCGTGTGAGGGACCAGTCTCAGAGTCCAGTGATCCAGACCCAGCTGAAGTGAATGTGAATGTGAGGGTTCAATGTGTGAGGGACCAGCCTCAGGGTCCAGTGACCCAGACCCAGCTGAAGTGTGTGTGAATGTGAGGCTCAGTGTGTGAGGGACCAGTCTCAGGGTCCAGTGATCCAGACCCAGCTGAAGTGTGTGTGAATGTGAGGCTCAGTGAGTGAGGGACCAGTCTCAGGGTCGGATGATCCAGACCCAGCTGAAGTGTGTGTGAATGTGAGGCTCAGTGTGTGAGGGACCAGTCTCAGGGTCCTTTGATCCAGACTCAGCTGAAGTGTGTGTGAATGTGAGGCTCAGTGTGTGAGGGACCAGTCTCAGGGTCCAGTGATCCGGACGCAGCTGAAGTGTGTGTGAATGTGAGGCTCAGTGTGTGAGGGACCAGTCTCAGGGTCCAGTGATCCAAACCCAGCTGAATTGTGTGTGAATGTGAGGCTCAGTGTGTGTTGGACCAGTCTCAGGGTCCAGTGATCCAGACCCAGCTGAAGTTTGTGTGAATGTGAGGCTCAGTGTGTGAGGGACCAGTCTCAGGCTCCAGTGATCCAGACACAGCTGAAGTGTGTGTGAATGTGAGGCTCAGTGTGTGAGGGACCAGTCTCAGGGTCCAGTGATCCAGACACAGCTGAAGTGTGTGTGAATGTGAGGCTCAGTGTGTGAGGGTCCAGTCTCAGGGTCCAGTGATCCAGACCCAGCTGAAGAGTGTGTGAATGTGAGGCTCAGTGTGTGAGGGACCAGTCTCAGAGTCCAGTGATCCAGACCCAGCTGAAGAGTGTGTGAATGTGAGGCTCAGTGTGTGAGGGACCAGTCTCAGAGTCCAGTGATCCAGACCCAGCTGAAGTTTGTGTGAATGTGAGGCTCAGTGTATGAGGGACCAGCCGCAGGGTCCAGTGATCCAGACCCAGCTGAAGTGTGTGTGAATGTGAGGCTCAGTGTGTGAGGGACCAGTCTCAGGGTCCAGTGATCCAGACCCAGCTGAAGTGTGTGTGAATGTGAGGCTCAGTGTGTGAGGGACCAGCATCAGGGTCCAGTGATCCAGACCCAGCTGAAGTGTGTGTGAATGTGAGGCTCAGTGTGTGAGGGACCAGTCTCAGGGTCCAGTGATCCAGACCCAGCTGAAGTGTGTGTGAATGTGAGGCTCAGTGTGTGAGGGACCAGCATCAGGGTCCAGTGATCCAGACATAGCTGAAGTGTGTGTGAATGTGAGACTAAGTGTGTGAGGGACCAGCCTCAGGTCCAGGGATCCAGTCCCAGCTGAAGTGTTTGTGAATGTGAGGCTCAGTGTGTGAGGGACCAGTCTCAGGGTCCAGTGATCCAGTCCCAGCTGAAGAGTGTGTGAATGTGAGGCTCAGCGTGTGAGGGACCAGTCTCAGAGTCCAGTGATCCAGACCCAGCTGAAGTGAATGTGAATGTGAGGGTTCAATGTGTGAGGGACCAGCCTCAGGGTCCAGTGACCCAGACACAGCTGAAGTGTGTGTGAATGTGAGGCTCAGTGTGTGAGGGACCAGTCTCAGGGTCCAGTGATCCAGACCCAGCTGAAGTGTGTGTGAATGTGAGGCTCAGTGTGTGAGGGACCAGTCTCAGGGTCGGATGATCCAGACCCAGCTGAAGTGTGTGTGAATGTGAGGCTCAGTGTGTGAGGGACCAGTCTCAGGGTCCTGTGATCCAGACTCAGCTGAAGTGTGTGTGAATGTGAGGCTCAGTGTGTGAGGGACCAGTCTCAGGGTCCATTGATCCGGACGCAGCTGAAGTGTGTGTGAATGTGAGGCTCAGTGTGTGAGGGACCAGTCTCAGGGTCCAGTGATCCAAACCCAGCTGAATTGTGTGTGAATGTGAGGCTCAGTGTGTGTTGGACCTGTCTCAGGGTCCAGTGATCCAGACCCAGCTGAAGTGTGTGTGAATGTGAGGCTCAGTGTGTGAGGGACCAGTCTCAGGGTCCAGTGATCCAGACCCAGCTGAAGAGTGTGTGAATGTGAGGCTCAGCGTGTGAGGGACCAGTCTCAGAGTCCAGTGATCCAGACCCAGCTGAAGTGAATGTGAATGTGAGGGTTCAATGTGTGAGGGACCAGCCTCAGGGTCCAGTGACCCAGACCCAGCTGAAGTGTGTGTGAATGTGAGGCTCAGTGTGTGAGGGACCAGTCTCAGGGTCCAGTGATCCAGACCCAGCTGAAGTGTGTGTGAATGTGAGGCTCAGTGTGTGAGGGACCAGTCTCAGGGTCGGATGATCCAGACCCAGCTGAAGTGTGTGTGAATGTGAGGCTCAGTGTGTGAGGGACCAGTCTCAGGGTCCTTTGATCCAGACTCAGCTGAAGTGTGTGTGAATGTGAGGCTCAGTGTGTGAGGGACCAGTCTCAGGGTCCAGTGATTCGGACGCAGCTGAAGTGTGTGTGAATGTGAGGCTCAGTGTGTGAGGGACCAGTCTCAGGGTCCAGTGATCCAAACCCAGCTGAATTGTGTGTGAATGTGAGGCTCAGTGTGTGTTGGACCAGTCTCAGGGTCCAGTGATCCAGACCCAGCTGAAATTTGTGTGAATGTGAGGCTCAGTGTGTGAGGGACCAGTCTCAGGCTCCAGTGATCCAGACACAGCTGAAGTGTGTGTGAATGTGAGGCTCATTGTGTGAGGGACCAGTCTCAGGGTCCAGTGATCCAGACACAGCTGAAGTGTGTGTGAATGTGAGGCTCAGTGTGTGAGGGTCCAGTCTCAGGGTCCAGTGATCCAGACCCAGCTGAAGAGTGTGTGAATGTGAGGCTCAGTGTGTGAGGGACCAGTCTCAGAGTCCAGTGATCCAGACCCAGCTGAAGAGTGTGTGAATGTGAGGCTCAGTGTGTGAGGGACCAGTCTCAGAGTCCAGTGATCCAGACCCAGCTGAAGTTTGTGTGAATGTGAGGCTCAGTGTATGAGGGACCAGCCGCAGGGTCCAGTGATCCAGACCCAGCTGAAGTGTGTGTGAATGTGAGGCTCAGTGTGTGAGGGACCAGTCTCAGGGTCCAGTGATCCAGACCCAGCTGAAGTGTGTGTGAATGTGAGGCTCAGTGTGTGAGGGACCAGCATCAGGGTCCAGTGATCCAGACCCAGCTGAAGTGTGTGTGAATGTGAGGCTCAGTGTGTGAGGGACCAGTCTCAGGGTCCAGTGATCCAGACCCAGCTGAAGTGTGTGTGAATGTGAGGCTCAGTGTGTGAGGGACCAGCATCAGGGGCCAGTGATCCAGACATAGCTGAAGTGTGTGTGAATGTGAGGCTAAGTGTGTGAGGGACCAGCCTCAGGTCCAGGGATCCAGTCCCAGCTGAAGTGTTTGTGAATGTGAGGCTCAGTGTGTGAGGGACCAGTCTCAGGGTCCAGTGATCCAGACCCAGCTGGAGTGTGTGTGAATGTGAGGCTCAGTGTGTGAGGGACCAGTCTCAGGATCCAGTGATCCAGACCCAGCTGAAGTGTGTGCGAATGTGAGGCTCAGTGTGTGAGGGACCAGTCTCAGGGTCCAGTGATCCAGACCCAGCTGAAGTGTGTGTGAATGTGAGGCTCAGTGTGTGAGGGACCAGTCTCAGGGTCCAGTGATCCAGACCCAGCTGAAGTGTGTGTGAATGTGAGGCTCAGTGTGTGAGCGACCAGTCTCAGGGTCCAGTGATCCAGACCCAGCTGTAGTGTGTGTTAATGTGAGGCTCAGTGTGTGAGGGACCAGTCTCAGGGTCCAGTGATCCAGACCCAGCTGAAGTGTGTGTGAATGTGTGGCTCAGTATGTGAGGGACCAGCCTCAGGGTCCAGTGATCCAGACCCAGCTGAAGTGTGTGTGAATGTGAGGCTCAGTGTGTGAGGGACCAGCCTCAGGGTCCAGTGATTCAGACCCAGCTGAAGTGTGTGTGAATGTGAGGCTCAGTGTGTGAGGGACCAGCCTCAGGATCCAGTGATCCAGACCCAGCTGAAGTGTGTGTGAATGTGAGGCTCAGTGTGTGAGGGACCAGTCTCAGGGTCCAGTGATCCAGACCCAGCTGAAGTATGTGTGAATGTGAGGCTCAGTGTGTGAGGGACCAGTCTCAGGGTCCAGTGATCCAGACCCAGCTGAAGTGTGTGTGAATGTGAGGCTCAGTGTGTGAGGGACCAGTCTCAGGGTCCAGTGATCCAGACCCAGCACAAGTGTGTGTGAATGTGAGGCTCAGTGTGTGAGGGACCAGTCTCAGGGTGCAGTGATCCAGACCCAGCTGAAGTGTGTGTGAATGTGAGGTTCACTGTGTGAGGGACCAGTTTCAGGGTCCAGTGATCCAGACCCAGCTGAAGTGTGTGTGAATGTGAGGCTCAGTGTGTGAGGGACCAGTCTCAGGGTCCAGTGATCCAGACCCAGCTGAAGTGTGTGTGAATGCGAGGCTCAGTGTGTGAGGGATTACTCTCAGGGTCCAGGGATCCAGACCCAGCTGAAGTGTGTGTGAATGTGAGACTCAGTGTGTGAGGGACCAGTCTCAGGGTCCAGTGATCCAGACCCAGCTGAAGTGTGTGTGAATGTGAGGCTCAGTGTGTGAGGGAAAAGCCTCAGGGTCCAGTGATCCAGACCCAGCTGAAGTGTGTGTGAATGTGAGGCTCAGTGTGTGAGGGACCAGTCTCAGGGTCCAGTGATCCAGACCCAGCTGAAGTGTGTGTGAATGTGAGGCTCAGTGTCTGAGGGACCAGTCTCAGGGTCCAGTGATCCAGACCCAGCTGAAGTGTGTGTGAATGTGTGGCTCAATGTGTGAGAGACCAGTCCAAGGGTCCAGTGATCCAGACCCAGCTGAAGTGTGTGTGAATGTGAGGCTCAGTGTGTGAGGGACCAGTCTCAGGGTCGGATGATCCAGACCCAGCTGAAGTGTGTGTGAATGTGAGGCTCAGTGTGTGAGGGACCAGTCTCAGGGTCCTGTGATCCAGACTCAGCTGAAGTGTGTGTGAATGTGAGGCTCAGTGTGTGAGGGACCAGTCTCAGGGTCCATTGATCCGGACGCAGCTGAAGTGTGTGTGAATGTGAGGCTCAGTGTGTGAGGGACCAGTCTCAGGGTCCAGTGATCCAAACCCAGCTGAATTGTGTGTGAATGTGAGGCTCAGTGTGTGTTGGACCTGTCTCAGGGTCCAGTGATCCAGACCCAGCTGAAGTGTGTGTGAATGTGAGGCTCAGTGTGTGAGGGACCAGTCTCAGGGTCCAGTGATCCAGACCCAGCTGAAGAGTGTGTGAATGTGAGGCTCAGCGTGTGAGGGACCAGTCTCAGAGTCCAGTGATCCAGACCCAGCTGAAGTGAATGTGAATGTGAGGGTTCAATGTGTGAGGGACCAGCCTCAGGGTCCAGTGACCCAGACCCAGCTGAAGTGTGTGTGAATGTGAGGCTCAGTGTGTGAGGGACCAGTCTCAGGGTCCAGTGATCCAGACCCAGCTGAAGTGTGTGTGAATGTGAGGCTCAGTGAGTGAGGGACCAGTCTCAGGGTCGGATGATCCAGACCCAGCTGAAGTGTGTGTGAATGTGAGGCTCAGTGTGTGAGGGACCAGTCTCAGGGTCCTTTGATCCAGACTCAGCTGAAGTGTGTGTGAATGTGAGGCTCAGTGTGTGAGGGACCAGTCTCAGGGTCCAGTGATCCGGACGCAGCTGAAGTGTGTGTGAATGTGAGGCTCAGTGTGTGAGGGACCAGTCTCAGGGTCCAGTGATCCAAACCCAGCTGAATTGTGTGTGAATGTGAGGCTCAGTGTGTGTTGGACCAGTCTCAGGGTCCAGTGATCCAGACCCAGCTGAAGTTTGTGTGAATGTGAGGCTCAGTGTGTGAGGGACCAGTCTCAGGCTCCAGTGATCCAGACACAGCTGAAGTGTGTGTGAATGTGAGGCTCAGTGTGTGAGGGACCAGTCTCAGGGTCCAGTGATCCAGACACAGCTGAAGTGTGTGTGAATGTGAGGCTCAGTGTGTGAGGGTCCAGTCTCAGGGTCCAGTGATCCAGACCCAGCTGAAGAGTGTGTGAATGTGAGGCTCAGTGTGTGAGGGACCAGTCTCAGAGTCCAGTGATCCAGACCCAGCTGAAGAGTGTGTGAATGTGAGGCTCAGTGTGTGAGGGACCAGTCTCAGAGTCCAGTGATCCAGACCCAGCTGAAGTTTGTGTGAATGTGAGGCTCAGTGTATGAGGGACCAGCCGCAGGGTCCAGTGATCCAGACCCAGCTGAAGTGTGTGTGAATGTGAGGCTCAGTGTGTGAGGGACCAGTCTCAGGGTCCAGTGATCCAGACCCAGCTGAAGTGTGTGTGAATGTGAGGCTCAGTGTGTGAGGGACCAGCATCAGGGTCCAGTGATCCAGACCCAGCTGAAGTGTGTGTGAATGTGAGGCTCAGTGTGTGAGGGACCAGTCTCAGGGTCCAGTGATCCAGACCCAGCTGAAGTGTGTGTGAATGTGAGGCTCAGTGTGTGAGGGACCAGCATCAGGGTCCAGTGATCCAGACATAGCTGAAGTGTGTGTGAATGTGAGACTAAGTGTGTGAGGGACCAGCCTCAGGTCCAGGGATCCAGTCCCAGCTGAAGTGTTTGTGAATGTGAGGCTCAGTGTGTGAGGGACCAGTCTCAGGGTCCAGTGATCCAGTCCCAGCTGAAGAGTGTGTGAATGTGAGGCTCAGCGTGTGAGGGACCAGTCTCAGAGTCCAGTGATCCAGACCCAGCTGAAGTGAATGTGAATGTGAGGGTTCAATGTGTGAGGGACCAGCCTCAGGGTCCAGTGACCCAGACACAGCTGAAGTGTGTGTGAATGTGAGGCTCAGTGTGTGAGGGACCAGTCTCAGGGTCCAGTGATCCAGACCCAGCTGAAGTGTGTGTGAATGTGAGGCTCAGTGTGTGAGGGACCAGTCTCAGGGTCGGATGATCCAGACCCAGCTGAAGTGTGTGTGAATGTGAGGCTCAGTGTGTGAGGGACCAGTCTCAGGGTCCTGTGATCCAGACTCAGCTGAAGTGTGTGTGAATGTGAGGCTCAGTGTGTGAGGGACCAGTCTCAGGGTCCATTGATCCGGACGCAGCTGAAGTGTGTGTGAATGTGAGGCTCAGTGTGTGAGGGACCAGTCTCAGGGTCCAGTGATCCAAACCCAGCTGAATTGTGTGTGAATGTGAGGCTCAGTGTGTGTTGGACCTGTCTCAGGGTCCAGTGATCCAGACCCAGCTGAAGTGTGTGTGAATGTGAGGCTCAGTGTGTGAGGGACCAGTCTCAGGGTCCAGTGATCCAGACCCAGCTGAAGAGTGTGTGAATGTGAGGCTCAGCGTGTGAGGGACCAGTCTCAGAGTCCAGTGATCCAGACCCAGCTGAAGTGAATGTGAATGTGAGGGTTCAATGTGTGAGGGACCAGCCTCAGGGTCCAGTGACCCAGACCCAGCTGAAGTGTGTGTGAATGTGAGGCTCAGTGTGTGAGGGACCAGTCTCAGGGTCCAGTGATCCAGACCCAGCTGAAGTGTGTGTGAATGTGAGGCTCAGTGTGTGAGGGACCAGTCTCAGGGTCGGATGATCCAGACCCAGCTGAAGTGTGTGTGAATGTGAGGCTCAGTGTGTGAGGGACCAGTCTCAGGGTCCTTTGATCCAGACTCAGCTGAAGTGTGTGTGAATGTGAGGCTCAGTGTGTGAGGGACCAGTCTCAGGGTCCAGTGATTCGGACGCAGCTGAAGTGTGTGTGAATGTGAGGCTCAGTGTGTGAGGGACCAGTCTCAGGGTCCAGTGATCCAAACCCAGCTGAATTGTGTGTGAATGTGAGGCTCAGTGTGTGTTGGACCAGTCTCAGGGTCCAGTGATCCAGACCCAGCTGAAATTTGTGTGAATGTGAGGCTCAGTGTGTGAGGGACCAGTCTCAGGCTCCAGTGATCCAGACACAGCTGAAGTGTGTGTGAATGTGAGGCTCATTGTGTGAGGGACCAGTCTCAGGGTCCAGTGATCCAGACACAGCTGAAGTGTGTGTGAATGTGAGGCTCAGTGTGTGAGGGTCCAGTCTCAGGGTCCAGTGATCCAGACCCAGCTGAAGAGTGTGTGAATGTGAGGCTCAGTGTGTGAGGGACCAGTCTCAGAGTCCAGTGATCCAGACCCAGCTGAAGAGTGTGTGAATGTGAGGCTCAGTGTGTGAGGGACCAGTCTCAGAGTCCAGTGATCCAGACCCAGCTGAAGTTTGTGTGAATGTGAGGCTCAGTGTATGAGGGACCAGCCGCAGGGTCCAGTGATCCAGACCCAGCTGAAGTGTGTGTGAATGTGAGGCTCAGTGTGTGAGGGACCAGTCTCAGGGTCCAGTGATCCAGACCCAGCTGAAGTGTGTGTGAATGTGAGGCTCAGTGTGTGAGGGACCAGCATCAGGGTCCAGTGATCCAGACCCAGCTGAAGTGTGTGTGAATGTGAGGCTCAGTGTGTGAGGGACCAGTCTCAGGGTCCAGTGATCCAGACCCAGCTGAAGTGTGTGTGAATGTGAGGCTCAGTGTGTGAGGGACCAGCATCAGGGGCCAGTGATCCAGACATAGCTGAAGTGTGTGTGAATGTGAGGCTAAGTGTGTGAGGGACCAGCCTCAGGTCCAGGGATCCAGTCCCAGCTGAAGTGTTTGTGAATGTGAGGCTCAGTGTGTGAGGGACCAGTCTCAGGGTCCAGTGATCCAGACCCAGCTGGAGTGTGTGTGAATGTGAGGCTCAGTGTGTGAGGGACCAGTCTCAGGATCCAGTGATCCAGACCCAGCTGAAGTGTGTGCGAATGTGAGGCTCAGTGTGTGAGGGACCAGTCTCAGGGTCCAGTGATCCAGACCCAGCTGAAGTGTGTGTGAATGTGAGGCTCAGTGTGTGAGGGACCAGTCTCAGGGTCCAGTGATCCAGACCCAGCTGAAGTGTGTGTGAATGTGAGGCTCAGTGTGTGAGCGACCAGTCTCAGGGTCCAGTGATCCAGACCCAGCTGTAGTGTGTGTTAATGTGAGGCTCAGTGTGTGAGGGACCAGTCTCAGGGTCCAGTGATCCAGACCCAGCTGAAGTGTGTGTGAATGTGTGGCTCAGTATGTGAGGGACCAGCCTCAGGGTCCAGTGATCCAGACCCAGCTGAAGTGTGTGTGAATGTGAGGCTCAGTGTGTGAGGGACCAGCCTCAGGGTCCAGTGATTCAGACCCAGCTGAAGTGTGTGTGAATGTGAGGCTCAGTGTGTGAGGGACCAGCCTCAGGATCCAGTGATCCAGACCCAGCTGAAGTGTGTGTGAATGTGAGGCTCAGTGTGTGAGGGACCAGTCTCAGGGTCCAGTGATCCAGACCCAGCTGAAGTATGTGTGAATGTGAGGCTCAGTGTGTGAGGGACCAGTCTCAGGGTCCAGTGATCCAGACCCAGCTGAAGTGTGTGTGAATGTGAGGCTCAGTGTGTGAGGGACCAGTCTCAGGGTCCAGTGATCCAGACCCAGCACAAGTGTGTGTGAATGTGAGGCTCAGTGTGTGAGGGACCAGTCTCAGGGTGCAGTGATCCAGACCCAGCTGAAGTGTGTGTGAATGTGAGGTTCACTGTGTGAGGGACCAGTTTCAGGGTCCAGTGATCCAGACCCAGCTGAAGTGTGTGTGAATGTGAGGCTCAGTGTGTGAGGGACCAGTCTCAGGGTCCAGTGATCCAGACCCAGCTGAAGTGTGTGTGAATGCGAGGCTCAGTGTGTGAGGGATTACTCTCAGGGTCCAGGGATCCAGACCCAGCTGAAGTGTGTGTGAATGTGAGACTCAGTGTGTGAGGGACCAGTCTCAGGGTCCAGTGATCCAGACCCAGCTGAAGTGTGTGTGAATGTGAGGCTCAGTGTGTGAGGGAAAAGCCTCAGGGTCCAGTGATCCAGACCCAGCTGAAGTGTGTGTGAATGTGAGGCTCAGTGTGTGAGGGACCAGTCTCAGGGTCCAGTGATCCAGACCCAGCTGAAGTGTGTGTGAATGTGAGGCTCAGTGTCTGAGGGACCAGTCTCAGGGTCCAGTGATCCAGACCCAGCTGAAGTGTGTGTGAATGTGAGGCTCAATGTGTGAGAGACCAGTCCAAGGGTCCAGTGATCCAGACCCAGCTGAAGTGTGTGTGAATGTGAGGCTCGGTGTGTGAGTGAGCAGCCTCAGGCTCCGGTGATCCAGACCCAGCTGAAGTGTGTGTGAATGTGAGGCTCAGTGTGTGAGGGACCAGCCTCAGGGTCCAGTGACCCAGACCCAGCTGAAGTGTGTGTGATTGTGAGGATCAGTGTGTGAGGGACCAGTCTCAGGGTCCAGTGATCCAGACCCAGCTGAAGTGTGTGTGAATGTGAGGCTCAGTGTGTGAGGGACCAGTCTCAGGGTCTAGTGATCCAGACCCAGCTGAAGTGTGTGTGAATGTGAGGCTCAGTGTGTGAGGGACCAGTCTCAGGGTCCAGTGATCCAGACCCAGCTGAAGTGTGTGTGAATGTGAGGCTCAGTGTGTGAGGGCCCAGTCTCAGGGTCGGATGATCCAGACCCAGCTGAAGTGTGTGTGAATGTGAGGCTCAGTGTGTGAGGGACCAGTCTCAGAGTCCAGTGATCCAGACCCAGCTGAAGTGAATGTGAATGTGAGGGTTCAATGTGTGAGGGACCAGCCTCAGGGTCCAGTGACCCAGACCCAGCTGAAGTGTGTGTGAATGTGAGGCTCAGTGTGTGAGGGACCAGTCTCAGGGTCCAGTGATCCAGACCCAGCTGAAGTGTGTGTGAATGTGAGGCTCAGTGTGTGAGGGACCAGTCTCAGGGTCTAGTGATCCAGACCCAGCTGAAGTGTGTGTGAATGTGAGGCTCAGTGTGTGAGGGACCAGTCTCAGGGTCCAGTGATCCAGACTCAGCTGAAGTGTGTGTGAATGTGAGGCTCAGTGTGTGAGGGACCAGTCTCAGGGTCCAGTGATCCAGACCCAGCTGAAGTGTGTGTGAATGTGAGGCTCAGTGTGTGAGGGTCCAATCTCAGGGTCCAGTGATCCAGACCCAGCTGAAGAGTGTGTGAATGTGAGGCTCAGTGTGTGAGGGACCAGTCTCAGGGTCCAGTGATCCAGACCCAGCTGAAGTGTGTGTGAATGTGAGGCTCAGTGTGTGAGGGACCAGTCTCAGGGTCTAGTGATCCAGACCCAGCTGAAGTGTGTGTGAATGTGAGGCTCAGTGTGTGAGGGACCAGTCTCAGGGTCCAGTGATCCAGACTCAGCTGAAGTGTGTGTGAATGTGAGGCTCAGTGTGTGAGGGTCCAATCTCAGGGTCCAGTGATCCAGACCCAGCTGAAGTGAATGTGAATGTGAGGGTTCAATGTGTGAGGGACCAGCCTCAGGGTCCAGTGACCCAGACCCAGCTGAAGTGTGTGTGAATGTGAGGCTCAGTGTGTGAGGGACCAGTCTCAGGGTCCAGTGATCCAGACCCAGCTGAAGTGTGTGTGAATGTGAGGCTCAGTGTGTGAGGGACCAGTCTCAGGGTCGGATGATCCAGACCCAGCTGAAGTGTGTGTGAATGTGAGGCTCAGTGTGTGAGGGACCAGTCTCAGGGTCCTGTGATCCAGACTCAGCTGAAGTGTGTATGAATGTGAGGCTCAGTGTGTAAGGGACCAGTCTCAGGGTCCAGTGATCCGGACGCAGCTGAAGTGTGTGTGAATGTGAGGCTCAGTGTGTGAGGGACCAGTCTCAGGGTCCAATGATCCAAACCCAGCTGAATTGTGTGTGAATGTGAGGCTCAGTGTGTGTTGGACCAGTCTCAGGGTCCAGTGATCCAGACCCAGCTGAAGTGTGTGTGAATGTGAGGCTCAGTGTGTGAGGGACCAGTCTCAGGGTCCAGTGATCCAGACTCAGCTGAAGTGTGTGTGAATGTGAGGCTCAGTGTGTGAGGGACCAGTCTCAGGGTCCAGTGATCCAGACTCAGCTGAAGTGTGTGTGAATGTGAGGCTCAGTGTGTGAGGGTCCAGTCTCAGGGTCCAGTGATCCAGACCCAGCTGAAGAGTGTGTGAATGTGAGGCTCAGTGTGTGAGGGACCAGTCTCAGAGTCCAGTGATCCAGACCCAGCTGAAGTGAATGTGAATGTGAGGGTTCAATGTTTGAGGGACCAGCCTCAGTGTCCAGTGATCCAGACCCAGCTGAAGTTTGTGTGAATGTGAGGCTCAATGTATGAGGGACCAGCCGCAGGGTCCAGTGATCCAGACCCAGCTGAAGTGTGTGTGAATGTGAGGCTCAGTGTGTGAGGGACCAGTCTCAGGGTCCAGTGATCCAGACCCAGCTGAAGTGTGTGTGAATGTGAGGCTCAGTGTGTGAGGGACCAGCATCAGGGTCCAGTGATCCAGACCCAGCTGAAGTGTGTGTGAATGTGAGGCTCAGTGTGTGAGGGACCAGTCTCAGGGTCCAGTGATCCAGACCCAGCTGAAGTGTGTGTGAATGTGAGGCTCAGTGTGTGAGGGACCAGTCATAGGGTCCAGTGATCCAGACATAGCTGAAGTGTGTGTGAATGTGAGGCTCAGTGTGTGAGGGACCAGTCTCAGGGTCCAGTGATCCAGACCCAGCTGAAGTGTGTGTGAATGTGAGGCTCAGTGTGTGAGGGATCAGTGTCAGGTATCAGTGATCCAGACCCAGCTGAAGTGTGTGTGAATGTGTGGCTCAGTATGTGAGGGACCAGCCTCAGGGTCCAGTGATCCAGACCCAGCTGAAGTGTGTGTGAATGTGAGGCTCAGTGTGTGAGGGACCAGCCTCAGGGTCCAGTGATTCAGACCCAGCTGAAGTGTGTGTGAATGTGAGGCTCAGTGTGTGAGGGACCAGCCTCAGGATCCAGTGAACCAGACCCAGCTGAAGTGTGTGTGAATGTGAGGCTCAGTTTGTGAGGGACCAGCCTCAGGGTCCAGTGATCCAGACCCAGCTGAAGTGTGTGTGAATGTGAGGCTCAGTGTGTGAGGGACCAGTCTCAGGATCCAGTGATCCAGACCCAGCTGAAGTGTGTGTGAATGTGAGGCTCAGTGTGTGAGGGACCAGTCTCAGGGTCCAGTGATCCAGACCCAGCTGAAGTATGTGTGAATGTGAGGCTCAGTGTGTGAGGGACCAGTCTCAGGGTCCTGTGATCCAGACTCAGCTGAAGTGTGTGTGAATGTGAGGCTCAGTGTGTGAGGGACCAGTCTCAGGTCCATTGATCCGGACGCAGCTGAAGTGTGTGTGAATGTGAGGCTCAGTGTGTGAGGGACCAGTCTCAGGGTCCAGTGATCCAAACCCAGCTGAATTGTGTGTGAATGTGAGGCTCAGTGTGTGTTGGACCTGTCTCAGGGTCCAGTGATCCAGACCCAGCTGAAGTGTGTGTGAATGTGAGGCTCAGTGTGTGAGGGACCAGTCTCAGGGTCCAGTGATCCAGACCCAGCTGAAGAGTGTGTGAATGTGAGGCTCAGCGTGTGAGGGACCAGTCTCAGAGTCCAGTGATCCAGACCCAGCTGAAGTGAATGTGAATGTGAGGGTTCAATGTGTGAGGGACCAGCCTCAGGGTCCAGTGACCCAGACCCAGCTGAAGTGTGTGTGAATGTGAGGCTCAGTGTGTGAGGGACCAGTCTCAGGGTCCAGTGATCCAGACCCAGCTGAAGTGTGTGTGAATGTGAGGCTCAGTGTGTGAGGGACCAGTCTCAGGGTCGGATGATCCAGACCCAGCTGAAGTGTGTGTGAATGTGAGGCTCAGTGTGTGAGGGACCAGTCTCAGGGTCCTTTGATCCAGACTCAGCTGAAGTGTGTGTGAATGTGAGGCTCAGTGTGTGAGGGACCAGTCTCAGGGTCCAGTGATCCGGACGCAGCTGAAGTGTGTGTGAATGTGAGGCTCAGTGTGTGAGGGACCAGTCTCAGGGTCCAGTGATCCAAACCCAGCTGAATTGTGTGTGAATGTGAGGCTCAGTGTGTGTTGGACCAGTCTCAGGGTCCAGTGATCCAGACCCAGCTGAAGTTTGTGTGAATGTGAGGCTCAGTGTGTGAGGGACCAGTCTCAGGCTCCAGTGATCCAGACACAGCTGAAGTGTGTGTGAATGTGAGGCTCAGTGTGTGAGGGACCAGTCTCAGGGTCCAGTGATCCAGACACAGCTGAAGTGTGTGTGAATGTGAGGCTCAGTGTGTGAGGGTCCAGTCTCAGGGTCCAGTGATCCAGACCCAGCTGAAGAGTGTGTGAATGTGAGGCTCAGTGTGTGAGGGACCAGTCTCAGAGTCCAGTGATCCAGACCCAGCTGAAGAGTGTGTGAATGTGAGGCTCAGTGTGTGAGGGACCAGTCTCAGAGTCCAGTGATCCAGACCCAGCTGAAGTTTGTGTGAATGTGAGGCTCAGTGTATGAGGGACCAGCCGCAGGGTCCAGTGATCCAGACCCAGCTGAAGTGTGTGTGAATGTGAGGCTCAGTGTGTGAGGGACCAGTCTCAGGGTCCAGTGATCCAGACCCAGCTGAAGTGTGTGTGAATGTGAGGCTCAGTGTGTGAGGGACCAGCATCAGGGTCCAGTGATCCAGACCCAGCTGAAGTGTGTGTGAATGTGAGGCTCAGTGTGTGAGGGATCAGTCTCAGGGTCCAGTGATCCAGACCCAGCTGAAGTGTGTGTGAATGTGAGGCTCAGTGTGTGAGGGACCAGCATCAGGGTCCAGTGATCCAGACATAGCTGAAGTGTGTGTGAATGTGAGGCTAAGTGTGTGAGGGACCAGCCTCAGGTCCAGGGATCCAGTCCCAGCTGAAGTGTTTGTGAATGTGAGGCTCAGTGTGTGAGGGACCAGTCTCAGGGTCCAGTGATCCAGACCCAGCTGGAGTGTGTGTGAATGTGAGGCTCAGTGTGTGAGGGACCAGTCTCAGGATCCAGTGATCCAGACCCAGCTGAAGTGTGTGCGAATGTGAGGCTCAGTGTGTGAGGGACCAGTCTCAGGGTCCAGTGATCCAGACCCAGCTGAAGTGTGTGTGAATGTGAGGCTCAGTGTGTGAGGGACCAGTCTCAGGGTCCAGTGATCCAGACCCAGCTGAAGTGTGATGAATGTGAGGCTCAGTGTGTGAGCGACCAATCTCAGGGTCCAGTGATCCAGACCCAGCTGTAGTGTGTGTTAATGTGAGGCTCAGTGTGTGAGGGACCAGTCTCAGGGTCCAGTGATCCAGACCCAGCTGAAGTGTGTGTGAATGTGTGGCTCAGTATGTGAGGGACCAGCCTCAGGGTCCAGTGATCCAGACCCAGCTGAAGTGTGTGTGAATGTGAGGCTCAGTGTGTGAGGGACCAGCCTCAGGGTCCAGTGATTCAGACCCAGCTGAAGTGTGTGTGAATGTGAGGCTCAGTGTGTGAGGGACCAGCCTCAGGATCCAGTGATCCAGACCCAGCTGAAGTGTGTGTGAATGTGAGGCTCAGTGTGTGAGGGACCAGTCTCAGGGTCCAGTGATCCAGACCCAGCTGAAGTATGTGTGAATGTGAGGCTCAGTGTGTGAGGGACCAGTCTCAGGGTCCAGTGATCCAGACCCAGCTGAAGTGTGTGTGAATGTGAGGCTCAGTGTGTGAGGGACCAGTCTCAGGGTCCAGTGATCCAGACCCAGCACAAGTGTGTGTGAATGTGAGGCTCAGTGTGTGAGGGACCAGTCTCAGGGTGCAGTGATCCAGACCCAGCTGAAGTGTGTGTGAATGTGAGGTTCACTGTGTGAGGGACCAGTTTCAGGGTCCAGTGATCCAGACCCAGCTGAAGTGTGTGTGAATGTGAGGCTCAGTGTGTGAGGGACCAGTCTCAGGGTCCAGTGATCCAGACCCAGCTGAAGTGTGTGTGAATGCGAGGCTCAGTGTGTGAGGGATTACTCTCAGGGTCCAGGGATCCAGACCCAGCTGAAGTGTGTGTGAATGTGAGACTCAGTGTGTGAGGGACCAGTCTCAGGGTCCAGTGATCCAGACCCAGCTGAAGTGTGTGTGAATGTGAGGCTCAGTGTGTGAGGGACAAGCCTCAGGGTCGAGTGATCCAGACCCAGCTGAAGTGTGTGTGAATGTGAGACTCAGTGTGTGAGGGACCAGTCTCAGGGTCCAGTGATCCAGACCCAGCTGAAGTGTGTGTGAATGTGAGGCTCAGTGTCTGAGGGACCAGTCTCAGGGTCCAGTGATCCAGACCCAGCTGAAGTGTGTGTGAATGTGTGGCTCAATGTGTGAGAGACCAGTCCAAGGGTCCAGTGATCCAGACCCAGCTGAAGTGTGTGTGAATGTGAGGCTCGGTGTGTGAGTGAGCAGCCTCAGGCTCCGGTGATCCAGACCCAGCTGAAGTGTGTGTGAATGTGAGGCTCAGTGTGTGAGGGACCAGCCTCAGGGTCCAGTGACCCAGACCCAGCTGAAGTGTGTGTGATTGTGAGAATCAGTGTGTGAGGGACCAGTCTCAGGGTCCAGTGATCCAGACCCAGCTGAAGTGTGTGTGAATGTGAGGCTCAGTGTGTGAGGGACCAGTCTCAGGGTCTAGTGATCCAGACCCAGCTGAAGTGTGTGTGAATGTGAGGCTCAGTGTGTGAGGGACCAGTCTCAGGGTCCAGTGATCCAGACCCAGCTGAAGTGTGTGTGAATGTGAGGCTCAGTGTGTGAGGGCCCAGTCTCAGGGTCGGATGATCCAGACCCAGCTGAAGTGTGTGTGAATGTGAGGCTCAGTGTGTGAGGGACCAGTCTCAGAGTCCAGTGATCCAGACCCAGCTGAAGTGAATGTGAATGTGAGGGTTCAATGTGTGAGGGACCAGCCTCAGGGTCCAGTGACCCAGACCCAGCTGAAGTGTGTGTGAATGTGAGGCTCAGTGTGTGAGGGACCAGTCTCAGGGTCCAGTGATCCAGACCCAGCTGAAGTGTGTGTGAATGTGAGGCTCAGTGTGTGAGGGACCAGCCTCAGGCTCCGGTGATCCAGACCCAGCTGAAGTGTGTGTGAATGTGAGGCTCAGTGTGTGAGGGACCAGCCTCAGGGTCCAGTGACCCAGACCCAGCTGAAGTGTGTGTGATTGTGAGGATCAGTGTGTTAGGGACCAGTCTCAGGGTCCAGTGATCCAGACCCAGCTGAAGTGTGTGTGAATGTGAGGCTCAGTGTGTGAGGGACCAGTCTCAGGGTCCAGTGATCCAGACTCAGCTGAAGTGTGTGTGAATGTGAGGCTCAGTGTGTGAGGGACCAGTCTCAGGGTCCAGTGATCCAGACCCAGCTGAAGTGTGTGTGAATGTGAGGCTCAGTGTGTGAGGGCCCAGTCTCAGGGTCGGATGATCCAGACCCAGCTGAAGTGTGTGTGAATGTGAGGCTCAGTGTGTGAGGGACCAGTCTCAGAGTCCAGTGATCCAGACCCAGCTGAAGTGAATGTGAATGTGAGGGTTCAATGTGTGAGGGACCAGCCTCAGGGTCCAGTGACCCAGACCCAGCTGAAGTGTGTGTGAATGTGAGGCTCAGTGTGTGAGGGACCAGTCTCAGGGTCCAGTGATCCAGACCCAGCTGAAGTGTGTGTGAATGTGAGGCTCAGTGTGTGAGGGACCAGCCTCAGGCTCCGGTGATCCAGACCCAGCTGAAGTGTGTGCGAATGTGAGGCTCAGTGTGTGAGGGACCAGCCTCAGGGTCCAGTGACCCAGACCCAGCTGAAGTGTGTGTGATTGTGAGGATCAGTGTGTTAGGGACCAGTCTCAGGGTCCAGTGATCCAGACCCAGCTGAAGTGTGTGTGAATGTGAGGCTCAGTGTGTGAGGGACCAGTCTCAGGGTCCAGTGATCCAGACTCAGCTAAAGTGTGTGTGAATGTGAGGCTCAGTGTGTGAGGGACCAGTCTCAGGGTCCAGTGATCCAGACCCAGCTGAAGTGTGTGTGAATGTGAGGCTCAGTGTGTGAGGGTCCAATCTCAGGGTCCAGTGATCCAGACCCAGCTGAAGTGTGTGTGAATGTGAGGCTCAGTGTGTGAGGGACCAGTCTCAGGGTCCAGTGATCCAGACTCAGCTGAAGTGTGTGTGAATGTGAGGCTCAGTGTGTGAGGGACCAGTCTCAGGGTCCAGTGATCCAGACCCAGCTGAAGTGTGTGTGAATGTGAGGCTCAGTGTGTGAGGGACCAGTCTCAGAGTCCAGTGATCCAGACCCAGCTGAAGTTTGTGTGAATGTGAGGCTCAGTGTATGAGGGACCAGCCGCAGGGTCCAGTGATCCAGACCCAGCTGAAGTGTGTGTGAATGTGAGGCTCAGTGTGTGAGGGACCAGTCTCAGGGTCCAGTGATCCAGACCCAGCTGAAGTGTGTGTGAATGTGAGGCTCAGTGTGTGAGGGACCAGCATCAGGGTCCAGTGATCCAGACCCAGCTGAAGTGTGTGTGAATGTGAGGCTCAGTGTGTGAGGGATCAGTCTCAGGGTCCAGTGATCCAGACCCAGCTGAAGTGTGTGTGAATGTGAGGCTCAGTGTGTGAGGGACCAGCATCAGGGTCCAGTGATCCAGACATAGCTGAAGTGTGTGTGAATGTGAGGCTAAGTGTGTGAGGGACCAGCCTCAGGTCCAGGGATCCAGTCCCAGCTGAAGTGTTTGTGAATGTGAGGCTCAGTGTGTGAGGGACCAGTCTCAGGGTCCAGTGATCCAGACCCAGCTGGAGTGTGTGTGAATGTGAGGCTCAGTGTGTGAGGGACCAGTCTCAGGATCCAGTGATCCAGACCCAGCTGAAGTGTGTGCGAATGTGAGGCTCAGTGTGTGAGGGACCAGTCTCAGGGTCCAGTGATCCAGACCCAGCTGAAGTGTGTGTGAATGTGAGGCTCAGTGTGTGAGGGACCAGTCTCAGGGTCCAGTGATCCAGACCCAGCTGAAGTGTGATGAATGTGAGGCTCAGTGTGTGAGCGACCAGTCTCAGTGTCCAGTGATCCAGACCCAGCTGTAGTGTGTGTTAATGTGAGGCTCAGTGTGTGAGGGACCAGTCTCAGGGTCCAGTGATCCAGACCCAGCTGAAGTATGTGTGAATGTGAGGCTCAGTGTGTGAGGGACCAGTCTCAGGGTCCAGTGATCCAGACCCAGCTGAAGTGTGTGTGAATGTGAGGCTCAATGTGTGAGGGACCAGCATCAGGGTCCAGTGATCCAGACATAGCTGAAGTGTGTGTGAATGTGAGGCTAAGTGTGTGAGGGACCAGCCTCAGGTCCAGGGATCCAGTCCCAGCTGAAGTGTTTGTGAATGTGAGGCTCAGTGTGTGAGGGACCAGTCTCAGGGTCCAGTGATCCAGACCCAGCTGGAGTGTGTGTGAATGTGAGGCTCAGTGTGTGAGGGACCAGTCTCAGGATCCAGTGATCCAGACCCAGCTGAAGTGTGTGTGAATGTGTGGCTCAGTATGTGAGGGACCAGCCTCAGGGTCCAGTGATCCAGACCCAGCTGAAGTGTGTGTGAATGTGAGGCTCAGTGTGTGAGGGACCAGCCTCAGGGTCCAGTGATTCAGACCCAGCTGAAGTGTGTGTGAATGTGAGGCTCAGTGTGTGAGGGACCAGCCTCAGGATCCAGTGATCCAGACCCAGCTGAAGTGTGTGTGAATGTGAGGCTCAGTGTGTGAGGGACCAGTCTCAGGGTCCAGTGATCCAGACCCAGCTGAAGTATGTGTGAATGTGAGGCTCAGTGTGTGAGGGACCAGTCTCAGGGTCCAGTGATCCAGACCCAGCTGAAGTGTGTGTGAATGTGAGGCTCAGTGTGTGAGGGACCAGTCTCAGGGTCCAGTGATCCAGACCCAGCACAAGTGTGTGTGAATGTGAGGCTCAGTGTGTGAGGGACCAGTCTCAGGGTGCAGTGATCCAGACCCAGCTGAAGTGTGTGTGAATGTGAGGTTCACTGTGTGAGGGACCAGTTTCAGGGTCCAGTGATCCAGACCCAGCTGAAGTGTGTGTGAATGTGAGGCTCAGTGTGTGAGGGACCAGTCTCAGGGTCCAGTGATCCAGACCCAGCTGAAGTGTGTGTGAATGCGAGGCTCAGTGTGTGAGGGATTACTCTCAGGGTCCAGGGATCCAGACCCAGCTGAAGTGTGTGTGAATGTGAGACTCAGTGTGTGAGGGACCAGTCTCAGGGTCCAGTGATCCAGACCCAGCTGAAGTGTGTGTGAATGTGAGGCTCAGTGTGTGAGGGACAAGCCTCAGGGTCCAGTGATCCAGACCCAGCTGAAGTGTGTGTGAATGTGAGGCTCAGTGTGTGAGGGACCAGTCTCAGGGTCCAGTGATCCAGACCCAGCTGAAGTGTGTGTGAATGTGAGGCTCAGTGTCTGAGGGACCAGTCTCAGGGTCCAGTGATCCAGACCCAGCTGAAGTGTGTGTGAATGTGTGGCTCAATGTGTGAGAGACCAGTCCAAGGGTCCAGTGATCCAGACCCAGCTGAAGTGTGTGTGAATGTGAGGCTCGGTGTGTGAGTGAGCAGCCTCAGGCTCCGGTGATCCAGACCCAGCTGAAGTGTGTGTGAATGTGAGGCTCAGTGTGTGAGGGACCAGCCTCAGGGTCCAGTGACCCAGACCCAGCTGAAGTGTGTGTGATTGTGAGAATCAGTGTGTGAGGGACCAGTCTCAGGGTCCAGTGATCCAGACCCAGCTGAAGTGTGTGTGAATGTGAGGCTCAGTGTGTGAGGGACCAGTCTCAGGGTCTAGTGATCCAGACCCAGCTGAAGTGTGTGTGAATGTGAGGCTCAGTGTGTGAGGGACCAGTCTCAGGGTCCAGTGATCCAGACCCAGCTGAAGTGTGTGTGAATGTGAGGCTCAGTGTGTGAGGGCCCAGTCTCAGGGTCGGATGATCCAGACCCAGCTGAAGTGTGTGTGAATGTGAGGCTCAGTGTGTGAGGGACCAGTCTCAGAGTCCAGTGATCCAGACCCAGCTGAAGTGAATGTGAATGTGAGGGTTCAATGTGTGAGGGACCAGCCTCAGGGTCCAGTGACCCAGACCCAGCTGAAGTGTGTGTGAATGTGAGGCTCAGTGTGTGAGGGACCAGTCTCAGGGTCCAGTGATCCAGACCCAGCTGAAGTGTGTGTGAATGTGAGGCTCAGTGTGTGAGGGACCAGCCTCAGGCTCCGGTGATCCAGACCCAGCTGAAGTGTGTGTGAATGTGAGGCTCAGTGTGTGAGGGACCAGCCTCAGGGTCCAGTGACCCAGACCCAGCTGAAGTGTGTGTGATTGTGAGGATCAGTGTGTTAGGGACCAGTCTCAGGGTCCAGTGATCCAGACCCAGCTGAAGTGTGTGTGAATGTGAGGCTCAGTGTGTGAGGGACCAGTCTCAGGGTCCAGTGATCCAGACTCAGCTGAAGTGTGTGTGAATGTGAGGCTCAGTGTGTGAGGGACCAGTCTCAGGGTCCAGTGATCCAGACCCAGCTGAAGTGTGTGTGAATGTGAGGCTCAGTGTGTGAGGGCCCAGTCTCAGGGTCGGATGATCCAGACCCAGCTGAAGTGTGTGTGAATGTGAGGCTCAGTGTGTGAGGGACCAGTCTCAGAGTCCAGTGATCCAGACCCAGCTGAAGTGAATGTGAATGTGAGGGTTCAATGTGTGAGGGACCAGCCTCAGGGTCCAGTGACCCAGACCCAGCTGAAGTGTGTGTGAATGTGAGGCTCAGTGTGTGAGGGACCAGTCTCAGGGTCCAGTGATCCAGACCCAGCTGAAGTGTGTGTGAATGTGAGGCTCAGTGTGTGAGGGACCAGCCTCAGGCTCCGGTGATCCAGACCCAGCTGAAGTGTGTGTGAATGTGAGGCTCAGTGTGTGAGGGACCAGCCTCAGGGTCCAGTGACCCAGACCCAGCTGAAGTGTGTGTGATTGTGAGGATCAGTGTGTTAGGGACCAGTCTCAGGGTCCAGTGATCCAGACCCAGCTGAAGTGTGTGTGAATGTGAGGCTCAGTGTGTGAGGGACCAGTCTCAGGGTCCAGTGATCAAGACTCAGCTGAAGTGTGTGTGAATGTGAGGCTCAGTGTGTGAGGGACCAGTCTCAGGGTCCAGTGATCCAGACCCAGCTGAAGTGTGTGTGAATGTGAGGCTCAGTGTGTGAGGGTCCAATCTCAGGGTCCAGTGATCCAGACCCAGCTGAAGTGTGTGTGAATGTGAGGCTCAGTGTGTGAGGGACCAGTCTCAGGGTCCAGTGATCCAGACTCAGCTGAAGTGTGTGTGAATGTGAGGCTCAGTGTGTGAGGGACCAGTCTCAGGGTCCAGTGATCCAGACCCAGCTGAAGTGTGTGTGAATGTGAGGCTCAGTGTGTGAGGGTCCAATCTCAGGGTCCAGTGATCCAGACCCAGCTGAAGAGTGTGTGAATGTGAGGCTCAGTGTGTGAGGGACCAGTCTCAGAGTCCAGTGATCCAGACCCAGCTGAAGTGAATGTGAATGTGAGGGTTCAATGTGTGAGGGACCAGCCTCAGGGTCCAGTGACCCAGACCCAGCTGAAGTGTGTGTGAATGTGAGGCTCAGTGTGTGAGGGACCAGTCTCAGGGTCCAGTGATTCAGACCCAGCTGAAGTGTGTGTGAATGTGAGGCTCAGTGTGTGAGGGACCAGTCTCAGGGTCGGATGATCCAGACCCAGCTGAAGTGTGTGTGAATGTGAGGCTCAGTGTGTGAGGGACCAGTCTCAGGGTCCAGTGATCCAGACCCAGCTGAAGTGTGTGTGAATGTGAGGCTCAGTGTGTGAGGGACCAGTCTCAGGGTCCAGTGATCCAGACCCAGCTGAAGTGTGTGTGAATGTGAGGCTCAGTGTGTGAGGGACCAGTCTCAGGGTCGGATGATCCAGACCCAGCTGAAGTGTGTGTGAATGTGAGGCTCAGTGTGTGAGGGACCAGTCTCAGGGTCCTTTGATCCAGACTCAGCTGAAGTGTGTGTGAATGTGAGGCTCAGTGTGTGAGGGACCAGTCTCAGGGTCCAGTGATCCGGACGCAGCTGAAGTGTGTGTGAATGTGAGGCTCAGTGTGTGAGGGACCAGTCTCAGGGTCCAGTGATCCAAACCCAGCTGAATTGTGTGTGAATGTGAGGCTCAGTGTGTGTTGGACCAGTCTCAGGGTCCAGTGATCCAGACCCAGCTGAAGTGTGTGTGAATGCGAGGCTCAGTGTGTGAGGGATTACTCTCAGGGTCCAGGGATCCAGACCCAGCTGAAGTGTGTGTGAATGTGAGACTCAGTGTGTGAGGGACCAGTCTCAGGGTCCAGTGATCCAGACCCAGCTGAAGTGTGTGTGAATGTGAGGCTCAGTGTGTGAGGGACAAGCCTCAGGGTCCAGTGATCCAGACCCAGCTGAAGTGTGTGTGAATGTGAGGCTCAGTGTGTGAGGGACCAATATCAGGGTCCAGTGATCCAGACCCAGCTGAAGTGTGTGTGAATGTGAGGCTCAGTGTCTGAGGGACCAGTCTCAGGGTACAGTGATCCAGACCCAGCTGAAGTGTGTGTGAATGTGAGGCTCCGTGTGTGAGGGACCAGTCTCAGGGTCCAGTGATCCAGACCCAGCTGAAGTGTGTGTGAATGTGTGGCTCAATGTGTGAGAGACCAGTCCAAGGGTCCAGTGATCCAGACCCAGCTGAAGTGTGTGTGAATGTGAGGCTCAGTGTGTGAGGGACCAGCCTCAGGCTCCGGTGATCCAGACCCAGCTGAAGTGTGTGTGAATGTGAGGCTCAGTGTGTGAGGGACCAGCCTCAGGGTCCAGTGACCCAGACCCAGCTGAAGTGTGTGTGATTGTGAGGATCAGTGTGTGAGGGACCAGTCTCAGGGTCCAGTCATCCAGACCCAGCTGAAGTGTGTGTGAATGTGAGGCTCAGTGTGTGAGGGACCAGTCTCAGGGTCTAGTGATCCAGACCCAGCTGAAGTGTGTGTGAATGTGAGGCTCAGTGTGTGAGGGACCAGTCTCAGGGTCCAGTGATCCAGACCCAGCTGAAGTGTGTGTGAATGTGAGGCTCAGTGTGTGAGGGACCAGTCTCAGGGTCGGATGATCCAGACCCAGCTGAAGTGTGTGTGAATGTGAGGCTCAGTGTGTGAGGGACTAGTCTCAGGGTCCTGTGATCCAGACTCAGCTGAAGTGTGTGTGAATGTGAGGCTCAGTGTGTGAGGGACCAGTCTCAGGGTCCAGTGATCCGGACGCAGCTGAAGTGTGTGTGAATGTGAGGCTCAGTGTGTGAGGGACCAGTCTCAGGGTCCAGTGATCCAAACCCAGCTGAAGAGTGTGTGAATGTGAGGCTCAGTGTGTGAGGGACCAGTCTCAGGGTCTAGTGATCCAGACCCAGCTGAAGTGTGTGTGAATGTGAGGCTCAGTGTGTGAGGGACCAGTCTCAGGGTCCAGTGATCCAGACCCAGCTGAAGTGTGTGTGAATGTGAGGCTCAGTGTGTGAGGGCCCAGTCTCAGGGTCGGATGATCCAGACCCAGCTGAAGTGTGTGTGAATGTGAGGCTCAGTGTGTGAGGGACCAGTCTCAGAGTCCAGTGATCCAGACCCAGCTGAAGTGAATGTGAATGTGAGGGTTCAATGTGTGAGGGACCAGCCTCAGGGTCCAGTGACCCAGACCCAGCTGAAGTGTGTGTGAATGTGAGGCTCAGTGTGTGAGGGACCAGTCTCAGGGTCCAGTGATCCAGACCCAGCTGAAGTGTGTGTGAATGTGAGGCTCAGTGTGTGAGGGACCAGCCTCAGGCTCCGGTGATCCAGACCCAGCTGAAGTGTGTGTGAATGTGAGGCTCAGTGTGTGAGGGACCAGCCTCAGGGTCCAGTGACCCAGACCCAGCTGAAGTGTGTGTGATTGTGAGGATCAGTGTGTTAGGGACCAGTCTCAGGGTCCAGTGATCCAGACCCAGCTGAAGTGTGTGTGAATGTGAGGCTCAGTGTGTGAGGGACCAGTCTCAGGGTCCAGTGATCCAGACTCAGCTGAAGTGTGTGTGAATGTGAGGCTCAGTGTGTGAGGGACCAGTCTCAGGGTCCAGTGATCCAGACCCAGCTGAAGTGTGTGTGAATGTGAGGCTCAGTGTGTGAGGGTCCAATCTCAGGGTCCAGTGATCCAGACCCAGCTGAAGTGTGTGTGAATGTGAGGCTCAGTGTGTGAGGGACCAGTCTCAGGGTCCAGTGATCCAGACTCAGCTGAAGTGTGTGTGAATGTGAGGCTCAGTGTGTGAGGGACCAGTCTCAGGGTCCAGTGATCCAGACCCAGCTGAAGTGTGTGTGAATGTGAGGCTCAGTGTGTGAGGGTCCAATCTCAGGGTCCAGTGATCCAGACCCAGCTGAAGAGTGTGTGAATGTGAGGCTCAGTGTGTGAGGGACCAGTCTCAGAGTCCAGTGATCCAGACCCAGCTGAAGTGAATGTGAATGTGAGGGTTCAATGTGTGAGGGACCAGCCTCAGGGTCCAGTGACCCAGACCCAGCTGAAGTGTGTGTGAATGTGAGGCTCAGTGTGTGAGGGACCAGTCTCAGGGTCCAGTGATTCAGACCCAGCTGAAGTGTGTGTGAATGTGAGGCTCAGTGTGTGAGGGACCAGTCTCAGGGTCGGATGATCCAGACCCAGCTGAAGTGTGTGTGAATGTGAGGCTCAGTGTGTGAGGGACCAGTCTCAGGGTCCAGTGATCCAGACCCAGCTGAAGTGTGTGTGAATGTGAGGCTCAGTGTGTGAGGGACCAGTCTCAGGGTCCAGTGATCCAGACCCAGCTGAAGTGTGTGTGAATGTGAGGCTCAGTGTGTGAGGGACCAGTCTCAGGGTCGGATGATCCAGACCCAGCTGAAGTGTGTGTGAATGTGAGGCTCAGTGTGTGAGGGACCAGTCTCAGGGTCCTTTGATCCAGACTCAGCTGAAGTGTGTGTGAATGTGAGGCTCAGTGTGTGAGGGACCAGTCTCAGGGTCCAGTGATCCGGACGCAGCTGAAGTGTGTGTGAATGTGAGGCTCAGTGTGTGAGGGACCAGTCTCAGGGTCCAGTGATCCAAACCCAGCTGAATTGTGTGTGAATGTGAGGCTCAGTGTGTGTTGGACCAGTCTCAGGGTCCAGTGATCCAGACCCAGCTGAAGTGTGTGTGAATGCGAGGCTCAGTGTGTGAGGGATTACTCTCAGGGTCCAGGGATCCAGACCCAGCTGAAGTGTGTGTGAATGTGAGACTCAGTGTGTGAGGGACCAGTCTCAGGGTCCAGTGATCCAGACCCAGCTGAAGTGTGTGTGAATGTGAGGCTCAGTGTGTGAGGGACAAGCCTCAGGGTCCAGTGATCCAGACCCAGCTGAAGTGTGTGTGAATGTGAGGCTCAGTGTGTGAGGGACCAATATCAGGGTCCAGTGATCCAGACCCAGCTGAAGTGTGTGTGAATGTGAGGCTCAGTGTCTGAGGGACCAGTCTCAGGGTACAGTGATCCAGACCCAGCTGAAGTATGTGTGAATGTGAGGCTCCGTGTGTGAGGGACCAGTCTCAGGGTCCAGTGATCCAGACCCAGCTGAAGTGTGTGTGAATGTGTGGCTCAATGTGTGAGAGACCAGTCCAAGGGTCCAGTGATCCAGACCCAGCTGAAGTGTGTGTGAATGTGAGGCTCAGTGTGTGAGGGACCAGCCTCAGGCTCCGGTGATCCAGACCCAGCTGAAGTGTGTGTGAATGTGAGGCTCAGTGTGTGAGGGACCAGCCTCAGGGTCCAGTGACCCAGACCCAGCTGAAGTTGGTGTGATTGTGAGGATCAGTGTGTGAGGGACCAGTCTCAGGGTCCAGTCATCCAGACCCAGCTGAAGTGTGTGTGAATGTGAGGCTCAGTGTGTGAGGGACCAGTCTCAGGGTCTAGTGATCCAGACCCAGCTGAAGTGTGTGTGAATGTGAGGCTCAGTGTGTGAGGGACCAGTCTCAGGGTCCAGTGATCCAGACCCAGCTGAAGTGTGTGTGAATGTGAGGCTCAGTGTGTGAGGGACCAGTCTCAGGGTCGGATGATCCAGACCCAGCTGAAGTGTGTGTGAATGTGAGGCTCAGTGTGTGAGGGACTAGTCTCAGGGTCCTGTGATCCAGACTCAGCTGAAGTGTGTGTGAATGTGAGGCTCAGTGTGTGAGGGACCAGTCTCAGGGTCCAGTGATCCGGACGCAGCTGAAGTGTGTGTGAATGTGAGGCTCAGTGTGTGAGGGACCAGTCTCAGGGTCCAGTGATCCAAACCCAGCTGAATTGTGTGTGAATGTGAGGCCCAGTGTGTGTTGGACCAGTCTCAGGGTCCAGTGATCCAGACCCAGCTGAAGTGTGTGTGAATGTGAGGCTCAGTGTGTGAGGGACCAGTCTCAGGGTCCAGTGATCCAGACTCAGATGAAGTGTGTGTGAATGTGAGGCTCAGTGTGTGAGGGACCAGTCTCAGGGTCCAGTGATCCAGACCCAGCTGAAGTGTGTGTGAATGTGAGGCTCAGTGTGTGAGGGTCCAGTCTCAGGGTCCAGTGATCCAGACCCAGCTGAAGAGTGTGTGAATGTGAGGCTCAGCGTGTGAGGGACCAGTCTCAGAGTCCAGTGATCCAGACCCAGCTGAAGTGAATGTGAATGTGAGGGTTCAATGTGTGAGGGACCAGCCTCAGGGTCCAGTGACCCAGACACAGCTGAAGTGTGTGTGAATGTGAGGCTCAGTGTGTGAGGGACCAGTCTCAGGGTCCAGTGATCCAGACCCAGCTGAAGTGTGTGTGAATGTGAGGCTCAGTGTGTGAGGGACCAGTCTCAGGGTCGGATGATCCAGACCCAGCTGAAGTGTGTGTGAATGTGAGGCTCAGTGTGTGAGGGACCAGTCTCAGGGTCCTGTGATCCAGACTCAGCTGAAGTGTGTGTGAATGTGAGGCTCAGTGTGTGAGGGACCAGTCTCAGGGTCCATTGATCCGGACGCAGCTGAAGTGTGTGTGAATGTGAGGCACAGTGTGTGAGGGACCAGTCTCAGGGTCCAGTGATCCAAACCCAGCTGAATTGTGTGTGAATGTGAGGCTCAGTGTGTGTTGGACCTGTCTCAGGGTCCAGTGATCCAGACCCAGCTGAAGTGTGTGTGAATGTGAGGCTCAGTGTGTGAGGGACCAGTCTCAGGGTCGGATGATCCAGACCCAGCTGAAGTGTGTGTGAATGTGAGGCTCAGTGTGTGAGGGACCAGTCTCAGGGTCCAGTGATCCGGACGCAGCTGAAGTGTGTGTGAATGTGAGGCTCAGTGTGTGAGGGACCAGTCTCAGGGTCCAGTGATCCAAACCCAGCTGAATTGTGTGTGAATGTGAGGCTCAGTGTGTGTTGGACCAGTCTCAGGGTCCAGTGATCCAGACCCAGCTGAAGTTTGTGTGAATGTGAGGCTCAGTGTGTGAGGGACCAGTCTCAGGCTCCAGTGATCCAGACACAGCTGAAGTGTGTGTGAATGTGAGGCTCAGTGTGTGAGGGACCAGTCTCAGGGTCCAGTGATCCAGACACAGCTGAAGTGTGTGTGAATGTGAGGCTCAGTGTGTGAGGGTCCAGTCTCAGGGTCCAGTGATCCAGACCCAGCTGAAGAGTGTGTGAATGTGAGGCTCAGTGTGTGAGGGACCAGTCTCAGAGTCCAGTGATCCAGACCCAGCTGAAGAGTGTGTGAATGTGAGGCTCAGTGTGTGAGGGACCAGTCTCAGAGTCCAGTGATCCAGACCCAGCTGAAGTTTGTGTGAATGTGAGGCTCAGTGTATGAGGGACCAGCCGCAGGGTCCAGTGATCCAGACCCAGCTGAAGTGTGTGTGAATGTGAGGCTCAGTGTGTGAGGGACCAGTCTCAGGGTCCAGTGATCCAGACCCAGCTGAAGTGTGTGTGAATGTGAGGCTCAGTGTGTGAGGGACCAGCATCAGGGTCCAGTGATCCAGACCCAGCTGAAGTGTGTGTGAATGTGAGGCTCAGTGTGTGAGGGACCAGTCTCAGGGTCCAGTGATCCAGACCCAGCTGAAGTGTGTGTGAATGTGAGGCTCAGTGTGTGAGGGACCAGCATCAGGGTCCAGTGATCCAGACATAGCTGAAGTGTGTGTGAATGTGAGGCTAAGTGTGTGAGGGACCAGCCTCAGGTCCAGGGATCCAGTCCCAGCTGAAGTGTTTGTGAATGTGAGGCTCAGTGTGTGAGGGACCAGTCTCAGGGTCCAGTGATCCAGACCCAGCTGAAGAGTGTGTGAATGTGAGGCTCAGCGTGTGAGGGACCAGTCTCAGAGTCCAGTGATCCAGACCCAGCTGAAGTGAATGTGAATGTGAGGGTTCAATGTGTGAGGGACCAGCCTCAGGGTCCAGTGACCCAGACACAGCTGAAGTGTGTGTGAATGTGAGGCTCAGTGTGTGAGGGACCAGTCTCAGGGTCCAGTGATCCAGACCCAGCTGAAGTGTGTGTGAATGTGAGGCTCAGTGTGTGAGGGACCAGTCTCAGGGTCGGATGATCCAGACCCAGCTGAAGTGTGTGTGAATGTGAGGCTCAGTGTGTGAGGGACCAGTCTCAGGGTCCTGTGATCCAGACTCAGCTGAAGTGTGTGTGAATGTGAGGCTCAGTGTGTGAGGGACCAGTCTCAGGGTCCATTGATCCGGACGCAGCTGAAGTGTGTGTGAATGTGAGGCTCAGTGTGTGAGGGACCAGTCTCAGGGTCCAGTGATCCAAACCCAGCTGAATTGTGTGTGAATGTGAGGCTCAGTGTGTGTTGGACCTGTCTCAGGGTCCAGTGATCCAGACCCAGCTGAAGTGTGTGTGAATGTGAGGCTCAGTGTGTGAGGGACCAGTCTCAGGGTCCAGTGATCCAGACCCAGCTGAAGAGTGTGTGAATGTGAGGCTCAGCGTGTGAGGGACCAGTCTCAGAGTCCAGTGATCCAGACCCAGCTGAAGTGAATGTGAATGTGAGGGTTCAATGTGTGAGGGACCAGCCTCAGGGTCCAGTGACCCAGACCCAGCTGAAGTGTGTGTGAATGTGAGGCTCAGTGTGTGAGGGACCAGTCTCAGGGTCCAGTGATCCAGACCCAGCTGAAGTGTGTGTGAATGTGAGGCTCAGTGTGTGAGGGACCAGTCTCAGGGTCGGATGATCCAGACCCAGCTGAAGTGTGTGTGAATGTGAGGCTCAGTGTGTGAGGGACCAGTCTCAGGGTCCTTTGATCCAGACTCAGCTGAAGTGTGTGTGAATGTGAGGCTCAGTGTGTGAGGGACCAGTCTCAGGGTCCAGTGATCCGGACGCAGCTGAAGTGTGTGTGAATGTGAGGCTCAGTGTGTGAGGGACCAGTCTCAGGGTCCAGTGATCCAAACCCAGCTGAATTGTGTGTGAATGTGAGGCTCAGTGTGTGTTGGACCAGTCTCAGGGTCCAGTGATCCAGACCCAGCTGAAGTTTGTGTGAATGTGAGGCTCAGTGTGTGAGGGACCAGTCTCAGGCTCCAGTGATCCAGACACAGCTGAAGTGTGTGTGAATGTGAGGCTCAGTGTGTGAGGGACCAGTCTCAGGGTCCAGTGATCCAGACACAGCTGAAGTGTGTGTGAATGTGAGGCTCAGTGTGTGAGGGTCCAGTCTCAGGGTCCAGTGATCCAGACCCAGCTGAAGAGTGTGTGAATGTGAGGCTCAGTGAGTGAGGGACCAGTCTCAGAGTCCAGTGATCCAGACCCAGCTGAAGAGTGTGTGAATGTGAGGCTCAGTGTGTGAGGGACCAGTCTCAGAGTCCAGTGATCCAGACCCAGCTGAAGTTTGTGTGAATGTGAGGCTCAGTGTATGAGGGACCAGCCGCAGGGTCCAGTGATCCAGACCCAGCTGAAGTGTGTGTGAATGTGAGGCTCAGTGTGTGAGGGACCAGTCTCAGGGTCCAGTGATCCAGACCCAGCTGAAGTGTGTGTGAATGTGAGGCTCAGTGTGTGAGGGACCAGCATCAGGGTCCAGTGATCCAGACCCAGCTGAAGTGTGTGTGAATGTGAGGCTCAGTGTGTGAGGGACCAGTCTCAGGGTCCAGTGATCCAGACCCAGCTGAAGTGTGTGTGAATGTGAGGCTCAGTGTGTGAGGGACCAGCATCAGGGTCCAGTGATCCAGACATAGCTGAAGTGTGTGTGAATGTGAGGCTAAGTGTGTGAGGGACCAGCCTCAGGTCCAGGGATCCAGTCCCAGCTGAAGTGTTTGTGAATGTGAGGCTCAGTGTGTGAGGGACCAGTCTCAGGGTCCAGTGATCCAGACCCAGCTGGAGTGTGTGTGAATGTGAGGCTCAGTGTGTGAGGGACCAGTCTCAGGATCCAGTGATCCAGACCCAGCTGAAGTGTGTGCGAATGTGAGGCTCAGTGTGTGAGGGACCAGTCTCAGGGTCCAGTGATGCAGACCCAGCTGAAGTGTGTGTGAATGTGAGGCTCAGTGTATGAGGGACCAGTCTCAGGGTCCAGTGATCCAGACCCAGCTGAAGTGTGTGTGAAAGTGAGGCTCAGTGTGTGAGCGACCAGTCTCAGGGTCCAGTGATCCAGACGCAGCTGTAGTGTGTGTTAATGTGAGGCTCAGTGTGTGAGGGACCAGTCTCAGGGTCCAGTGATCCAGACCCAGCTGAAGTGTGTGTGAATGTGTGGCTCAGTATGTGAGGGACCAGCCTCAGGGTCCAGTGATCCAGACCCAGCTGAAGTGTGTGTGAATGTGAGGCTCAGTGTGTGAGGGACCAGCCTCAGGGTCCAGTGATTCAGACCCAGCTGAAGTGTGTGTGAATGTGAGGCTCAGTGTGTGAGGGACCAGCCTCAGGATCCAGTGATCCAGACCCAGCTGAAGTGTGTGTGAATGTGAGGCTCAGTGTGTGAGGGACCAGTCTCAGGGTCCAGTGATCCAGACCCAGCTGAAGTATGTGTGAATGTGAGGCTCAGTGTGTGATGGACCAGTCTCAGGGTCCAGTGATCCAGACCCAGCTGAAGTGTGTGTGAATGTGAGGCTCAGTGTGTGAGGGACCAGTCTCAGGGTCCAGTGATCCAGACCCAGCACAAGTGTGTGTGAATGTGAGGCTCAGTGTGTGAGGGACCAGTCTCAGGGTGCAGTGATCCAGACCCAGCTGAAGTGTGTGTGAATGTGAGGTTCACTGTGTGAGGGACCAGTTTCAGGGTCCAGTGATCCAGACCCAGCTGAAGTGTGTGTGAATGTGAGGCTCAGTGTGTGAGGGACCAGTCTCAGGGTCCAGTGATCCAGACCCAGCTGAAGTGTGTGTGAATGCGAGGCTCAGTGTGTGAGGGATTACTCTCAGGGTCCAGGGATCCAGACCCAGCTGAAGTGTGTGTGAATGTGAGACTCAGTGTGTGAGGGACCAGTCTCAGGGTCCAGTGATCCAGACCCAGCTGAAGTGTGTGTGAATGTGAGGCTCAGTGTGTGAGGGACAAGCCTCAGGGTCCAGTGATCCAGACCCAGCTGAAGTGTGTGTGAATGTGAGGCTCAGTGTGTGAGGGACCAGTCTCAGGGTCCAGTGATCCAGACCCAGCTGAAGTGTGTGTGAATGTGAGGCGCAGTGTCTGAGGGACCAGTCTCAGGGTCCAGTGATCCAGACCCAGCTGAAGTGTGTGTGAATGTGTGGCTCAATGTGTGAGAGACCAGTCCAAGGGTCCAGTGATCCAGACCCAGCTGAAGTGTGTGTGAATGTGAGGCTCGGTGTGTGAGTGAGCAGCCTCAGGCTCCGGTGATCCAGACCCGGCTGAAGTGTGTGTGAATGTGAGGCTCAGTGTGTGAGGGACCAGCCTCAGGGTCCAGTGACCCAGACCCAGCTGAAGTGTGTGTGATTGTGAGGATCAGTGTGTGAGGGACCAGTCTCAGGGTCCAGTGATCCAGACCCAGCTGAAGTGTGTGTGAATGTGAGGCTCAGTGTGTGAGGGACCAGTCTCAGGGTCTAGTGATCCAGACCCAGCTGAAGTGTGTGTGAATGTGAGGCTCAGTGTGTGAGGGACCAGTCTCAGGGTCCAGTGATCCAGACCCAGCTGAAGTGTGTGTGAATGTGAGGCTCAGTGTGTGAGGGCCCAGTCTCAGGGTCGGATGATCCAGACCCAGCTGAAGTGTGTGTGAATGTGAGGCTCAGTGTGTGAGGGACCAGTCTCAGAGTCCAGTGATCCAGACCCAGCTGAAGTGAATGTGAATGTGAGGGTTCAATGTGTGAGGGACCAGCCTCAGGGTCCAGTGACCCAGACCAAGCTGAAGTGTGTGTGAATGTGAGGCTCAGTGTGTGAGGGACCAGTCTCAGGGTCCAGTGATCCAGACCCAGCTGAAGTGTGTGTGAATGTGAGGCTCAGTGTGTGAGGGACCAGCCTCAGGCTCCGGTGATCCAGACCCAGCTGAAGTGTGTGTGAATGTGAGGCTCAGTGTGTGAGGGACCAGCCTCAGGGTCCAGTGACCCAGACCCAGCTGAAGTGTGTGTGATTGTGAGGATCAGTGTGTTAGGGACCAGTCTCAGGGTCCAGTGATCCAGACCCAGCTGAAGTGTGTGTGAATGTGAGGCTCAGTGTGTGAGGGACCAGTCTCAGGGTCTAGTGATCCAGACCCAGCTGAAGTGTGTGTGAATGTGAGGCTCAGTGTGTGAGGGACCAGTCTCAGGGTCCAGTGATCCAGACTCAGCTGAAGTTTGTGTGAATGTGAGGCTCAGTGTGTGAGGGACCAGTCTCAGGGTCCAGTGATCCAGACCCAGCTGAAGTGTGTGTGAATGTGAGGCTCAGTGTGTGAGGGTCCAATCTCAGGGTCCAGTGATCCAGACCCAGCTGAAGAGTGTGTGAATGTGAGGCTCAGTGTGTGAGGGACCAGTCTCAGAGTCCAGTGATCCAGACCCAGCTGAAGTGAATGTGAATGTGAGGGTTCAATGTGTGAGGGACCAGCCTCAGGGTCCAGTGACCCAGACCCAGCTGAAGTGTGTGTGAATGTGAGGCTCAGTGTGTGAGGGACCAGTCTCAGGGTCCAGTGATCCAGACCCAGCTGAAGTGTGTGTGAATGTGAGGCTCAGTGTGTGAGGGACCAGTCTCAGGGTCGGATGATCCAGACCCAGCTGAAGTGTGTGTGAATGTGAGGCTCAGTGTGTGAGGGACCAGTCTCAGGGTCCTGTGATCCAGACTCAGCTGAAGTGTGTATGAATGTGAGGCTCAGTGTGTGAGGGACCAGTCTCAGGGTCCAGTGATCCGGACGCAGCTGAAGTGTGTGTGAATGTGAGGCTCAGTGTGTGAGGGACCAGTCTCAGGGTCCAATGATCCAAACCCAGCTGAATTGTGTGTGAATGTGAGGCTCAGTGTGTGTTGGACCAGTCTCAGGGTCCAGTGATCCAGACCCAGCTGAAGTGTGTGTGAATGTGAGGCTCAGTGTGTGAGGGACCAGTCTCAGGGTCCAGTGATCCAGACTCAGCTGAAGTGTGTGTGAATGTGAGGCTCAGTGTGTGAGGGACCAGTCTCAGGGTCCAGTGATCCAGACTCAGCTGAAGTGTGTGTGAATGTGAGGCTCAGTGTGTGAGGGTCCAGTCTCAGGGTCCAGTGATCCAGACCCAGCTGAAGAGTGTGTGAATGTGAGGCTCAGTGTGTGAGGGACCAGTCTCAGAGTCCAGTGATCCAGACCCAGCTGAAGTGAATGTGAATGTGAGGGTTCAATGTGTGAGGGACCAGCCTCAGTGTCCAGTGATCCAGACCCAGCTGAAGTTTGTGTGAATGTGAGGCTCAGTGTATGAGGGACCAGCCGCAGGGTCCAGTGATCCAGACCCAGCTGAAGTGTGTGTGAATGTGAGGCTCAGTGTGTGAGGGACCAGTCTCAGGGTCCAGTGATCCAGACCCAGCTGAAGTGTGTGTGAATGTGAGGCTCAGTGTGTGAGGGACCAGCATCAGGGTCCAGTGATCCAGACCCAGCTGAAGTGTGTGTGAATGTGAGGCTCAGTGTGTGAGGGACCAGTCTCAGGGTCCAGTGATCCAGACCCAGCTGAAGTGTGTGTGAATGTGAGGCTCAGTGTGTGAGGGACCAGTCATAGGGTCCAGTGATCCAGACATAGCTGAAGTGTGTGTGAATGTGAGGCTCAGTTTGTGAGGGACCAGTCTCAGGGTCCAGTGATCCAGACCCAGCTGAAGTGTGTGTGAATGTGAGGCTCAGTGTGTGAGGGAACAGTGTCAGGTATCAGTGATCCAGACCCAGCTGAAGTGTGTGTGAATGTGTGGCTCAGTATGTGAGGGACCAGCCTCAGGGTCCAGTGATCCAGACCCAGCTGAAGTGTGTGTGAATGTGAGGCTCAGTGTGTGAGGGACCAGCCTCAGGGTCCAGTGATTCAGACCCAGCTGAAGTGTGTGTGAATGTGAGGCTCAGTGTGTGAGGGACCAGCCTCAGGATCCAGTGAACCAGACCCAGCTGAAGTGTGTGTGAATGTGAGGCTCAGTTTGTGAGGGACCAGCCTCAGGGTCCAGTGATCCAGACCCAGCTGAAGTGTGTGTGAATGTGAGGCTCAGTGTGTGAGGGACCAGTCTCAGGATCCAGTGATCCAGACCCAGCTGAAGTGTGTGTGAATGTGAGGCTCAGTGTGTGAGGGACCAGTCTCAGGGTCCAGTGATCCAGACCCAGCTGAAGTATGTGTGAATGTGAGGCTCAGTGTGTGAGGGACCAGTCTCAGGGTCCAGTGATCCAGACCCAGCTGAAGTGTGTGTGAATGTGAGGCTCAGTGTGTGAGGGACCAGTCTCAGGGTCCAGTGATCCAGACCCAGCACAAGTGTGTGTGAATGTGAGGCTCAGTGTGTGAGGGACCAGTCTCAGGGTGCAGTGATCCAGACCCAGCTGAAGTGTGTGTGAATGTGAGGTTCACTGTGTGAGGGACCAGTTTCAGGGTCCAGTGATCCAGACCCAGCTGAAGTGTGTGTGAATGTGAGGCTCAGTGTGTGAGGGACCAGTCTCAGGGTCCAGTGATCCAGACCCAGCTGAAGTGTGTGTGAATGTGAGGCTCAGTGTGTGAGGGACAAGCCTCAGAGTCCAGTGATCCAGACCCAGCTGAAGTGTGTGTGAATGTGAGGCTCAGTGTGTGAGGGACCAGTCTCAGGGTCCAGTGATCCAGACCCAGCTGAAGTGTGTGTGAATGTGAGGCTCAGTGTCTGAGGGACCAGTCTCAGGGTCCAGTGATCCAGACCCAGATGAAGTGTGTGTGAATGTGAGGCTCCGTGTGTGAGGGACCAGTCTCAGGGTCCAGTGATCCAGACCCAGCTGAAGTGTGTGTGAATGTGTGGCTCAATGTGTGAGAGACCAGTCCAAGGGTCCAGTGATCCAGACCCAGCTGAAGTGTGTGTGAATGTGAGGCTCGGTGTGTGAGGGACCAGCCTCAGGCTCCGGTGATCCAGACCCAGCTGAAGTGTGTGTGAATGTGAGGCTCAGTGTGTGAGGGACCAGCCTCAGGGGCCAGTGACCCAGACCCAGCTGAAGTGTGTGTGATTGTGAGGATCAGTGTGTGAGGGACCAGTCTCAGGGTCCAGTGATCCCGACCCAGCTGAAGTGTGTGTGAATGTGAGGCTCAGTGTGTGAGGGACCAGTCTCAGGGTCGGATGATCCAGACCCAGCTGAAGTGTGTGTGAATGTGAGGCTCAGTGTGTGAGGGACCAGTCTCAGGGTCCTGTGATCCAGACTCAGCTGAAGTGTGTGTGAATGTGAGGCTCAGTGTGTGAGGGACCAGTCTCAAGGTCCAGTGATCCAAACCCAGCTGAATTGTGTGTGAATGTGAGGCTCAGTGTGTGTTGGACCAGTCTCAGGGTCCAGTGATCCAGACCCAGCTGAAGTGTGTGTGAATGTGAGGCTCAGTGTGTGAGGGACCAGTCTCAGGGTCCAGTGATCCAGACTCAGCTGAAGTGTGTGTGAATGTGAGGCTCAGTGTGTGAGGGACCAGTCTCAGGGTCCAGTGATCCAGACCCAGCTGAAGTGTGTGTGAATGTGAGGCTCAGTGTGTGAGGGTCCAGTCTCAGGGTCCAGTGATCCAGACCCAGCTGAAGAGTGTGTGAATGTGAGGCTCAGTGTGTGAGGGACCAGTCTCAGAGTCCAGTGATCCAGACCCAGCTGAAGTGAATGTGAATGTGAGGTTTCAATGTGTGAGGGACCAGCCTCAGGGTCCAGTGACCCAGACCCAGCTGAAGTGTGTGTGAATGTGAGGCTCAGTGTGTGAGGGACCAGTCTCAGGATCCAGTGATCCAGACCCAGCTGAAGTGTGTGTGAATGTGAGGCTCAGTGTCTGAGGGACCAGTCTCAGGGTCGGATGATCCAGACCCAGCTGAAGTGTGTGTGAATGTGAGGCTCAGTGTGTGAGGGACCAGTCTCAGGTTCCTGTGATCCAGACTCAGCTGAAGTGTGTGTGAATGTGAGGCTCAGTGTGTGAGGGACCAGTCTCAGGGTCCAGTGATCCGGACGCAGCTGAAGTGTGTGTGAATGTGAGGCTCAGTGTGTGAGGGACCAGTCTCAGGGTCCAGTGATCCAAACCCAGCTGAATTGTGTGTGAATGTGAGGCTCAGTGTGTGTTGGACCAGTCTCAGGGTCCAGTGATCCAGACCCAGCTGAAGTGTGTGTGAAAGTGAGGCTCAGTGTGTGAGGGACCAGTCTCAGGGTCCAGTCATCCAGACTCAGCTGAAGTGTGTGTGAATGTGAGGCTCAGTGTGTGAGGGACCAGTCTCAGGGTCCAGTGATCCAGACCCAGCTGAAGTGTGTGTGAATGTGAGGCTCAGTGTGTGAGGGTCCAGTCTCAGGGTCCAGTGATCCAGACCCAGCTGAAGAGTGTGTGAATGTGAGGCTCAGTGTGTGAGGGACCAGTCTCAGAGTCCAGTGATCCAGACCCAGCTGAAGTGAATGTGAATGTGAGGGTTCAATGTGTGAGGGACCAGCCTCAGGGTCCAGTGATCCAGACCCAGCTGAAGTTTGTGTGAATGTGAGGCTCAGTGTATGAGGGACCAGCCGCAGGGTCCAGTGATCCAGACCCAGCTGAAGTGTGTGTGAATGTGAGGCTCAGTGTGTGAGGGACCAGTCTCAGGGTCCAGTGATCCAGACCCAGCTGAAGTATGTGTGAATGTGAGGCTCAGTGTGTGAGGGACCAGCATCAGGGTCCAGTGATCCAGACACAGCTGAAGTGTGTGTGAATGTGAGGCTCAGTGTGTGAGGGACCAGTCTCAGGGTCCAGTGATGCAGACCCAGCTGAAGTGTGTGTGAATGTGAGGCTCAGTGTGTGAGGGACCAGTCTCAGGGTCCAGTGATCCAGACATAGCTGAAGTGTGTGTGAATGTGAGGCTCAGTGTGTGAGGGACCAGTCTCAGGGTCCAGTGATCCAGACCCAGCTGAAGTGTGTGTGAAAGTGAGGCTCAGTGTGTGAGGGACCAGTCTCAGGGGCCAGTGATCCAGACCCAGCTGAGGTGTGTGTGAATGTGAGGCTCAGTGTGTGAGGGACCAGCCTCAGGGTCCAGTGATCCAGACCCAGCTGAAGTGTGTGTGAATGTGAGGATCAGTGTGTGAGGGACCAGTCTCAGGGTCCAGTGATGCAGACCCAGCTGAAGTGTGTGTGAATGTGAGGCTCAGTGTGTGAGGGACCAGTCTCAGGGTCCAGTGATTCAGACCCAGCTGAAGTGTGTGTGAATGTGAGGCTCAGTGTGTGAGGGATCAGTCTCAGGGTCCAGTGATCCAGACCCAACTGAAGTGTGTGTGAATGTGAGGCTCCGTGTGTGAAGGACCACCCTCAGGGTCCAGTGATCCAGAACCAGCTGAAGTGTGTGTGAATGTGAGGATCATGTGTGAGGGACCAGTCTCAGGGTCCAGTGATCCAGACCCAGCTGAAGTGTGTGTGAATGTGAGGCTCAGTGTGTGAGGGACCAGCATCAGGGTCCAGTGATCCAGACCCAGCTTAAGTGTGTGTGAATGTGAGGCTCAGTGTGTGAGGGACCAGCCTCAGGGTCCAGTGATCCAGACCCAGCTGAAGTGTGTGTGAATGTGAGGCTCAGTGTGTGAGGGACCAGTCTCAGGGTCCAGTGATCCAGACCCAGCTGAAGTGTGTGTGAATGTGTGGCTCAGTTTGTGAAGGACCAGCCTCAGGGTCCAGTGATCCAGACCCAGCTGAAGTGTGTGTGAATGTGAGGCTCAGTGTGTGAGGGATCAGTCTCAGGGTCCAGTGATCCAGACCCAGTTGAAGTGTGTGTGAATGTGAGGCTCAGTGTGTGAGGGACCATCCTCAGGGTCCAGTGATCCAGACCCAGCTGAAGTGTGTGTAATTGTGAGGCTCAGTGTGTGAGGGACCAGCCTCAGGGTCCAGTGATCCAGACACAGCTGAAGTGTGTGTGAATGTGAGGCTCAGTGTGTGAGGGACCAGCCTCAGGGTCCAGTGATCCAGACCCAGCTGAAGTGTGTGTGAATGTGAGGCTCAGTGTGTGAGGGACAAGTCTCAGGGTCCAGTGATCCAGACACAGCTAAAGAGTGTGTGAATGTGAGGCTCAGTGTGTGAGGGTCCAGCCTCAGGGTCCAGTGATCCAGACCCAGCTGAAGTTTGTGTGAATGTGAGGCTCAGTGTGTGAGGGACCAGTCTCAGGGTCCAGTGATCCAGACCCAGCTGAAGTGTGTGTGAATGTGAGGCTCAGTGTGTGAGGGACCAGCATCAGGGTCCAGTGATCCAGACACAGCTGAAGTGTGTGTGAATGTGAGGTTCAGTGTGTGAGGGACCAGTCTCAGGGTCCAGTGATCCAGACCCAGCTGAAGTGTGTGTGAATGTGAGGCTCAGTGTGTGAGGGACCAGCCTCAGGGTCCAGTGATCCAGACCCAGCTGAAGTGTGTGTGAATGTGAGGTTCAGTGTGTGAGGGACCAGCCACAGGGTCCAGTGATCCAGACCCAGCTGAAGTGTGTGTGAATGTGAGGCTCAGTGTGTGAGTGACCAGTCTCAGGGTTCAGTGATCCAGACATAGCTGAAGTGTGTGTGAATGTGAGGCTCAGTGTGTGAGGGACCAGTCTCAGGGGCCAGTGATCCAGACCTAGCTGCAGTGTGTGTGAATGTGAGGCTCAGTTTGTGAGGGACCAGTCTCAGGGTCCAGTGATCCAGACCCAGCTGAAGTGTGTGTGAATGTGAGGCTCAGTGTGTGAGGGACCAGTCTCAGGGTCCAGTGATCCAGACCCAGCTGAAGTGTGTGTGAATGTGAGGCTCAGTGTGTGAGGGACCAGTCTCAGGGTCGGATGATCCAGACCCAGCTGAAGTGTGTGTGAATGTGAGGCTCAGTGTGTGAGGGACCAGTCTCAGGGTCCTTTGATCCAGACTCAGCTGAAGTGTGTGTGAATGTGAGGCTCAGTGTGTGAGGGACCAGTCTCAGGGTCCAGTGATCCGGACGCAGCTGAAGTGTGTGTGAATGTGAGGCTCAGTGTGTGAGGGACCAGTCTCAGGGTCCAGTGATCCAAACCCAGCTGAATTGTGTGTGAATGTGAGGCTCAGTGTGTGTTGGACCAGTCTCAGGGTCCAGTGATCCAGACCCAGCTGAAGTGTGTGTGAATGCGAGGCTCAGTGTGTGAGGGATTACTCTCAGGGTCCAGGGATCCAGACCCAGCTGAAGTGTGTGTGAATGTGAGACTCAGTGTGTGAGGGACCAGTCTCAGGGTCCAGTGATCCAGACCCAGCTGAAGTGTGTGTGAATGTGAGGCTCAGTGTGTGAGGGACAAGCCTCAGGGTCCAGTGATCCAGACCCAGCTGAAGTGTGTGTGAATGTGAGGCTCAGTGTGTGAGGGACCAGTCTCAGGGTCCAGTGATCCAGACCCAGCTGAAGTGTGTGTGAATGTGAGGCTCAGTGTCTGAGGGACCAGTCTCAGGGTACAGTGATCCAGACCCAGCTGAAGTGTGTGTGAATGTGAGGCTCCGTGTGTGAGGGACCAGTCTCAGGGTCCAGTGATCCAGACCCAGCTGAAGTGTGTGTGAATGTGAGGCTCAGTGTGTGAGGGACCAGTCTCAGGGTCCAGTGATCCAGACCCAGCTGAAGTGTGTGTGAATGTGAGGCTCAGTGTGTGAGGGACCAGCATCAGGGTCCAGTGATCCAGACCCAGCTGAAGTGTGTGTGAATGTGAGGCTCAATGTGTGAGGGACCAGTCTCAGGGTCCAGTGACCCAGACCCAGCTGAAGTGTGTGTGATTGTGAGGATCAGTGTGTGAGGGACCAGTCTCAGGGTCCAGTCATCCAGACCCAGCTGAAGTGTGTGTGAATGTGAGGCTCAGTGTGTGAGGGACCAGTCTCAGGGTCTAGTGATCCAGACCCAGCTGAAGTGTGTGTGAATGTGAGGCTCAGTGTGTGAGGGACCAGTCTCAGGGTCCAGTGATCCAGACCCAGCTGAAGTGTGTGTGAATGTGAGGCTCAGTGTGTGAGGGACCAGTCTCAGGGTCGGATGATCCAGACCCAGCTGAAGTGTGTGTGAATGTGAGGCTCAGTGTGTGAGGGACCAGTCTCAGGGTCCTGTGATCCAGACTCAGCTGAAGTGTGTGTGAATGTGAGGCTCAGTGTGTGAGGGACCAGTCTCAGGGTCCAGTGATCCGGACGCAGCTGAAGTGTGTGTGAATGTGAGGCTCAGTGTGTGAGGGACCAGTCTCAGGGTCCAGTGATCCAAACCCAGCTGAATTGTGTGTGAATGTGAGGCTCAGTGTGTGTTGGACCAGTCTCAGGGTCCAGTGATCCAGACCCAGCTGAAGTGTGTGTGAATGTGAGGCTCAGTGTGTGAGGGACCAGTCTCAGGGTCCAGTGATCCAGACTCAGCTGAAGTGTGTGTGAATGTGAGGCTCAGTGTGTGAGGGACCAGTCTCAGGGTCCAGTGATCCAGACCCAGCTGAAGTGTGTGTGAATGTGAGGCTCAGTGTGTGAGGGTCCAGTCTCAGGGTCCAGTGATCCAGACCCAGCTGAAGAGTGTGTGAATGTGAGGCTCAGCGTGTGAGGGACCAGTCTCAGAGTCCAGTGATCCAGACCCAGCTGAAGTGAATGTGAATGTGAGGGTTCAATGTGTGAGGGACCAGCCTCAGGGTCCAGTGACCCAGACACAGCTGAAGTGTGTGTGAATGTGAGGCTCAGTGTTTGAGGGACCAGTCTCAGGGTCCAGTGATCCAGACCCAGCTGAAGTGTGTGTGAATGTGAGGCTCAGTGTGTGAGGGACCAGTCTCAGGGTCGGATGATCCTGACCCAGCTGAAGTGTGTGTGAATGTGAGGCTCAGTGTGTGAGGGACCAGTCTCAGGGTCCTGTGATCCAGACTCAGCTGAAGTGTGTGTGAATGTGAGGCTCAGTGTGTGAGGGACCAGTCTCAGGGTCCAGTGATACGGAAGCAGCTGAAGTGTGTGTGAATGTGAGCCTCAGTGTGTGAGGGACCAGTCTCAGGGTCCAGTGATCCAAACCCAGCTGAATTGTGTGTGAATGTGAGGCTCAGTGTGTGTTGGACCTGTCTCAGGGTCCAGTGATCCAGACCCAGCTGAAGTGTGTGTGAATGTGAGGCTCAGTGTGTGAGGGACCAGTCTCAGGGTCCAGTGATCCAGACCCAGCTGAAGAGTGTGTGAATGTGAGGCTCAGCGTGTGAGGGACCAGTCTCAGAGTCCAGTGATCCAGACCCAGCTGAAGTGAATGTGAATGTGAGGGTTCAATGTGTGAGGGACCAGCCTCAGGGTCCAGTGACCCAGACCCAGCTGAAGTGTGTGTGAATGTGAGGCTCAGTGTGTGAGGGACCAGTCTCAGGGTCCAGTGATCCAGACCCAGCTGAAGTGTGTGTGAATGTGAGGCTCAGTGTGTGAGGGACCAGTCTCAGGGTCGGATGATCCAGACCCAGCTGAAGTGTGTGTGAATGTGAGGCTCAGTGTGTGAGGGACCAGTCTCAGGGTCCTTTGATCCAGACTCAGCTGAAGTGTGTGTGAATGTGAGGCTCAGTGTGTGAGGGACCTGTCTCAGGGTCCAGTGATCCGGACGCAGCTGAAGTGTGTGTGAATGTGAGGCTCAGTGTGTGAGGGACCAGTCTCAGGGTCCAGTGATCCAAACCCAGCTGAATTGTGTGTGAATGTGAGGCTCAGTGTGTGTTGGACCAGTCTCAGGGTCCAGTGATCCAGACCCAGCTGAAGTTTGTGTGAATGTGAGGCTCAGTGTGTGAGGGACCAGTCTCAGGCTCCAGTGATCCAGACACAGCTGAAGTGTGTGTGAATGTGAGGCTCAGTGTGTGAGGGACCAGTCTCAGGGTCCAGTGATCCAGACACAGCTGAAGTGTGTGTGAATGTGAGGCTCAGTGTGTGAGGGTCCAGTCTCAGGGTCCAGTGATCCAGACCCAGCTGAAGAGTGTGTGAATGTGAGGCTCAGTGTGTGAGGGACCAGTCTCAGAGTCCAGTGATCCAGACCCAGCTGAAGAGTGTGTGAATGTGAGGCTCAGTGTGTGAGGGACCAGTCTCAGAGTCCAGTGATCCAGACCCAGCTGAAGTTTGTGTGAATGTGAGGCTCAGTGTATGAGGGACCAGCCGCAGGGTCCAGTGATCCAGACCCAGCTGAAGTGTGTGTGAATGTGAGGCTCAGTGTGTGAGGGACCAGTCTCAGGGTCCAGTGATCCAGACCCAGCTGAAGTGTGTGTGAATGTGAGGCTCAGTGTGTGAGGGACCAGCATCAGGGTCCAGTGATCCAGACCCAGCTGAAGTGTGTGTGAATGTGAGGCTCAATGTGTGAGGGACCAGTCTCAGGGTCCAGTGATCCAGACCCAGCTGAAGTGTGTGTGAATGTGAGGCTCAGTGTGTGAGGGACCAGCATCAGGGTCCAGTGATCCAGACATAGCTGAAGTGTGTGTGAATGTGAGGCTAAGTGTGTGAGGGACCAGCCTCAGGTCCAGGGATCCAGTCCCAGCTGAAGTGTTTGTGAATGTGAGGCTCAGTGTGTGAGGGACCAGTCTCAGGGTCCAGTGATCCAGACCCAGCTGGAGTGTGTGTGAATGTGAGGCTCAGTGTGTGAGGGACCAGTCTCAGGATCCAGTGATCCAGACCCAGCTGAAGTGTGTGCGAATGTGAGGCTCAGTGTGTGAGGGACCAGTCTCAGGGTCCAGTGATCCAGACCCAGCTGAAGTGTGTGTGAATGTGAGGCTCAGTGTGTGAGGGACCAGTCTCAGGGTCCAGTGATCCAGACCCAGCTGAAGTGTGTGTGAATGTGAGGCTCAGTGTGTGAGCGACCAGTCTCAGGGTCCAGTGATCCAGACCCAGCTGTAGTGTGTGTGAATGTGAGGCTCAGTGTGTGAGGGACCAGTCTCAAGGTCCAGTGATCCAGACCCAGCTGAAGTGTGTGTGAATGTGTGGCTCAGTATGTGAGGGACCAGCCTCAGGGTCCAGTGATCCAGACCCAGCTGAAGTGTGTGTGAATCTGAGGCTCAGTGTGTGAGGGACCAGCCTCAGGGTCCAGTGAGTCAGACCCAGCTGAAGTGTGTGTGAATGTGAGGCTCAGTGTGTGAGGGACCAGCCTCAGGATCCAGTGATCCAGACCCAGCTGAAGTGTGTGTGAATGTGAGGCTCAGTGTGTGAGGGACCAGTCTCAGGGTCCAGTGATCCAGACCCAGCTGAAGTATGTGTGAATGTGAGGCTCAGTGTGTGAGGGACCAGTCTCAGGGTCCAGTGATCCAGACCCAGCTGAAGTGTGTGTGAATGTGAGGCTCAGTGTGTGAGGGACCAGTCTCAGGGTCCAGTGATCCAGACCCAGCACAAGTGTGTGTGAATGTGAGGCTCAGTGTGTGAGGGACCAGTCTCAGGGTGCAGTGATCCAGACCCAGCTGAAGTGTGTGTGAATGTGAGGTTCACTGTGTGAGGGACCAGTTTCAGGGTCCAGTGATCCAGACCCAGCTGAAGTGTGTGTGAATGTGAGGCTCAGTGTGTGAGGGACCAGTCTCAGGGTCCAGTGATCCAGACCCAGCTGAAGTGTGTGTGAATGCGAGGCTCAGTGTGTGAGGGATTACTCTCAGGGTCCAGGGATCCAGACCCAGCTGAAGTGTGTGTGAATGTGAGACTCAGTGTGTGAGTGACCAGTCTCAGGGTCCAGTGATCCAGACCCAGCTGAAGTGTGTGTGAATGTGAGGCTCAGTGTGTGAGGGACAAGCCTCAGGGTCCAGTGATCCAGACCCAGCTGAAGTGTGTGTGAATGTGAGGCTCAGTGTGTGAGGGACCAGTCTCAGGGTCCAGTGATCCAGACCCAGCTGAAGTGTGTGTGAATGTGAGGCTCAGTGTCTGAGGGACCAGTCTCAGGGTCCAGTGATCCAGACCCAGCTGAAGTGTGTGTGAATGTGTGGCTCAATGTGTGAGAGACCAGTCCAAGGATCCAGTGATCCAGACCCAGCTGAAGTGTGTGTGAATGTGAGGCTCGGTGTGTGAGGGACCAGCCTCAGGCTCCGGTGATCCAGACCCAGCTGAAGTGTGTGTGAATGTGAGGCTCAGTGTGTGAGGGACCAGCCTCAGGGTCCAGTGACCCAGACCCAGCTGAAGTGTGTGTGATTGTGAGGATCAGTGTGTGAGGGACCAGTCTCAGGGTCCAGTGATCCAGACCCAGCTGAAGTGTGTGTGAATGTGAGGCTCAGTGTGTGAGGGACCAGTCTCAGGGTCTAGTGATCCAGACCCAGCTGAAGTGTGTGTGAATGTGAGGCTCAGTGTGTGAGGGACCAGTCTCAGGGTCCAGTGATCCAGACCCAGCTGAAGTGTGTGTGAATGTGAGGCTCAGTGTGTGAGGGCCCAGTCTCAGGGTCGGATGATCCAGACCCAGCTGAAGTGTGTGTGAATGTGAGGCTCAGTGTGTGAGGGACCAGTCTCAGAGTCCAGTGATCCAGACCCAGCTGAAGTGAATGTGAATGTGAGGGTTCAATGTGTGAGGGACCAGCCTCAGGGTCCAGTGACCCAGACCCAGCTGAAGTGTGTGTGAATGTGAGGCTCAGTGTGTGAGGGACCAGTCTCAGGGTCCAGTGATCCAGACCCAGCTGAAGTGTGTGTGAATGTGAGGCTCAGTGTGTGAGGGACCAGCCTCAGGCTCCGGTGATCCAGACCCAGCTGAAGTGTGTGTGAATGTGAGGCTCAGTGTGTGAGGGACCAGCCTCAGGGTCCAGTGACCCAGACCCAGCTGAAGTGTGTGTGATTGTGAGGATCAGTGTGTGAGGGACCAGTCTCAGGGTCCAGTGATCCAGACCCAGCTGAAGTGTGTGTGAATGTGAGGCTCAGTGTGTGAGGGACCAGTCTCAGGGTCTAGTGATCCAGACCCAGCTGAAGTGTGTGTGAATGTGAGGCTCAGTGTGAAAGGGACCAGTCTCAGGGTCCAGTGATCCAGACTCAGCTGAAGTGTGTGTGAATGTGAGGCTCAGTGTGTGAGGGACCAGTCTCAGGGTCCAGTGATCCAGACCCAGCTGAAGTGTGTGTGAATGTGAGGCTCAGTGTGTGAGGGTCCAGTCTCAGGGTCCAGTGATCCAGACCCAGCTGAAGAGTGTGTGAATGTGAGGCTCAGTTTGTGAGGGACCAGTCTCAGAGTCCAGTGATCCAGACCCAGCTGAAGTGAATGTGAATGTGAGGGTTCAATGTGTGAGGGACCAGCCTCAGGGTCCAGTGACCCAGACCCAGCTGAAGTGTGTGTGAATGTGAGGCTCAGTGTGTGAGGGACCAGTCTCAGGGTCCAGTGATCCAGACGCAGCTGAAGTGTGTGTGAATGTGAGGCTCAGTGTGTGAGTTACCAGTCTCAGGGTCGGATGATCCAGACCCAGCTGAAGTGTGTGTGAATGTGAGGCTCAGTGTGTGAGGGCCAAGTCTCAGGGTCCTGTGATCCAGACTCAGCTGAAGTGTGTATGAATGTGAGGCTCAGTGTGTGAGGGACCAGTCTCAGGGTCCAGTGATCCGGACGCAGCTGAAGTGTGTGTGAATGTGAGGCTCAGTGTGTGAGGGAACAGTCTCAGGGTCCAGTGATCCAAACCCAGCTGAATTGTGTGTGAATGTGAGGCTCAGTGTGTGTTGGACCAGTCTCAGGGTCCAGTGATCCAGACCCAGCTGAAGTGTGTGTGAATGTGAGGCTCAGTGTGTGAGGGACCAGTCTCAGGGTCCAGTGATCCAGACTCAGCTGAAGTGTGTGTGAATGTGAGGCTCAGTGTGTGAGGGACCAGTCTCAGGGTCCAGTGATCCAGACTCAGCTGAAGTGTGTGTGAATGTGAGGCTCAGTGTGTGAGGGTCCAGTCTCAGGGTCCAGTGATCCAGACCCAGCTGAAGAGTGTGTGAATGTGAGGCTCAGTGTGTGAGGGACCAGTCTCAGAGTCCAGTGATCCAGACCCAGCTGAAGTGAATGTGAATGTGAGGGTTCAATGTGTGAGGGACCAGCCTCAGGGTCCAGTGATCCAGACCCAGCTGAAGTTTGTGTGAATGTGAGTCTCAGTGTATGAGGGACCAGCCGCAGGGTCCAGTGATCCAGACCCAGCTGAAGTGTGTGTGAATGTGAGGCTCAGTGTGTGAGGGACCAGTCTCAGGGTCCAGTGATCCAGACCCAGCTGAAGTGTGTGTGAATGTGAGGCTCAGTGTGTGAGGGACCAGCATCAGGGTCCAGTGATCCAGACCCAGCTGAAGTGTGTGTGAATGTGAGGCTCAGTGTGTGAGGGACCAGTCTCAGGGTCCAGTGATCCAGACCCAGCTGAAGTGTGTGTGAATGTGAGGCTCAGTGTGTGAGGGACCAGTCTCAGGGTCCAGTGATCCAGACATAGCTGAAGTGTGTGTGAATGTGAGGCTCAGTGTTTGAGGGACCAGTCTCAGGGTCCAGTGATCCAGACCCAGCTGAAGTGTGTGTGAAAGTGAGGCTCAGTGTGTGAGGGACCAGTCTCAGGGGCCAGTGATCCAGACCCAGCTGAGGTGTGTGTGAATGTGAGGCTCAGTGTGTGAGGGACCAGCCTCAGGGTCCAGTGATCCAGACCCAGCTGAAGTGTGTGTGAATGTGAGGCTCAGTGTGTGAGGGACAGTCTCAGGGTCCAGTGATCCAGACCCAGCTGAAGTGTGTGTGAATGTGAGGCTCAGTGTGTGAGGGATCAGTCTCAGGGTCCAGTGATCCAGAACCAGCTGAAGTGTGTGTGAATGTGAGGCTCAGTGTGTGAGGGACCAGCCTCAGGGTCCAGTGATCCAGACCCAGCTGAAGTGTGTGTGAATGTGAGGATCAGTGTGTGAGGGACCAGTCTCAGGGTCCAGTGATGCAGACCCAGCTGAAGTGTGTGTGAATGTGAGGCTCAGTGTGTGAGGGACCAGTCTCAGGGTCCAGTGATCCAGACCCAGCTGAAGTGTGTGTGAATGTGAGGCTCAGTGTGTGAGGGATCAGTCTCAGGGTCCAGTGATCCAGACCCAACTGAAGTGTGTGTGAATGTGAGGCTCCGTGTGTGAGGGACCACCCTCAGGGTCCAGTGATCCAGAACCAGCTGAAGTGTGTGTGAATGTGAGGATCATGTGTGAGGGACCAGTCTCAGGGTCCAGTGATCCAGACCCAGCTGAAGTGTGTGTGAATGTGAGGCTCAGTGTGTGAGGGACCAGCATCAGGGTCCAGTGATCCAGACCCAGCTGAAGTGTGTGTGAATGTGAGGCTCAGTGTGTGAGGGACCAGCCTCAGGGTCCAGTGATCCAGACACAGCTGAAGTGTGTGTGAATGTGAGGCTCAGTGTGTGAGGGACCAGTCTCAGGGTCCAGTGATCCAGACCCAGCTGAAGTGTGTGTGAATGTGTTTATCTGTTTGTGAGGGACCAGCCTCAGGGTCCAGTGATCCAGACCCAGCTGAAGTGTGTGTGAATGTGAGGCTCAGTGTGTGAGGGATCAGTCTCAGGGTCCAGTGATCCAGACCCAGTTGAAGTGTGTGTGAATGTGAGGCTCAGTGTGTGAGGGACCATCCTCAGGGTCCAGTGATCCAGACCCAGCTGAAGTGTGTGTAATTGTGAGGCTCAGTGTGTGAGGGACCAGCCTCAGGGTCCAGTGATCCAGACCCAGCTGAAGTGTGTATGAATGTGAGGCTCAGTGTGTGAGGGACAAGTCTCAGGGTCCAGTGATCCAGACACAGCTAAAGAGTGTGTGAATGTGAGGCTCAGTGTGTGAGGGTCCAGCCTCAGGGTCCAGTGATCCAGACCCAGCTGAAGTTTGTGTGAATGTGAGGCTCAGTGTGTGAGGGACCAGTCTCAGGGTCCAGTGATCCAGACCCAGCTGAAGTGTGTGTGAATGTGAGGCTCAGTGTGTGAGGGACCAGCATCAGGGTCCAGTGATCCAGACACAGCTGAAGTGTGTGTGAATGTGAGGTTCAGTGTGTGAGGGACCAGTCTCAGGGTCCAGTGATCCAGACCCAGCTGAAGTGTGTGTGAATGTGAGGCTCAGTGTGTGAGGGACCAGCCTCAGGGTCCAGTGATCCAGACCCAGCTGAAGTGTGTGTGAATGTGAGGTTCAGTGTGTGAGGGACCAGCCTCAGGGTCCAATGATCCAGACCCAGCTGAAGTGTGTGTGAATGTGAGGCTCAGTGTGTGAGTGACCAGTCTCAGGGTTCAGTGATCCAGACATAGCTGAAGTGTTTGTGAATGTGAGGCTCAGTGTGTGAGGGACCAGTCTCAGGGGCCAGTGATCCAGACCTAGCTGCAGTGTGTGTGAATGTGAGGCTCAGTTTGTGAGGGACCAGTCTCAGGGTCCAGTGATCCAGACCCAGCTGAAGTGTGTGTGAATGTGAGGCTCAGTGTGTGAGGGACCAGTCTCAGGGTCCAGTGATCCAGACCCAGCTGAAGTGTGTGTGAATGTGAGGCTCAGTGTGTGAGGGACCAGCATCAGGGTCCAGTGATCCAGACCCAGCTGAAGTGTGTGTGAATGTGAGGCTCGGTGTGTGAGGGAACAGTCTCAGGGTCCAGTGACCCAGACCCAGGTGAAGTGTGTGTGAATGTGAGGCTCAGTGTGTGAGGGACCAGTCTCATGGTCCAGTGATCCAGACATAGCTGAAGTATGTGTGAATGTGAGGCTCAGTGTGTGAGGGACCAGTCTCAGGGTCCAGTGATCCAGACCCAGCTGAAGTGTGTGTGAAAGTGAGGCTCAGTGTGTGAGGGACCAGTCTCAGGGGCCAGTGCTCCAGACCCAGCTGCAGTGTGTGTGAATGTGAGGCTCAGTGTGTGATGGACCAGCATCAGGATCCAGTGATCCAGACCCAGCTGAAGTGTGTGTGAATGTGAGACTCAGTGTGTGAGGGACCAGTCTCAGGGTCCAGTGATCCAGACCCAGCTGAAGTGTGTGTGAATGTGAGGCTCACTGTGTGAAGGACCAGCAGCCTGAGTGTCCAGTGATCCAGTCCCAGCTGCAGTGTATGTGAATGTGAGGCTCAGTGTGTGAGTGACCAGTCTCAGGGTCCAGTGATCCAGACCCAGCTGAAGTGTGTGTGAATGTAAGGCTCAGTTTGTGAGGGACCAGTCTCAGGTTCCAGTGATCCAGACCCAGCTGAAGTGTGTGTGAATGTGAGGCTCAGTGTGTGAGGGACCAGCTTCAGGGTCCAGTGATCCAGGCCCAGCTGAAGTGTGTGTGAATGTGAGTCTCAGTGTGTGAGGGACCAGTCTCAGTGTCTAGTGATCCAGACCCAGCTGAAGTGTGTGTGAATGTGAGTCTCAGTGTGTGAGGGACCAGCCTCAGGCTCCAGTGATCCAGACCCAGCTGAAGTGTGTGTGAATGTGAGGCTCAGTGTGTGAGGGATCAGTCTCAGGGTCCAGTGATCCAGACCCAGCTGAAGTGTGTGTGAATGTGATGCTCAGTGTGTGAGGGACCAACCTCAGGGTCCAGTGATCCAGACCCAGCTGAAGTATGTGTGAATGTGAGGATCAGTGTGTGAGGGACCAGTCTCAGGGTCCAGTGATCCAGACCCAGCTGAAGTGTGTGTGAATGTGAGGCTCAGTGTGTGAGGGACCAGCATCAGGGTCCAGTGATCCAGACCCAGCTGAAGTGTGTGTGAATGTGAGGCTCAGTGTGTGAGTGACCAGCCTCAGTGTCCAGTGATCCAGACCCAGCTGAAGTGTGTGTGAATGTGAGGCTCAGTGTGTGAGGGACCAGTCTCAGGGTCCAGTGATCCAGACCCAGCTGAAGTGTGTGTGAATATGTGGCTCAGTGTGTGAGGGACCAGCCTCAGGCTCCAGTGATCCAGACCCAGCTGAAGTGTGTGTGAATTTGAGGCTCAGTGTGTGAGGGACCAGTCTCAGGGTCCAGTGATCCAGACCCAGCTGAAGTGTGTGTGAATGTGAGGCTCAGTGTGTGAGGGATCAGTCTCAGGATCCAGTGATCCAGTGTGGAAATGTATTTTTATCTAAGCTGATACCATACGGTATTTGTGTGCCTTTTGATTAAAATGGAGTCCTGGCCCTTCCAGAACTTTCTGCATTTTAGCAGCCAGCTTGCATAAACAGCTAAACCTGCTGTTAGATGGCTGATGGCCAACAGACAGCTAGGAGACAAGTCATGCTGAGACAAGTAACCCCCCCCATGGTGCTCTCCTATTGTCTGCACTACAGGAGTTCCATGTCACCCCACCCTTATCTTCTAGCCATTATCTCTTTCCTTTAACTCATCCATTTGAAGCAAACAGGTAAACTGACCAGGAAATTGGATAATCCTGACACAATACAAGACAGGTGATAGCCCATTACCTATGACTCATGGAGTAATGGCCGTTTGGCTTTCTGATAACCCTGACAAAAGGAAATATCTTGACACCATTTCAGGACCAGGATATAGTAATTAACTCTTTATCTGTATTCACTGACTGTGAGACAGAGCAATACACAGGGAGAGGCCAGAACTTGGGTTTACTGTATAAATATCTTGTGAAGCTGTACCATTGCGGAGGTTTCATTTAGCCCTTGACTGAGTGAAACCTACCCCTTGCGAGCAAGTAAATTAAAAGGGAAACTTCCATCGGAGCTGTAAGTGTCGGAGTCATTCTTTTCTGAGGTCGAGATTTCGACAGTTATTGGAGGTTCCACCGAGATGCATACTCTCTGTTCTGTGAGTAAAACGGATACAGGCATAGTGCCTCTCCAGTGAAAGGCTTCGGTGGCCAAACAAGGTGAGCCTTTGCTCACAAGAGGTTTCTTCACTGTTGAATCGCAGATGTAATCTGTTGTCCACAGCTGAGGTACTGCATCTAAAAGACTCGGCATTTAAAAGTTAAAGGTATTTTTTTTTTATAACCATTTCTTTCTCAGCTCGCCAGCAGAAGAGAACAGGTTCTGGAAAAAAATCTCGAGACAGCCCGGGGAAGGTTTCAGTAGGTAAGGAAGCGCTAGTCGATCGAAAAGGGTTCCAGGTTCTTATATGATAAGATTTTTATTGTTTTTAATTCGGAAGGGGTTCTTATGTGATAAGACTATTAAAAGAAAAGAAAAAAAAGAAAGCGCTAATAATCGATCGAAGGTACTTATGTGATAAGATTTTTATTGTTTTTAATTCGGAAGGGGTTCTTATGTGATAAGACTATTAAAAAAAAAAGAGCGCAATCGATCAAAGAGTTTGGGTACGGAACCTTAAGTTTTATCAGCTGTTATTAGGATAAGTTAAGGACTCGGTCTGTAGTGGCGTACAACGCAGACTGAGAATTTGTTTAGAGGTTATGATTTGTGTATTCACGGGAATATTGTTTGTTGTCCTTTTATTACTGTTGTGTGCAATACCTTTGTGAGTCATTGCCATTAGAGAAACGGGAAGAGTCACTAGGGAAAATTGTGATTCGGAAAAAAAAAAAACACAAGGATTGATTAAGAAAAGAAACAGCAACTGATTGATCAACTACGATTGGTTCGTGCCAACATATCTCACACACCCAGACTGAGCCCGAATTAAGAGCCTTTTCAGGCCACGTAACGGCCAGGAGAAGTGGGCGTAGAGAACTCGGTTGGCCGAAAGGATTGTGAGATCAGAAACTGTGGTAAAATCTTAAATCATCCAGAATGGGGGCTGGAGCAAGTAAACCACCACCAAAAGGGACCCCAGCCCATTTTATGCTCCAGAATTGTGGTCAGTCTTCAATTGACCACCTAAGAGAATGGGTAAAATGGACTAAGGGTGAAAACAGGCCATTTCCACCCGATGGTTCATTCAATTTAGAGAGAATAACCTGTCTAGAAGAATGCCTTATAGACAGAGACCCAGGTAGAAGAGGAAAAAAAAAAGTGAATTGGTCAGCGTTTGGAGATTGGAAAAGGGAAGCTGAGGAACGACACGAGAAGAGCCTAAGAGTTAGCAAGCAGTGTACTAGAGGGAGAAAGCAGGGGGATGAACGGGTAGAGCAGGTGAATCGCCCTCGACATAACAAACACCCATCCGTTATGGTTGCTAAAGAGACAAAGGCACACTCACCTAGGGCTCCGGAGTGTTGGGATAAGGATGAGGATGAGGACTGGGATGAGGATTGGACTCCCTACAGCCATCGACCACCGCCGTATGTTTCATCCCCGGGGGGTGCTCCAGGCCAAGGAGGAGACGATCCTCGGGCCGGAGTAGAGCGAAACGGGGTAACACCCGCTCCCAACAATACAGGTGCGGCTGCAGGAAATATAAGTCAGTCACAAGGGAATCAATACCGTGACGGCCCTGCAGGGGGCACACGAAGTCATACCCGTGGACCAGAGCCCAGTGCCCTGGAGCCATCATCATCAGTATACCCAGTAAGACTTTTTCCCAGTCCACTCTCAGGGGGGGCTCCGGTCCCTATTTAGCGACCATGGTCACCAAGTGAATTAAGAATAATTGTGGAAGGTTTGGCAGACCCCAAACCAATATTGAAAAGGCCATAGACCAGTTAAAAGTAATCATCTTGTGCCACGAACCCAGTATATTAGATGGTCAAATCTTACTGAAAGCATGGTTAAAGGACACAAAATTTGCCGAACTTGAGATAAAATTCAAAGATTTTAAAACCCATCGAGAGGCTCCGGATGCAGATCCCAGCACGAAGCCAGGAGAGGGGTTCTGGGGAAGATGTTGGGAAGCCTTACATTCGGTGTTCCCGAGGAAAACGAATTGGTCCAAAATTATGGAAACTACACAAAGAAAGGAGGAGGATGTTGAGGATTATGTAGAAAGAGTGCGAGAGATCATGAACCAATGTTCAGGCATGAAAATGGAGGAGGTAGAGGCTCCTATGATCAGCGCCGTGGTAAACGGGCTACGGCCCGAACTCAGAGATCCCTTTAAACTAGTTTGTCTCGGATGGCGACAGGAATCGCTATCCAAGGTTGTATCTATGTTAAAGGACATACAAGAGCGAAATAGAGAATCTAAAAGCAAGGTCACCATGTTTGTAGGAAAAGCAGCTCCAATGACACCCACCCCGGTGACACCGTCCTTCGCCCCCCCCCCCCCAGGGTAGAGGAAGAGGGCGAGCCAGAGGAGGATATTACAGGGGAAGAGGGAGAGGAGGTGCAGGGCAGGAACAATATTAGACCTGTCACAATTGTGGACAGATTGGACACTGGGCTAGAACTTGCCGGGCAAAACAGCAACAACCAAATCTTGATTCGACTCATTAGGCAGGTAATAGAGCACACCCTCCCCCTTCAGAAACCAACCAGTATGCGACCCAAGTCCAGGTACATGCTAGACCTCAGACTAATTTCTCTGTGCAAGATCCATTTGGATCACAGAATCAAAAGCAATTCGGCCAACCACCAAATTGCCCGTATAATGATCAATGACGCCCAATCCCAGACCCGAGTGCTGCGAACAAACAGCTTCCTGTCGTTTCGTTAAATGCCATAGGAGAACCTGAAGTAAAAATACGAATACAAGGAAAGGATGTCCCATTCCTAGTGGATACTGGTGCCACCTATTCGGTCCTTTCAAGGGAGGATACGAGGGGAATTCCCACTTCCACTAATCAAACCTCAGTGATTGGACTATCTGGACACGCACAGCAAATGTTTTTCTCCAACCCTATCAATGTACAAATAGAGGATTACGAAGATAGTCATTCATTCCTACTGTCTAAAGAGGTTCCAGTGAATATGTGTGGACGTGACCTGTTACGTAAAATGAATGCCACGATCCTCTGTTCCCCAGCTGGTCTGGAGGTTCGAGTCCCCATAGATAAATGTGGCGCATATCCACTACTTCAACCCACAACTCCCATATTGTATGCCTGGGAAAATTTGGACCCCACACTAAGCAAAACCCTATCCTATTTGGTTGGTTCATATTGGTGTGTAACAAGGTTAATCACAGACTACCTCAAATCTCAAACCTTGGGCAAGTGGTACGAAACATTACACTGCACAGCATATTGTGACAAAACGGGATCAGACGCTACAGCACAAATCTTTTATCAACCATTCCTGCACCAGAAACATCAATTGATGATCGGAAAAATCTTTATCGGACCCGAAGGGATAGCGGCAGGGGTTGAATTATCCTCCCACAGTCAGAGCTTGTTTAGGGTTAAAGGGAGCGTTCCACACTGCACCCTTGCGGTTGCAGGCACACATAAACCCCAGGATTTAGGACAGATGGTTAAAAGAATGCAAGGATCCCCAGTACAAGAGGATTGGCACACACGTAATGGAACTTTGGGGCAACATGAAAAGGGGGGAGGCTATTCTGTCAAGTTGAATGGGAAAGTATACTTCGATGCTGTCTTAAAAGAAAGGATGCTCTCAGCCACTAGCTTCCCAGTACGACAAAGCACAGCAGAGCTTCTTGCTAAAGTTCCAGAACAACTATGGTCTACACACGCTAATGAAGTAGGGAGGATGCTTACCGCACAACCCTATAAGGTAGCAATCAATTCAACCGCCCCGCTCCCCAAGAAGCCCCAATACCCCTTGTCCCCGGCCGCAGAACAAGGTATTGAGCCAGTCATTAAGTCCCTGCTGGCCCAGGGAGTAATCGTTCCAACTAGAAGTCCATGTAACACACCGATCTTTCCGGTGCAGAAGCCCAATAGTGACAAATGGAGATTTGTCCAAGACCTACGAGCCGTGAATCATTCGGTATTCCCAACTTATCCAGTGGTACCCAACCCGGCAATTATACTTGCCAGTATTCCGGCATCATCAACGTATTACACAGTAGTTGATCTGTGTTCAGCATTTTTCTCAATACCTATTCACCCAGAGTCTCAATTCCTGTTTGCCTTCACGTATAAAGGACGCCAATATACGTGGACAAGACTCCCGCAGGGATTTACCGAGAGCCCTACCATATTCTCACAGTGCCTAAAGAGGGATCTGGAAGATGTAATTTTACCAGCAGGTTCTACACTTGTGCAGTATGTTGACGACTTATTGCTCGCCTCACCCTCCAAATTGGCCTGCGAAACGGACTCCCTTGTGTTATTAAAAGCTCTGGCCTCGAAAGGACACAAGGTGTCAAAGGCAAAGTTACAATTTGTCTCAGATAAGGTTCGATATCTAGGGCACGAATTGGTCAGAGATACGAGACAATTGACACAAGACCGAGTAAAAGCAATCTGCTCTGCCCCACTACCATTAACCAAGAGAGAAATGAAACACCTCCTCGGCATGACAGGATACTGCCGGCAATGGGTTACGAGTTATTCCGAGATTGTTAGACCACTGTTAGACATGTCCATGCCCGCACTACCAGAGAAGTTGATTTGGAATGAGGTATCCCGGAATGCTTTTCAGAACCTTAAACAGTCCCTCACTTCAGCACCCGCCTTGGGATTACCAGATTACACTAAGCTATTCAACTTATTTGTGCATCACAAGTCGGATTTTGCACAATCTGTTTTGACTCAGTTACATGGGGACAGGCAGCGACCGGTAGCGTATTTCAGTACCCAACTAGACCCAGTGGCACGCAGACTACCAGGATGTCTTCCTTCGTTGGCAGCAGCATATTATGCTATGCAACAGGCTCAGACAATAACTCTAAATCATCAGACCATTTTATATATCCCACACTCTGTCGAGATTTTACTTACTAAATGTGCCACCCAACATCTAACCTCCGCAAGAACCACCAAATACGAGGTCGAACTGTTATCAAATCCGAACCTTGTCATCAAAAGATGTACTACCTTAAATCCAGCCACTCTACTCCCCACGGAAGACGACGGCGAACCCCATTCATGTGAAATGGTAACCGAATTAGTGACTAAACCACGTATCAATCTAACAGATGTACCAATGTGTAACCCTGAGCTAGTGTACTATGTTGACGGATCAGCCTTACGAAATGATAGGGGCCAACCTAGAGCGGCTTATGCAATTGTAACTCAGTTTAATGTTGTCGAAACAGCCTCTCTTCCAGACTCCTTTTCAGCCCAACAAACCGAATTGTTTGCGTTAACTCGAGCCTGTATTCTGGCTGAAGGACAGACCGTTAATATCTACACTGACTCCAGGTATGCTTTTGGGGTATCACATGACTATGGACAAATTTGGAAGATTCGCGGGTACCTGACTTCTTCAGCATACCCCTATCAAAAATGCAGAACAAGTGGAAAATCTCCTGCGAGCCATTCAATGCCCCTTAAAACTTGCCATTATCAAATGCCAAGCACATACAGGCCAGTCGAATGAGGTGGCACTTGGGAATGCCAGAGCTGATAATGCAGCTAAGTCAGCAGCTCTGTCGAAAGGGGGGATGCAGGTGTCATTGTTCCCACTAAGGAAAAATAATTGCTCAGACCCGCCACCCACTATTAATGACGTGCTGGCCTTTCAGACACAGGCCAGTACGGAGGAGGTGGTGACCTGGACGAAGGATCAATGTTATAAAAATCCAGAAGGAATATGGGTTCACCATGACGGCCGCGTGGTGGCCCCTAGATCCTTACTTCCATGGATTGCCCGATGTGTTCATACATTCACACATGCAGGCAAAGGGGGATTGGCAGATTATATTTTGGCAACTTGGTATGCACCACGTATTTCGGCAATTGCAAAACAAATCTGTGAAAATTGTGTTACCTGTCAGAAAATGAATCCGGGTAAGACGGAAAAAGTAGAATCTGCCTCCCACCCAAATCCAGTCGGGCCTTTTGCACATTTACAAATGGATTTTATTGAATTACCTATGTGTATGGGATTCAAGTATGTATTAGTTATTGTAGATGTGTTCTCTAGATGGATTGAAGCCTTTCCATGTAAAAAGGCCGATGCCACTACTGTTGCTAAATGTTTGTTAAAAGAAATTGTACCGCGCTTCGGAATCCCTGCTAAGCTTTCCAGTGATAACGGGTCACATTTCACGGGAACTGTCATAAGAGAAATGTGTAAAGCTTTACAGATTAATCAACGTTTTCATTGCAGTTATCATCCACAATCAGCTGGACTTGTTGAAAGATATAATGGAATGCTTAAAAATAAGCTGGCAAAACTATGCAATGACACTGGACTGAAATGGACAGAACTGCTGCCCTTAGCTTTGATGGTAATGCGATCTGCAACCAACAGAACAACAGGCCTGTCACCGCATGAGATAGTTATGGGACGTCCCCAACGACTACCTTTTACAGCACCATTTACTGCAAAACAGATGGACATCCACAAAATGGAGGAAAATATGTTGAATTATTGTATTGCACTAACCAAATGTATTTCCAGCTTTCATTCACAGGTAAAGGAAGCCCAAGTCAAGCCAGCGGAAGGGAAGTGTCATAACCTGGAGCCAGGGGAATTCGTTTACATCAAGATTTTTAAAAGGAAAAGCAGTCTACAGCCAAGATTCGAAGGACCATACCGGGTCTTGCTGGCGACCAATACTGCAATCAAGGAAAAGGAAAGACCAACATGGATCCACGCATCCCATTGCAAACGGGCACCCGACCAGGAGGAAGGGACGAAGGAATCAGAGGAACAGAAAAAGGAAGACTGAATAAAGAACTGTATGGACTATGGGGACTGATGGTGCTGGGCTTGACAGGGTTTTACTTCGCATTATTGATTACACCAGGGGTACAGACCCACCACCGATGGGAATTGCACGTAAACGTATTTATGGCACTGAGTCATAGGTATGCTCAAAAAAGAAACTTGTCGAGTTGCTGGATATGTTCCCATGTACCTGTCCACTCCAGGGGGGGTATTCCCCTGAGATCTGTCCCCTTTAACGAATCAGAAATGGTAGAATGGTTGACAGTGCAAAACAGGACAAAACTAACTAAGGGGCCAGAAACAAAGGAGCAAACAGAATGGAGGTCGGCAGGGTATAAACTTACAGCCTTCCAGGGATGGTACCAGCCCAATTATGATAATAACCATCAGCCTCCCTTCCTAAGCATTACTCCCAGAATAGGAAATCCTGAGGGTATAATATGCCTAGTGAGTAATGAAACTAAAAGAAATGGAAATGGAGAGACTGTACAAGATCAGAATGGATTGAGTTGTCCTTGTGAAGGACAAAATGGGGGAATGTGGAAATTTATTTTTATCTAAGCTGATACCATACGGTATTTGTGTGCCTTTTGATTAAAATGGAGTCCTGGCCCTTCCAGAACTTTCTGCATTTTTGCAGCCAGCTTATTATGAACAGCTAAACCTGCTGTTAGATGGCTGATGGTTATCAGACAGCTAGGAGACAAGTCATGCTGAGACAAGTAACCTAACATGGTGCTCTCCTATTGTCTACACTACAGGAGTTCCATGTCACCCCACCCTTATCTTCTAGCCATTATCTCTTTCCTCTACCTCATCCATTTGAAGCAAACAGGTAAACTGACCAGGAAATTGGATAATCCTGATACAATACAAGACAGGTGATAGCCCATTACCTATGACTCATGGAGTAATGGCCGTTTGGCTTTCTGATAAACCTGACAAAAGGAAATATCTTGACACCATTTCAGGACCAGGATATAGTAATTAACTCTTTATCTGTATTCACTGACTGTGAGACAGAGCAATACACAGGGAGAGGCCAGAACTTGGGTTTTACTGTATAAATATCTTGTGAAGCTGTACCATTGCGGAGGTTTCATTTATCCCTTGACTGAGTGAAACCTACCCCTTGCGAGCAAGTAAATTAAAAGGGAAACTTCCATCGGAGCTGTAAGTGTCGGAGTCATTCTTTTCTGAGGTCGAGATTTCGACAGGAGTAAGAGAGCTTGAAGGAGTAAGAGAGCTTGGGGGAGTAAGAGAGCTTGCGGGTGTAAGAGAGCTTGGGGAGTAGGAGAGCTTGGGGGAGTAGGGGAGCTTGGGGGAGTAGGAGACCTTGGGCTAGTAGGAGAGCTTGGGGGAGGAAGAGAGCTTGGGGGAGTAAGAGAGCTTGGGGGAGTAAGATAGCTTGGGGGAGTAGGAGAGCTTGGGGAGCAGGTGAGCTTGTGGGAAAATGAGAGCTTGGGGGAGTACGAGCGCTTGCGGGTGTAGGAGAGCTTGAGGGAGAAGGAGAACGTGGCAGAGTAGGAGAGCTTTGGGAGTAAGAGAGCTTGGGGGAGTAAGAGAGCTTGGTGGAGAAAGAGAGCTTGGGGGAGTAAGAGAGCTTGGGGGAGTAAGAGAGCTTGGGGGTGTAAGTGAGCCTGGGGGAGTAGGAGAAATTGGCAGAGTAGGAGAGCTTTGGGGAGTTAGAGAGCTTGGGGGAGTAAGAGAGCTTGGGGGAGTAAGAGAGCTTGGGGGAGTAGGAGAGCTTGGGGGAGCAGGAGTGCTTGGGGGAGTAGGAGAGCTTGGGAGAGTAGGAGAGCTTGGGGGAGGAGGAGATCTTGGGGGAGTAGGAGAGTTTGGGGGAGTAGGAGAGCTTGGGGGAGTAGGAGAGCTTGGGGGAGTAGGAGAGCTTGGCGGAGTAGGAGAGGTTGGGGGAGTAGGAGAGTTTGGGGAATAGGAGAGCTTGGGGTAGTAGGAGATCTTGGGGGAGTAGGAGAGCTTGGGGGATTAGGAGAGATTGGGGGAGTAGGAGAGCTTGGGGGAGTAGGAGAGCTTGGGAGAGTAGTAGAGCTTCGCAGAGTAGGAGAACTTGGGGCAGTAGGAGAGCTTAGGGGAGTAGGAGAGCTTGGGGGAGTCGGAGAGCTTGGGGGTGTAGGAGAGCTTGGGGGAGTCGGAGAGCTTGGGGGAGTAGGAGAGCTTGGGAGGGTAGGAGAGCTTGGGGGCGTATGAGAGCTTGGGTCGTATGAGAGCTTGGGGGAGTGTGAGAGCTTGGCGTGTATGAGAGCTTGGGGAAGTAGGCGAGCTTGGGGGAGTAGTAGAGCTTGTGGGAGTGGGAGAGCTTGGGCGAGTAGGAGAGCTTGGGGGAGTAAGAGAGCTTGGGGGAGGAAGAAAGCTTGGGGGAGAAAGTAAGCTTGGGGGAGTAAGAGAGCTTGGCGGAGTAGGAGAGCTTGGGGGAGTAGGAGAACTTGGGGGAGTATGAGAGCTTCGGGGAGTAGGAGAGCTTGGGAGAGTAGGAGAGCTTGGGGGAGTAGGAGATCTTGGGGGAGTAGGAGACTTTGGGGTAGTAGGAGAGCTTGGGGGAGTAGGAGAGCTTGGGGGAGTAGGAAAGCTTGGGGGAGTAGGAGAGCTTGGGAGAGTAGGAGAGCTTTGGGGAGTAGGAGAGCTTGTGGGAGTAGGAGAGCTTGGGGGAGTAGGAGAGTTTGGGGGAGTAGGAGAGATTGGGGGAGTAGGAGAGCTTGGGGGAGTAGGAGAGCTTGGGGGAGTAGGAGAGCTTGGGGTAGTAGGAGATCTTGCGGGGGTAGGAGAGCTTGGGGGATTAGGAGAGCTTGGGGGAGTAGGAGAGCTTGGGGGAGTAGGAGAGCTTGGGAGAGTAGGAGAGCTTGGCGGAGCAGGAGAACTTGGGGCAGTAGGAGAGCTTCGGGGAGTAGGAGAGCTTGGGGGAGTAGGAGAGCTTGGGGGAGTAGGAGAGCTTGTTGGAGTCGGAGAGCTTGGGGGAGTAGGAGAGCTTGGGAGGGTAGGAGAGCTTGGGGGAGTAGTCGAGCTTGTGGGAGTGGGAGAGCTTGGGCGAGTAGGGGAGTTTGGGGGAGTAAGGGAACATGGGGTGGAAGAAAGCTTGATGGAGAAAGAGAGTTTGGGGGAGTAAGAGAGCTTGGGGGACTAGGAGAACTTGGGGGAGTAGGAGAACTTGGGCGAGTTGGAGAGTTTGGGGGAGTAGGAAAGCTTGGGAGAGTCGCGGAGCTTGGGGGAGTAGGAGAAACTGGCAGAGTAGGAGAGCTTGGGGGAGGAAGAGAGCTTGGGGAGTAAGAGAGTTTGGGGGAGTAAGAGAGCTTGAAGGAGTAAGAGAGCTTGGGGGAGTAGGAGAGCTTGGCGGCGTATGAGAGCTTGGGTCGTATGAGAGATGGGGGAGTGTGAGTGCTTGGGGTGTATGAGAGCTTGGGGAAGTAGGCGAGCTTGGGGGAGTAGTAGAGCTTGTGGGAGTGGGAGAGCTTGGGAGAGTAGGAGAGCTTGGGGGAATAAGAGAGCTTGGGGGAGGAAGAACGCGTGGGACAGTAGGAGAGCTTGGGGGAGTAGGAGAGCTTGGGGGAGTAGGAGAGCTTGGGATAGTAGGAGAGCTTGGGGGAGTAGGAGATCTTGGGGGAGTAGGAGAGTTTGGGGGAGTAGGAGAGCTTGGGGGAGTAGGAGAGCTTGGGGGAGTAGGAAAGCTTGGGGGAGTAGGAGAGCTTGGGAGAGTAGCAGAGCTTTGGGGAGTAGGAGAGCTTGTGGGAGTAGGAGAGCTTGGGGGTGTAGGAGAGCTTGGGGGAGTAGGAGAGATTGGGGGAGTAGGAGAGCTTGGGGGAGTAGGAGAGCTTCGGGGAGTAGGAGAGCTTGGGGAAGTAGGAGATCTTGGGGGAGTAGGAGAGCTTGGGGGATTAAGAGAGCTTGTGGGAGTAGGGGAGCTTGGGGGAGTAGTAGAGATTGGGAGAGTAGGAGAGCTTGGCGGAGCTGGAGAACTTGGGGCAGTAGGAGAGCTTAGGGGAGTAGGAGAGCTTGGGGGAGTAGGAGATCTTGGGGGAGTAGGTGAGATTGGGGGTGTCGGAGAGCTTTGGGGAGTAGGAGAGCTTGGGAGGGTAGGAGAGCTTGGGGGCGTATGAGAGCTTGGGGTGTATGAGAGCTTGGGGAAGTAGGCGAGCTTGGGGGAGTAGTAGAGCTTGTGGGAGTTGGAGAGCTTGGGCGAGTAGGAGAGCTTGGGGGAGTAAGAGAACTTGGGGGTGGAAGAAAGCTTGCGGGAGAAAGAGAGCTTGCGGGAGTGGGGGAGCTTGGGGGAGTAGGAGACCTTGGGCTAGTAGGAGAGCTTGGGGGAGGAAGAGAGCTTGGGGGAGTAAGAGAGCTTGGGGGAGTAAGATAGCTTGGGGGAGTAGGAGAGCTTGGGGAACATGTGTGCTTGTGGGAAAAGGAGAGCTTGGGGGATTACGAGCGCTTGCGGGTATAGGAGAGCTTGAGGGAGAAGGAGAACTTGGCAAAGTAGGAGAGCTTGGGGGAGTAAGAGAGCTTGGGGGAGTAAGAGAGCTTGGTGGAGAAAGAGAGCTTGGGGGAGTAAGAGAGCTTGGGGGAGTAAGAGAGCTTGGGGGAGTAAGAGAGTTTGGGGGAGTAAGAGAGCTTGGGGGTGTAAGTGAGCTTGGGGGAGTAGGAGGAATTGGCAGAGTAGGAGAGCTTGGGGGAGTTAGAGAGCTTGGGGGAGTAAGAGAGCTTGGGGGAGTAAGACAGCTTGGGGGAGTAGGAGAGCTTGGGGGAGCAGGAGTGCTTGGGGGAGTAGGAGAGCTTGGGAGAGTAGGAGAGCTTGGGGGAGTGGGAGATCTTGGGGGAGTAGGAGAGTTTGGGGGAGTAGGAGAGCTTGGGGGAGTAGGAGAGCTTGGGGGAGTAGGAGAGCTTGGCGGAGTAGGAGAGCTTGGGGGAGTAGGAGAGTTTGGGGAATAGGAGAGCTTGGGGTAGTAGGAGATCTTGGGGGAGTAGGAGAGCTTGGGGGATTAGGAGAGCTTGGGGGAGTAGGAGAGCTTGGGGGAGTAGGAGAGCTTGGGAGAGTAGTAGAGCTTGGCAGAGTAGGAGAACTTGGGGCAGTATGAGAGCTTAGGGGAGTAGGAGAGCTTGGGGGTGTCGGAGAGCTTGGGGGAGTAGGAGAGCTTGGGGAGTCGGAGAGCTTGGGGGAGTAGGAGAGCTTGGGAGTGTAGGAGAGCTTGGGGGCGTATGAGAGCTTGGGTCGTATGAGAGCTTGGGGTGTATGACAGCTTGGGGAAGTAGGCGAGCTTGGGGGAGTAGTAGAGCTTGTGGGAGTGGGAGAGCTTGGGCGAGTAGGAGAGCTTGGGGGAGTAAGAGAGCTTGGGGGAGGAAGAAAGCTTGGGGGAGAAAGAGAGCTTGGGGGAGTAAGAGACCTTGGCGGCGTAGGAGAGCTTGGGGGAGTAGGAGAACTTGGGGGAGTAGGAGAGCTTGGGGGAGTAGGAGAGCTTGGGAGAGTAGGAGAGCTTGGGGGAGTAGGAGATCTTGGGGGAGTAGGAGACTTTGGGGGAGTAGGAGAGCTTGGGGGAGTAGGAGAGCTTGGGGGCGTAGGAAAGCTTGGGGGAGTAGGAAAGCTTGGGAGAGTAGGAGAGCTTTGGGGAGTAGGAGAGCTTGTGGGAGTAGGAGAGCTTGGGGGAGTAGGAGAGGTTGGGGGAGTAGGAGAGATTGGGGGAGTAGCAGCGCTTGGGGGAGTAGGAGAGCTTGGGGGAGTAGGAGAGCTTGGGGTAGTTGGAGATCTTGCGGGGGGAGGAGAGCTTGGGGGATTAGGAGAGCTTGGGGGAGTAGGAGAGCTTGGGGGAGTATGAGAGCTTGGGGGAGTAGGAGAGCTTGGGGGAGTCGGAGAGCTTGGGGGAGTAGGAGAGCTTGGGAGGGTAGGAGAGCTTGGGGGCGTATGAGAGCTTGGGGTGTATGAGAGCTTGGGGAAGTAGGCGAGCTTGGGGGAGTAGTAGAGCTTGTGGGAGTGGGAGAGCTTGGGCGAGTAGGAGAGGTTGGGGGAGTAAGAGAGCTTGGGGGAGGAAGAAAGCGTGGGGCAGTAGGAGAGATTGGGGGAGTAGGAGAGCTTGGGGGAGTAGGAGAGCTTGGGAGAGTAGGAGAGCTTGGGGGAGTAGGAGATCTTGGGGGAGTAGGAGAGTTTGGGGGAGTAGGAGAGCTTGGGGGAGTAAGAGAGCTTGGGGGAGTAGGAAAGCTTGGGGGAGTAGGAGAGCTTGGGAGAGTAGGAGAGCTTTGAGGAGTAGGAGAGCTTGTGGGAGTAGGAGAGCTTGGGGGAGTAGGAGAGCTTGGGGGAGTAGGAGAGATTGGGGGAGTAGGAGAGCTTGGGGGAGTAGGAGAGCTTCGGGGAGTAGGAGAGCTTGGGGTAGTAGGAGATCTTGGGGGAGTAGTAGAGCTTGGGGGATTAGGAGAGCTTGGGGGAGTAGGAGAGCTTGGGGGAGTCGGAGAGCTTGGGAGAGTAGGAGAGCTTGGCGGAGCTGGAGAACTTGGGGCAGTAGGAGAGCTTAGGGGAGTAGGAGAGCTTCGGGGAGTAGGAGAGCTTGGGGGAGTAGGAGAGATTGGGGGAGTCGGAGAGCTTTGAGGAGTAGGAGAGCTTGGGAGGGTAGGAGAGCTTGGGGGCGTATGAGAGCTTGGGGTGTATGAGAGCTTGGGGAAGTAGGCGAGCTTGGGGGAGTAGTGGAGCTTGTGGGAGTGGGAGAGCTTGGGCGAGTAGGAGAGCTTGGGGGAGTAAGAGAACTTGGGGGTGGAAGAAAGCTTGCGGGAGAAAGAGAGCTTGGGGGAGTAGGAGAGCTTGGGGGAGTAGGAGAGCTTGGGGGAGTAGGAGAGTTTGGGGGAGTAGGAGAGCTTGCGGGAGTCGCGGAGCTTGGGGGAGTAGGAGAACTTCGCAGAGTAGGAGAGCTTGGGGGAGTAAGAGAGCTTGGCGGAGTAAGAGAGCTTGGGGGATTAAGAGAGCTTGAAGGAGTAAGAGAGCTTGGGAGAGGAAGAGAGCTTGGGGGAGTAGGAGAGCTTGGGGGAGTAAGATAGCTTTTGGGAGTAGGAGAGCTTGGGGAACATGTGAGCTTGTGGGAAAAGGAGAGCTTGAGGGAGTACGAGCGCTTGCGGGTATATGAGAGCTTGAGGGAGAAGGAGAACTTGGCAGAGTAGGAGAGCTTGGGGGAGTAAGAGAGCTTGGGGGAGTAAGAGAGCTTGGTGGAGAAAGAGAGCTTGGGGGAGTAAGAGAGCTTGGGGGAGTAAGAGAGCTTGGGGGAGTAAGAGAGTTTGGGGGAGTAAGAGAGCTTGGGGGTGTAAGTGAGCTTGGGGGAGTAGGAGAAATTGGCAGAGTAGGAGAGCTTGGGGGAGTTAGAGAGCTTGGGGGAGTAAGAGAGCTTGGGGGAGTAAGAGAGCTTGGGGGAGTAGGAGAGCTTGGGGGAGCAGGAGTGCTTGGGGGAGTAGGAGAGCTTGGGAGAGTAGGAGAGCTTGGGGGAGTGGGAGATCTTGGGGGAGTAGGAGAGCTTGGGGGAGTAGGAGAGCTTGGCGGAGTAGGAGAGCTTGGGGGAGTAGGAGAGTTTGGGGAATAGGAGAGCTTGGGGTAGTAGGAGATCTTGGGGGAGTAGGAGAGCTTGGGGGATTAGGAGAGCTTGGGGGAGTAGGAGAGCTTGGGGGAGTAGGAGAGCTTGGGAGAGTAGGAGAACTTGGGGCAGTAGGAGAGCTTAGGGGAGTAGGAGAGCTTGGGGGAGTCGGAGAGCTTGGGGGAGTAGGAGAGCTTGGGGAGTCGGAGAGCTTGGGGGAGTAGGAGAGCTTGGGAGGGTAGGAGAGCTTGGGGGCGTATGAGAGCTTGGGTCGTATGAGAGCTTGGGGGAGTGTGAGAGCTTGGGGTGTATGAGAGCTTGGGGAAGTAGGCGAGCTTGGGGGAGTAGTAGAGCTTGTGGGAGTGGGAGAGCTTGGGCGAGTTGGAGAGCTTGGGGGAGTAAGAGAGCTTGGGGAGGAAGAAAGCTTGGGGGAGAAAGAGAGCTTGGGGGAGTAAGAGAGCTTGGCGGAGTAGGAGAGCTTGGGGGAGTAGGAGAACTTGGGGGAGTAGGAGAGCTTGGGGGAGTAGGAGAGCTTGGGAGAGTAGGAGAGCTTGAGGGAGTAGGAGATCTTGGGGGAGTAGGAGACTTTGGGGGAGTACGAGAGCTTGGGGGAGTAGGAGAGCTTGGGGGAGTAGGAAAGCTTGGGGGAGTAGGAGAGCTTGGGAGAGTAGGAGAGCTTTGGGGAGTAGGAGAGCTTGTGGGAGTAGGAGAGCTTGGGGGAGTAGGAGAGGTTGGGGGAGTAGGAGAGATTGGGGGAGTAGCAGAGCTTGGGGGAGTAAACATAGAAACATAGAAAATAGGTGCAGGAGCAGGCCATTCAGCCCTTCTAGCCTGCACCGCCATTCAATGAGTTCATGGCTGAACATGAAACTTCAGTACCCCCTACCTGCTTTCTCGCCATAACCCTTGATCCCCCGAGTAGTAAGGACTTCATCTAACTCCCTTTTGAATATATTTAGTGAATTGGCCTCAACTACTTTCTGTGGTAGAGAATTGCACAGGTTCACCACTCTCTGGGTGAAGAAGTTTCTCCTCATCTCGGTCCTAAATGGCTTACCCCTTATCCTCAGACTGTGACCCCTGGTTCTGGACTTCCCCAACATTGGGAACATTCTTTCTGCATCTAACCTGTCTAAACCCGTCAGAATTTTAAACGTTTCTATGAGGTCCCCTCTCATTCTTCTGAACTCCAGTGAATACAAGCCCAATTGATCCAATCTTTCTTGATAGGTCAGTCCCGCCATCCCGGGAATCAGTCTGGTGAACCTTCGCTGCACTCCCTCAATAGCAAGAATGTCCTTCCTCAAGTTAGGAGACCAAAACTGTACACAATACTCCAGGTGTGGCCTCACCAAGGCCCTGTACAACTGTAGCAACACCTCCCTGCCCCTGTATTCAAATCCCCTCGCTATGAAGGCCAACATGCCATTTGCTTTCTTAACCGCCTGCTGTACCTGCATGCCAACCTTCAATGACTGATGTACCATGACACCCAGGTCTCGTTGCACCTTCCCTTTTCCTAATCTGTCACCATTCAGATAATAGTCTGTCTCTCTGTTTTTACCACCAAAGTGGATAACCTCACATTTATCCACATTATACTTCATCTGCCATGCATTTGCCCACTCACCTAACCTATCCAAGTCACTCTGCAGCCTAATAGCATCCTCCTCGCAGCTCACACTGGAGAGCTTGGGGGAGTAGGAGAGCTTGGGGTAGTAGGAGATCTTGCGGGGGTAGGAGAGCTTGGGAGAGTAGGAGAGCTTGGCGCAGCAGGAGAACTTGAAGCAGTAGGAGAGCTTAGGGGAGTAGGAGAGCTTGCAGGAGTAGGAGAGCTTGTGGGAGTAGGAGAGCTTGGGGGAGTCGGAGAGCTTGGGGAGTAGGAGAGCTTGGGAGGGTAGGAGAGCTTGGGGGCGTATGAGAGCTTGGGGTGTATGAGAGCTTGGGGAAGTAGGCGAGCTTGGGGGAGTAGTAGAGCTTGTGGGAGTGGGAGAGCTTGAGCGAGTAGGAGAGCTTGGGGGAGTAAGGGAACTTGGGGGAGGAAGAAAGCTTGGGGGAGAAAGAGAGCTTGGGGGAGTAGGAGAGTTTGGGGGAGTAGGATTGCTTGGGGGAGTCGCGGAGCTTGGGGGAGTAGGAGAATTGGCAGAGTCGGAGAGCTTGGGGGAGGAAGAGAGCTTGGGGAGTAAGAGAGCTTGGGGGAGTAAGTGAGCTTGAAGGAGTAAGAGAGCTTGGGGGAGTAGGAGAGCTTGGCGGCGTATGAGAGCTTGGGTCGTATGAGAGCTTGGGGGAGTGTGAGAGCTTGGGGTGTATGAGAGCTTGGGGAAGTAGGCGAGCTTGGGGGAGTAGTAGAGCTTGTGGGAGTGGGAGAGCTTGGGCGAGTAGGAGAGCTTGGGGGAGTAAGAGAGCTTGGGGGAGGAAGAAAGCGGTGGGGAGAAAGAGAGCTTGGCGGAGTAGGAGAGCTTGGGGGAGTAGGAGAGCTTGGGGGAGTAGGAGAGCTTGGCGGATTAGGAGAGCTTGGGAGAGTTGGAGAGCTTGGGGGAGTAGGAGATCTTGGGGGAGTAGGAGAGTTTGGGGGAGTAGGAGAGCTTGGGGGAGTAGGAGAGCTTGGGGGAGTAGGAAAGCTTGGGGGAGTAGGAGAGCTTGGGAGAGTAGGAGAGCTTTGGGGAGTAGGAGAGCTTGTGGGAGTAGGAGAGCTTGGGGGAGCAGGAGAGCTTGGGGGAGAAGGAGAGATTGGGGGAGTAGGAGAGCTTGGGGGAGTAGGAGAGCTTGGGGGAGTAGGAGAGCTTGGGGTAGTAGGAGATCTTGGGTGGTAGGCGAGCTTGGGGGATTTGGAGAGCTTGGGTGAGTAGGAGAGCTTGGGGGAGTAGGAGAGCTTGGGAGAGTCGGAGAGCTTGGCGGAGCAGGAGAACTTGGGGCAGTAGGAGTGCTTAGGGGAGTAGGAGAGCTTGGGGGAGTAGGAGAGTTTGTGGGAGTAGGAGAGCTTGGGGGAGTCGGAGAGCTTGGGGGAGTAGGAGAGCTTGGGAGGGTAGGAGAGCTTGGGGGCGTATGAGAGCTTGGGGTGTATGAGAGCTTGGGGGAGTAAGAGAGCTTGGGGGAGTAGGAGAGCTTGAGGGAGTAGGAGAGCTTGGGGGAGCAGGAGAGATACGGGGAGTAGGAGAGCTTGGGGGAGTCACGGAGCTTGGGGGAATAGGAGAACTTGGCAGAGTAGGAGAGCTTGGGGGAGGAAGAGAGCTTGGGGAGTAAGAGAGCTTGGGGGAGTAAGAGAGCTTGAAGGAGTAAGAGAGCTTGGGGGAGTAAGAGAGCTTGCGGGTGTAAGAGAGCTTGGGGAGCAGGACATCTTGGGGGAGTAGGAGATCTTGGGGGAGTAGGAGAGCTTGCGCGAGTAGGAAAGCTTGGGGGAGTAAGAGAGCTTGGTGGAGTAAGAGAGCTTGGGGAGTAAGAGAGCTTGGGGGAGTAAGAGAGCTTGGGGGAGTGGGAGAGAATGGGGGAGTAGGAGGGCTTGGGGGACTAGGAGCGCTTGGGGGAGTAGGAGAGCTTGGGGGAGTAGGAGAGCTTGGGGGAATTGGAGAGCTTGGGGGAGTAGGAGAGCTTGGCGGAGTAGGAGAACTTGGCGCAGTAGTAGAGCTTAGGGGAGTAGGAGAGCTTGGGGGAGTAGAAGAGCTTGGGGGAGTAGGAGAGCTTGGGGGAGTCGGAGTGCTTGGGGGAGTAGGAGAGCTTGGGAGGGTAGGAGAGCTTGGGGGCGTATGAGAGCTTGGGGGCCTATGAGAGCTTGGGGATGTATGAGAGCTTGGGGTGTATGAGATCTTGGGGGAGTAGGAGACTTTGGGGAAGTAGGCGATCTTGGGGGAGTAGGAGAGCTTGGGGGAGTAGGAGAACTTGGCAGAGTAGGAGAGCTTGGGGGAGGAAGAGAGCTTGGGGAGTAAGAGAGCTTGGGGGAGTAAGAGAGGTTGAAGGAGTAAGAGAGCTTGGGGGAGTAAGAGAGCTTGCGGGTGTAAGAGAGCTTGGGGAGTAGGAGAGCTTGGGGGAGTAGGGGAACTTGGGGGAGTAGGAGACCTTGGGCGAGTAGGAGAGCTTGGGGGAGGAAGAGAGCTTGGGGGAGTAAGAGAGCTTGAGGGAGTAAGATAACTTCGGGGAGTAGGAGAGCTTGGGAACAGGTGAGCTTGTGTTAATAGGAGAGCTTGGGGGAGTACGAGCGCTTGCGGGTGTAGGAGAGCTTGAGGGAGAAGGAGAACTTGGCAGAGTAGGAGAGCTTGGGGGAGTAAGAGAGCTTGGGGGAGTAAGAGAGCTTGGTGGAGAAAGAGACCTTGGGGGAGTAAGAGAGCTTGGGTGAGTAAGAGAGCTTGGGGTAGTAAGAGAGTTTGGGGGAGTAAGAGAGCTTGCGGGTGTAAGTGAGCTTGGGGGAGTAGGAGAAATTGGCAGAGTAGGAGAGCTTGGGGGAATAAGAGAGCTTGGGGGAGTAAGAGAGCTTGGGGGAGTAAGAGAGCTTGGGGGAGTACGAGAGCTTGGGGGAGTAGGAGTGCTTGAGGTAGTAGGAGAGCTTGGGCGAGTAGGAGAGCTTGGGGGAGTAAGAGAGCTTAAGGGAGTAAGAGAGCTTGGGGGAGCAGTGGAGCTTGGGGGAATAGGAGAGCTTGGGGCAGTAGGAGCGCTTGGGGGAGTAGGTGAGCTTGGAGGAGTAAGAGAGCTTGGGGGTGTAAGAGAGCTAGGGGGTGTAAGAGAGCTTGGGGGAATACAAGAGCTTGGGGGAGTAGGAGAGCTTGGGGGAGTAGGGGAGCTTGGGGGAGTAGGAGAACTTGGGGGATTCGGGGAGCTTGGGGGAGTAGGAGAACTTGGCACAGTAGGAGAGCATGGGGGAGTAAGATAGCTTGGGGGAGTAAGAGAGCTTGGGGGAGTAAGAGAGCTTGGGATGTAAGAGAGCTTGGGGGAGTGGTAGAGCTGGGGGAGTAGGAGAGCTTGGGGGAGTAGGAGCGCTTTGGGGATTAGGAGAGCTTGGGGGAGTAGGAGAGTTTGGGGGAGTAGGAGAGCTTGGGGGAGCAGGAGAGTTTGGGAGAGCAGGAGAGCTTGGCAGAGTAGGAGAACTTGGGGCAGTAGGAGAGCTTAGGGGAGTAGGAGAGCTTGGGGGAGTAGGAGAGCTTGGGGGAGTAGGAGAGCTTGGGGGAGTCGGAGAGCTTTGGGGAGTAGGAGAGCTTGGGGGAGTAGGAGATCTTGGGGGAGTAGGAGTTCTTGGGGGATTAGGAGAGCTTGGGGGAGTAGGAGAGCTTGGGGGAGCAGGAGAGTTTGGGAGAGCAGGAGAGCTTGGCAGAGTAGGAGAACTTGGGGCAGTAGGAGAGCTTAGGGGAGTAGGAGAGCTTGGGGGAGTCGGAGAGCTTGGGGGAGTACGAGAGCTTGGGGGAGTCAGAGAGCTTGGGGGAGTCGGAGAGCTTGGGAGGGTAGTAGAGCTTGGGGGCGTAGGAGAGCTTGGGTCGTATGAGAGCTTGGGGGTGTATGAGAGTTTGGGGTGTATGAGAGTTTGGGAAGTAGACGAGCTTGGGGGAGTAGTAGAGCTTGTGGGAGTGGGAGAGCTTGGGCGAGTAGGAGAGCTTGGGGGAGTAGGAGAGCTTGGGGGAGGAAGAAAGCTTGGGGGAGAAAGAGAGCTTGGGGGAGTAAGAGAGCTTGGCGGAGTAGGAGAGCTTAGGGTTGTAGGAGAGCTTGGGAGAGTAGGAGAGCTTGGGGGAGTAGGAGCGCTTGGGGGAGTAGGCGATCTTGGGGGAGTAGGAGAGTTTGGGGGAGTAGGAGAGCTTGGGGGAGTAGGAGAGCTTGGGGGAGTAGGAAAGCTTGGGGGATTAGGAGAGCTTGGAGGAGTAGGAGAGCTTGGGGGAGTAGGAGAGCTTGGGGTAGTAGGAGATCTTGGGGGAGTAGGAGAACTTGCGGGATTAGTTGAGCTTGGGGGAGTAGGAGAGCTTGGGGGAGTAGAAGAGCTTGGGAGAGTAGGAGAGCTTGGCGCAGCAAGAGAACTTGGGGCCGTAGGAGAGCTTAGGAGAGTAGGAGAGCTTGGGGGAGTAGGAGAGCTTGGGGGAGTAGGAGAGCTTGGGGGAGTCGGAGAGCTTGGGCGAGTAGGAGAGTTTGGGGGAGTAGGAGAGCTTGGGGGAGTAGGAGAGCTTGGAGGAGTAGGAGAGCTTGGGGGAGTAGGAGAGCTTGGGGGAGTAGGAGAGCTTGGGGGAGTAGGAGAGCTTGGGGTAGTAGGAGATCTTGGGGGAGTAGGAGTTCTTGGGGGATTAGGAGAGCTTGGGGGAGTAGGAGAGCTTGGGGGAGTAGGAGAGTTTGGGAGAGCAGGAGAGCTTGGCAGAGTAGGAGAACTTGGGGCAGTAGGAGAGCTTGGGAGGGTAGGAGAGCATGGGGGCGTATGAGAGCTTGGGTCGTATGAGAGCGTGGGGGGGTGTGAGAGTTTGGGGTGTATGAGAGCTTGGGGAAGTAGGCGAGCTTGGGGGAGTAGTAGAGCTTGTGGGAGTGGGAGAGCTTGGGCGAATAGGAGAGCTTGGGGGAGTAGGAGAGCTTAGGGAGGAAGAAAGCTTGGGGGAGAAAGAGAGCTTGGCGGAGTAGGAGAGCTTAGAGTTGTAGGAGAGCTTGGGGGAGTAGGAGAGCTTGGGTGAGTAGGAGAGCTTGGGGGAGTAGGAGAGCTTGGGGGCGTATGAGAGCTTGGGGGAGTAGGAGAGCTTGGGAGGGTAGGAGAGCTTGGGGGCGTATGAGAGCTTGTGTCGTATGAGAGCTTGGGGGTGTATGAGAGTTTGGGGTGTATGAGAGCTTGGGGAAGTAGGCGAGCTTGGGGGAGTAGTAGAGCTTGTGGGAGTGGGAGAGCTTGGGGAATTAGGAGAGCTTGGGAGAGTAGGAGAGCTTGTGGGAGTAGGAGAGCTTGTGGGAGTAGGAGAGCTTGGGTGAGTCGGAGAGCTTGGGGGAGTAGGAGAGATTGGGGGAGTAGGAGAGCTTGGGGGAGGACGAGAGCTTGGGGGAGTAGGAAAGCTTGGGGTAGTAGGAGATCTTGGGGGAGTAGGAGAACTTGGGGGATTAGTTGAGCTTGGGGGAGTAGGAGAGCTTGGGGGAGTAGGAGAGCTTGGGAGAGTAGGAGAGCTTGGCGCAGCAAGAGAACTTGGGGCAGTAGGAGAGCTTAGGGGAGTAAGAGAGCTTGGGGGAGTAGGAGAGCTTAGGGGAGTAGGAGAGCTTGAAAGAGCCGGAGAGCTTGGGAGGGTAGGAGAGCTTGGGGGCGTATGAGAGCTTGGGGTGTATGAGAGCTTGTGGGAGTAGGACAGCTTGGGTGAGTAGGAGAGCTTGGGGGAGTAGGAGAGTTTGGGGTAGTAGGAAAGCTTGGGGGAGTAGGAGAGCTTGGGGGAGTAGGAGAGCTTGGGGGAGTAGGAGAGCTTGGGGGAGTAGGAGAGCTTGGGGGACTAGGAGAGCTTGGGGTAGTAGGAGATCTTGGGGGAGTAGGAGTTCTTGGGGGATTAGGAGAGCTTGGGGGAGTAGGAGAGCTTGGGGGAGTAGGAGAGTTTGGGAGAGCAGGAGAGCTTGGCAGAGTAGGAGAACTTGGGGCAGTAGGAGAGCTTGGGGGAGTAGGAGAGCTTGGGGGAGTCGGAGAGCTTGGGGGAGTAGGAGAGCTTGGGAGGGGTGGAGAGCATGGGGGCGTATGAGAGCTTGGGTCGTATGAGAGCTTGGGGGGTGTGAGAGTTTGGGGTGTATGAGAGCTTGGGGAAGTAGGCGAGCTTGGGGGAGTAGTAGAGCTTGTGAGAGTGGGAGCGATTGGGCGAATAGGAGAGCTTGGGGGAGTAGGAGAGCTTCTGGGAGGAAGAAAGCTTGGGGGAGAAAGAGAGCTTGGGGGATTAAGAGAGCTTGGCGGAGTAGGAGAGCTTAGGGTTGTAGGAGAGCTTGGGGGAGTAGGAGAGCTTGGGGGAGTAGGAGAGCTTGGGGGAGTAGGCGATCTTGGGGGAGTAGGAGAGTTTGGGGGAGTAGGAGAGCTTGGGGGAGTAGGAGAGCTTGGGGGAGTAGGAGAGATTGGGGGAGTAGGAGAGCTTGGGGGAGTACGAGAGCTTGGGGGAGTAGGAAAGCTTGGGGTAGTAGGAGATCTTGGGGGAGTAGGAGAACTTGGGGGATTAGTTGAGCTTGGGGGAGTACGAGAGCTTGGGGGAGTAGGAGAGCTTGGGAGAGTAGGAGAGCTTGGCGCAGCAAGAGAACTTGGGGCAGTAGGAGAGCTTAGGGGAGTAGGAGAGCTTGGGGGAGTAGGAGAGCTTGGGGGAGTAGGAGAGCTTGGGGGAGCCGGAGAGCTTGGGAGGGTAGGAGAGCTTGGGGGCGTATGAGAGCTTGGGGTGTATGAGAGCTTGTGGGAGTAGGACAGCTTGGGTGAGTAGGAGAGCTTGGGGGAGTAGGAGAGTTTGGGGTAGTAGGAAAGCTTGGGGGAGTAGGAGAGCTTGGGGGAGTAGGAGAGCTTGGGGGAGTAGGAGAGCTTGGGGGAGTAGGAGAGCTTGGGGGACTAGGAGAGCTTGGGGTAGTCGGAGATCTTGGGGGAGTAGGATTTCTTGGGGGATTAGGAGAGCTTGGGGGAGTAGGAGAGCTTGGGGGAGTAGGAGAGTTTGGGAGAGCAGGAGAGCTTGGCAGAGTAGGAGAACTTGGGGCAGTAGGAGAGCTTGGGGGAGTAGGAGAGCTTGGGGGAGTCGGAGAGCTTGGGGGAGTAGGAGAGCTTGGGAGGGTAGGAGAGCATGGGGGCGTATGAGAGCTTGGGTCGTATGAGAGCTTGGGGGGTGTGAGAGTTTGGGGTGTATGAGAGCTTGGGGAAGTAGGCGAGCTTGGGGGAGTAGTAGAGCTTGTGGGAGTGGGAGAGCTTGGGCGAATAGGAGAGCTTGGGGGAGTAGGAGAGCTTCTGGGAGGAAGAAAGCTTGGTGGAGAAAGAGAGCTTGGGGGAGTAAGAGAGCTTGGCGGAGTAGGAGAGCTTAGGGTTGTAGGAGAGCTTGGGAGAGTAGGAGAGCTTGGGGGAGTAGGAGAGCTTGGGGGAGTAGGCGATTTTGGGGGAGTAGGAGAGTTTGGGGGAGTAGAAGAGCTTGGGGGAGTAGGAGAGCTTGGGGGAGTAGGAAAGCATGGGGAATTAGGAGAGCTTGGGAGAGTAGGAGAGCTTGCGGGATTAGGAGAGCTTGGGAGAGTAGGAGAGCTTGTGGGAGTAGGAGAGCTTGGGGGAGTAGTAGAGCTTATGGGAGTGGGAGAGCTTGGGCGAATTGGAGAGCTTGGGGGTGTAGGAGAGCTTGGGGGAGTAGGAGAGCTTGGGGGAGTAGGCGATCTTGGGGGAGTAGGAGAGTTTGGGGGAGTAGGAGAGCTTGGGGGAGTAGGAGAGCTTGGGGGAGTAGGAAAGCTTGCGGGATTAGGAGAGCTTGGGAGAGTAGGAGAGCTTGTGGGAGTAGGAGAGCTTGTGGGAGTAGGAGAGCTTGGGTGAGTAGGAGAGCTTGGGGGAGTAGGAGAGATTGGGGGAGTAGGATAGCTTGGGGGAGAAAGAGAGCTTGGCGGAGTAGGAGAGCTTAGAGTTGTAGGAGAGCTTGGGGGAGTAGGAGAGCTTGGGTGAGTAGGAGAGCTTGGGGGAGTAGGCGATCTTGGGGGAGTAGGAGAGTTTGGGGGAGTAGGAGAGCTTGGGGGAGTAGGAGAGCTTGGGGGAGTAGGAAAGCTTGGGGGATTAGGAGAGCTTGGGAGAGTAGGAGAGCTTGTGGGAGTAGGAGAGCTTGTGGGAGTAGGAGAGCTTGGGTGAGTAGGAGAGCTTGGGGGAGTAGGAGAGCTTGGGAGGGTAGGAGAGCTTGGGGGCGTATGAGAGCTTGTGTCGTATGAGAGCTTGGGGGTGTATGAGAGTTTGGGGTGTATGAGAGCTTGGGGAAGTAGGCGAGCTTGGGGGAGTAGTAGAGCTTGTGGGAGTGGGAGAGCTTGGGCGAGTAGGACAGCTTGGGGAAGTAGGAGAGCTTGGGGGAGGAAGAAAGCTTGGGGGAGAAAGAGAGCTTGGGGGAGTAAGAGAGCTTGGCGGAGTAGGAGAGCTTAGGGTTGTAGGAGAGCTTGGGGGAGTAGGAGAGCTTGGGGGAGTAGGAGAGCTTGGGGGAGTAGGCGATCTTGGGGGAGTAGGAGAGTTTGGGGGAGTAGGAGAGCTTGGGGGAGTAGGAGAGCTTGGGGGAGTAGGAAAGCATGGGGAATTAGGAGAGCTTGGGAGAGTAGGAGAGCTTGTGGGAGTAGGAGAGCTTGTGGGAGTAGGAGAGCTTGGGTGAGTCGGAGAGCTTGGGGGAGTAGGAGAGATTGGGGGAGTAGGAGAGCTTGGGGGAGTACGAGAGCTTGGGGGAGTAGGAAAGCTTGGGGTAGTAGGAGATCTTGGGGGAGTAGGAGAACTTGGGGGATTAGTTGAGCTTGGGGGAGTAGGAGAGCTTGGGGGAGTAGGAGAGCTTGGGAGAGTAGGAGAGCTTGGCGCAGCAAGAGAACTTGGGGCAGTAGGAGAGCTTAGGGGAGTAGGAGAGCTTGGGGGAGTAGGAGAGCTTGGGGGAGTAGGAGAGCTTGAAAGAGCCGGAGAGCTTGGGAGGGTAGGAGAGCTTGGGGGCGTATGAGAGCTTGGGGTGTATGAGAGCTTGTGGGAGTAGGACAGCTTGGGTGAGTAGGAGAGCTTGGGGGAGTAGGAGAGTTTGGGGTAGTAGGAAAGCTTGGGGGAGTAGGAGAGCTTGGGGGAGTAGGAGAGCTTGGGGGAGTAGGAGAGCTTGGGGGAGTAGGGGAGCTTGGGGGACTAGGAGAGCTTGGGGTAGTAGGAGATCTTGGGGGAGTAGGAGTTCTTGGGGGATTAGGAGAGCTTGGGGGAGTAGGAGAGCTTGGGGGAGTAGGAGAGTTTGGGAGAGCAGGAGAGCTTGGCAGAGTAGGAGAACTTGGGGCAGTAGGAGAGCTTGGGGGAGTAGGAGAGCTTGGGGGAGTCGGAGAGCTTGGGGGAGTAGGAGAGCTTGGGAGGGGTGGAGAGCATGGGGGCGTATGAGAGCTTGGGTCGTATGAGAGCTTTGGGGGTGTGAGAGTTTGGGGTGTATGAGAGCTTGGGGAAGTAGGCGAGCTTGGGGGAGTAGTAGAGCTTGTGAGAGTGGGAGAGATTGGGCGAATAGGAGAGCTTGGGGGAGTAGGAGAGCTTCTGGGAGGAAGAAAGCTTGGGGGAGAAAGAGAGCTTGGGGGATTAAGAGAGCTTGGCGGAGTAGGAGAGCTTAGGGTTGTAGGAGAGCTTGGGGGAGTAGGAGAGCTTGGGGGAGTAGGAGAGCTTGGGGGAGTAGGCGATCTTGGGGGAGTAGGAGAGTTTGGGGGAGTAGGAGAGCTTGGGGGAGTAGGAGAGCTTGGGGGAGTAGGAGAGATTGGGGGAGTAGGAGAGCTTGGGGGAGTACGAGAGCTTGGGGGAGTAGGAAAGCTTGGGGTAGTAGGAGATCTTGGGGGAGTAGGAGAACTTGGTGGATTAGTTGAGCTTGGGGGAGTAGGAGAGCTTGGGGGAGTAGGCGATCTTGGGGGAGTAGGAGAGTTTGGGGGAGTAGGAGAGCTTGGGGGAGTAGGAGAGCTTGGGGGAGTAGGAAAGCATGGGGAATTAGGAGAGCTTGGGAGAGTAGGAGAGCTTGTGGGAGTAGGAGAGCTTGTGGGAGTAGGAGAGCTTGGGTGAGTCGGAGAGCTTGGGGGAGTAGGAGAGATTGGGGGAGTAGGAGAGCTTGGGGGAGTACGAGAGCTTGGGGGAGTAGGAAAGCTTGGGGTAGTAGGAGATCTTGGGGGAGTAGGAGAACTTGGGGGATTAGTTGAGCTTGGGGGAGTAGGAGAGCTTGGGGGAGTAGGAGAGCTTGGGGGAGTAGGAGAGATTGGGGGAGTAGGAGAGCTTGGGGGAGTACGAGAGCTTGGGGGAGTAGGAAAGCTTGGGGGAGTACGAGAGCTTGGGGGAGTAGGAAAGCTTGGGGTAGTAGGAGATCTTGGGGGAGTAGGAGAACTTGGTGGATTAGTTGAGCTTGGGGGAGTAGGAGAGCTTGGGGGAGTAGGAGAGCTTGGGAGAGTAGGAGAGCTTGGCGCAGCAAGAGAACTTGGGGCAGTAGGAGAGCTTAGGGGAGTAGGAGAGCTTGGGGGAGTAGGAGAGCTTGGGGGAGTAGGAGAGCTTGGGGGAGCCGGAGAGCTTGGGAGGGTAGGAGAGCTTGGGGGCGTATGAGAGCTTGGGGTGTATGATAGCTTGTGGGAGTAGGACAGCTTGGGTGAGTAGGAGAGCTTGGGGGAGTAGGAGAGTTTGGGGTAGTAGGAAAGCTTGGGGGAGTAGGAGAGCTTGGGGGAGTAGGAGAGCTTGGGGGAGTAGGAGAGCTTGGGGGAGTAGGAGAGCTTGGGGGACTAGGAGAGCTTGGGGTAGTCGGAGATCTTGGGGGAGTAGGAGTTCTTGGGGGATTAGGAGAGCTTGGGGGAGTAGGAGAGCTTGGGGGAGTAGGAGAGTTTGGGAGAGCAGGAGAGCTTGGCAGAGTAGGAGAACTTGGGGCAGTAGGAGAGCTTGGGGGAGTAGGAGAGCTTGGGGGAGTCGGAGAGCTTGGGGGAGTAGGAGAGTTTGGGAGGGTAGGAGAGCATGGGGGCGTATGAGAGCTTGGGTCGTATGAGAGCTTGGGGGGTGTGAGAGTTTGGGGTGTATGAGAGCTTGGGGAAGTAGGCGAGCTTGGGGGAGTAGTAGAGCTTGTGGGAGTGGGAGAGCTTGGGCGAATAGGAGAGCTTGGGGGAGTAGGAGAGCTTCTGGGAGGAAGAAAGCTTGGTGGAGAAAGAGAGCTTGGGGGAGTAAGAGAGCTTGGCGGAGTAGGAGAGCTTCGGGTTGTAGGAGAGCTTGGGGGAGTAGGAGAGCTTGGGGGAGTAGGAGAGCTTGGGGGAGTAGGCGATCTTGGGGGAGTAGGAGAGTTTGGGGGAGTAGGAGAGCTTGGGGGAGTAGGAGAGCTTGGGGGAGTAGGAAAGCTTGCGGGATTAGGAGAGCTTGGGAGAGTAGGAGAGCTTGTGGGAGTAGGAGAGCTTGTGGGAGTAGGAGACCTTGGGTGAGTAGGAGAGCTTGGGGGAGTAGGAGAGATTGGGGGAGTAGGATAGCTTGTGGGAGTAGGAGAGCTTGTGGGAGTAGGAGAGCTTGGGTGAGTAGGAGAGCTTGGCGCAGCAAGAGAACTTGGGGCCGTAGGAGAGCTTAGGAGAATAGGAGAGCTTGGGGGAGTAGGAGAGCTTGGGGGAGTAGGAGAGCTTGGGGGAGTCGGAGAGCTTGGGAGGGTAGGAGAGCTTGGGGCGTATGAGAGCTTGGGGTGTATGAGAGCTTGTGGGAGTAGGACAGCTTGGGTGAGTAGGAGAGCTTGGGCGAGTAGGAGAGTTTGGGGGAGTAGGAGAGCTTGGGGGAGTAGGAGAGCTTGGGGGAGTAGGAGAGCTTGGGGGAGTAGGAGAGCTTGGGGGAGTAGGAGAGCTTGGGGGAGTAGGAGAGCTTGGGGTAGTAGGAGATCTTGGGGGAGTAGGAGTTCTTGGGGGATTAGGAGAGCTTGGGGGAGTAGGAGAGCTTGGGGGAGTAGGAGAGTTTGGGAGAGCAGGAGAGCTTGGCAGAGTAGGAGAACTTGGGGCAGTAGGAGAGCTTAGGGGAGTAGGAGAGCTTGGGGGAGTAGGAGAGCTTGGGGGAGTAGGAGAGCTTGGGGGAGTCGGAGAGATTGGGGGAGTAGGAGAGCTTGGGAGGGTAGGAGAGCATGGGGGCGTATGAGAGCTTGGGTCGTATGAGAGCGTGGGGCGGTGTGAGAGTTTGGGGTGTATGAGAGCTTGGGGAAGTAGGCGAGCTTGGGGGAGTAGTAGAGCTTGTGGGAGTGGGAGAGCTTGGGCGAATAGGAGAGCTTGGGTGAGTAGGAGAGCTTGGGGGAATAGGCGATCTTGGGGGAGTAGGAGAGTTTGGGGGAGTAGGAGAGCTTGGGGGAGTAGGAGAGCTTGGGGGAGTAGGAAAGCTTGGGGGATTAGGAGAGCTTGGGAGAGTAGGAGAGCTTGTGGGAGTAGGAGAGCTTGTGGGAGTAGGAGAGCTTGGGTGAGTAGGAGAGCTTGGGGGAGTAGTAGAGCTTGGGAGGGTAGGAGAGCTTGGGGGCGTATGAGAGCTTGTGTCGTATGAGAGCTTGGGGGTGTATGAGAGTTTGGGGTGTATGAGAGCATGGGGAAGTAGGCGAGCTTGAGGAGTAGTAGAGCTTGTGGGAGTGGGAGAGCTTGGGCGAGTAGGACAGCTTGGGGGAGTAGGAGAGCTTGGGGGAGGAAGAAAGCTTGGGGGAGAAAGAGAGCTTGGGGGAGTAAGAGAGCTTGGCGGAGTAGGAGAGCTTAGGGTTGTAGGAGAGCTTGGGGGAGTAGGAGAGCTTGGGGGAGTAGGAGAGCTTGGGGGAGTAGGCGATCTTGGGGGAGTAGGAGAGTTTGGGGGAGTAGGAGAGCTTGGGGGAGTAGGAGAGCTTGGGGGAGTAGGAAAGCATGGGGAATTAGGAGAGCTTGGGAGAGTAGGAGAGCTTGTGGGAGTAGGAGAGCTTGTGGGAGAAGGAGAGCTTGGGTGAGTCGGAGAGCTTGGGGGAGTAGGAGAGATTGGGGGAGTAGGAGAGCTTGGGGGAGTACGAGAGCTTGGGGGAGTAGGAAAGCTTGGGGTAGTAGGAGATCTTGGGGGAGTAGGAGAACTTGGGGGATTAGTTGAGCTTGGGGGAGTAGGAGAGCTTGGGGGAGTAGGAGAGCTTGGGAGAGTAGGAGAGCTTGGCGCAGCAAGAGAACTTGGGGCAGTAGGAGAGCTTAGGGGAGTAGGAGAGCTTGGGGGAGTAGGAGAGCTTGGGGGAGTAGGAGAGCTTGGGGGAGCCGGAGAGCTTGGGAGGGTAGGAGAGCTTGGGGGCGTATGAGAGCTTGGGGTGTATGAGAGCTTGTGGGAGTAGGACAGCTTGGGTGAGTAGGAGAGCTTGGGGGAGTAGGAGAGTTTGGGGTAGTAGGAAAGCTTGGGGGAGTAGGAGAGCTTGGGGGAGTAGGAGAGCTTGGGGGAGTAGGAGAGCTTGGGGGAGTAGGAGAGCTTGGGGGACTAGGAGAGCTTGGGGTAGTAGGAGATCTTGGGGGAGTAGGAGTTCTTGGGGGATTAGGAGAGCTTGGGGGAGTAGGAGAGCTTGGGGGAGTAGGAGAGTTTGGGAGAGCAGGAGAGCTTGGCAGAGTTGGAGAACTTGGGGCAGTAGGAGAGCTTGGGCGAGTAGGAGAGCTTGGGGGAGTCGGAGAGCTTGGGGGAGTAGGAGAGCTTCGGAGGGTAGGAGAGCATGGGGGCGTATGAGAGCTTGGGTCGTATGAGAGCTTGGGGGGTGTGAGAGTTTGGGGTGTATGAGAGCTTGGGGAAGTAGGCGAGCTTGGGGGAGAAGTAGAGCTTGTGGGAGTGGGAGAGCTTGGGCGAATAGGAGAGCTTGGGGGAGTAGGAGAGCTTGGGGGAGGAAGAAAGCTTGGTGGAGAAAGAGAGCTTGGGGGAGTAAGAGAGCTTGGCGGAGTAGGAGAGCTTAGGGTTGTAGGAGAGCTTGGGGGAGTAGGAGAGCTTGGGGGAGTAGGAGAGCTTGGGGGAGTAGGCGATCTTGGGGGAGTAGGAGAGTTTGGGGGAGTAGGAGAGCTTGGGGGAGTAGGAGAGCTTGGGGGAGTAGGAAAGCTTGCGGGATTAGGAGAGCTTGGGAGAGTAGGAGAGCTTGTGGGAGTAGGAGAGCTTGTGGGAGTAGGAGAGCTTGGGTGAGTAGGAGAGCTTGGGGGAGTAGGAGAGAATGGGGGAGTAGGATAGCTTGGGGGAGTAGGAGAGCATGGGGGAGTAGGCGATCTTGGGCGAGTAGGAGAGTTTGGGGGAGTAGGAGAGCTTTGTGGAGTAGGAGAGCTTGGGGGAGTAGGAAAGCTTGGGGGATTAGGAGAGCTTGGGAGAGTAGGAGAGCTTGTGGGAGTAGGAGAGCTTGTGGGAGTAGGAGAGCTTGGGTGAGTAGGAGAGCTTGGGGGAGTAGGAGAGCTTGGGAGGGTAGGAGAGTTTGGGGGCGTATGAGAGCTTGTGTCGTATGAGAGCTTGGGGGTGTATGAGAGTTTGGGGTGTATGAGAGCTTGGGGAAGTAGGCGAGCTTGGGGGAGTAGTAGAGCTTGTGGGAGTGGGAGAGCTTGGGCGAGTAGGACAGCTTGGGGGAGTAGGAGAGCTTGGGGGAGGAAGAAAGCTTGGGGGAGAAAGAGAGCTTGGGGGAGTAAGAGAGCTTGGCGGAGTAGGAGAGCTTAGGGTTGTAGGAGAGCTTGGGGGAGTAGGAGAGCTTGGGGGAGTAGGAGAGCTTGGGGGAGTAGGCGATCTTGGGGGAGTAGGAGAGTTTGGGGGAGTAGGTGAGCTTGGGGGAGTAGGAGAGCTTGGGGGAGTAGGAAAGCATGGGGGAGTAGGAGAGTTTGGGGGAGTAGGAGAGCTTGGGGGAGTAGGAGAGCTTGGGGGAGTAGGAAAGCATGGGGAATTAGGAGAGCTTGGGAGAGTAGGTGAGCTTGTGGGAGTAGGAGAGCTTGTGGGAGTAGGAGAGCTTGGGTGAGTCGGAGAGCTTGGGGGAGTAGGAGAGATTGGGGGAGTAGGAGAGCTTGGGGGAGTACGAGAGCTTGGGGGAGTAGGCGATCTTGGGGGAGTAGGAGAGTTTGGGGAAGTAGGAGAGCTTGGGGGAGTAGGAGAGCTTGGGGGAGTAGGAAAGCTTGGGGGATTAGGAGAGCTTGGGAGAGTAGGAGAGCTTGTGGGAGTAGGAGAGCTTGTGGGAGTGGGAGAGCTTGGGTGAGTAGGAGAGCTTGGGGGAGTAGGAGAGCTTGGGAGGGTAGGAGAGCTTGGGGGCGTATGAGAGCTTGTGTCGTATGAGAGCTTGGGGGTGTATGAGAGTTTGGGGTGTATGAGAGCTTGGGGAAGTAGGCGAGCTTGGGTGAGTAGTAGAGCTTGTGGGAGTGGGAGAGCTTGGGCGAGTAGGACAGCTTGGGGGAGTAGGAGAGCTTGGGGGAGGAAGAAAGCTTGGGGAGAAAGAGAGCTTGGGAGAGTAAGAGAGCTTGGCGGAGTAGGAGAGCTTCGGGTTGTAGGAGAGCTTGGGGGAGTAGGAGAGCTTGGGGGAGTAGGAGAGCTTGGGGGAGTAGGAAAGCATGGGGAATTAGGAGAGCTTGGGAGAGTAGGAGAGCTTGTGGGAGTAGGAGAGCTTGTGGGAGTAGGAGAGCTTGGCTGAGTCGGAGAGCTTGGGGGAGTAGGAGAGATTGGGGGAGTAGGAGAGCTTGGGGGAGTACGAGAGCTTGGGGGAGTAGGAAAGCTTGGGGTAGTAGGAGATCTTGGGGGAGTAGGAGAACTTGGGGGATTAGTTGAGCTTGGGGGAGTAGGAGAGCTTGGGGGAGTAGGAGAGCTTGGGAGAGTAGGAGAGCTTGGCGCAGCAAGAGAACTTGGGGCAGTAGGAGAGCTTAGGGGAGTAGGAGAGCTTGGGGGAGTAGGAGAGCTTGGGGGAGTAGGAGAGCTTGGGGGAGCCGGAGAGCTTGGGAGGGTAGGAGAGATTGGGGGCGTATGAGAGCTTGGGGTGTATGAGAGCTTGTGGGAGTAGGACAGCTTGGGTGAGTAGGAGAGCTTGGGGGAGTAGGAGAGTTTGGGGTAGTAGGAAAGCTTGGGGGAGTAGGAGAGCTTGGGGGAGTAGGAGAGCTTGGGGGAGTAGGAGAGCTTGGGGGAGTAGGAGAGCTTGGGGGACTAGGAGAGCTTGGGGTAGTAGGAGATCTTGGGGGAGTAGGAGTTCTTGGGGGATTAGGAGAGCTTGGGGGAGTAGGAGAGCTTGGGGGAGTAGGAGAGTTTGGGAGAGCAGGAGAGCTTGGCAGAGTAGGAGAACTTGGGGCAGTAGGAGAGCTTGGGGGAGTAGGAGAGCTTGGGGGAGTCGGAGAGCTTGGGGGAGTAGGAGAGCTTGGGAGGGGAGGAGAGCATGGGGGCGTATGAGAGCTTGGGTCGTATGAGAGCTTGGGGGGTGTGAGAGTTTGGGGTGTATGAGAGCTTGGGGAAGTAGGCGAGCTTGGGTGAGTAGTAGAGCTTGTGAGAGTGGGAGAGCTTGGGCGAATAGGAGAGCTTGGGGGAGTAGGAGAGCTTCTGGGAGGAAGAAAGCTTGGGGGAGAAAGAGAGCTTGGGGATTAAGAGAGCATGGCGGAGTAGGAGAGCTTAGGGTTGTAGGAGAGCTTGGGGGAGTAGGAGAGCTTGGGGGAGTAGGAGAGCTTGGGGGAGTAGGCGATCTTGGGGGAGTAGGAGAGTTTGGGGGAGTAGGAGAGCTTGGGGGAGTAGGAGAGCTTGGGGGAGTAGGAGAGATTGGGGAGTAGGAGAGCTTGGGGGAGTACGAGAGCTTGGGGGAGTAGGAAAGCTTGGGGTAGTAGGAGATCTTGGGGGAGTAGGAGAACTTGGGGGATTAGTTGAGCTTGGGGGAGTAGGAGAGCTTGGGGGAGTAGGAGAGCTTGGGAGAGTAGGAGAGCTTGGCGCAGCAAGAGAACTTGGGGCAGTAGGAGAGCTTAGGGGAGTAGGAGAGCTTGGGGGAGTAGGAGAGCTTGGGGGAGTAGGAGAGCTTGGGGGATCCGGAGAGCTTGGGAGGGTAGGAGAGCTTGGGGGCGTATGAGAGCTTGGGGTGTATGAGAGCTTGTGGGAGTAGGACAGCTTGGGTGAGTAGGAGAGCTTGGGGGAGTAGGAGAGTTTGGGGTAGTAGGAAAGCTTGGGGGAGTAGGAGAGCTTGGGGGAGTAGGAGAGCTTGGGGGAGTAGGAGAGCTTGGGGGAGTAGGAGAGCTTGGGGGACTAGTAGAGCTTGGGGTAGTAGGAGATCTTGGGGGAGTAGGAGTTCTTGGGGGATTAGGAGAGCTTGGGGGAGTAGGAGAGCTTGGGGGAGTAGGAGAGCTTGGGAGAGCAGGAGAGCTTGGCAGAGTAGGAGAACTTGGGGCACTAGGAGAGCTTGGGGGAGTAGGAGAGCTTGGGGGAGTCGGAGAGCTTGGGGGAGTAGGAGAGCTTGGGAGGGTAGGAGAGCATGGGGGCGTATGAGAGCTTGGGTCGTATGAGAGCTTGGGGGGTGTGAGAGTTTGGGGTGTATGAGAGCTTGGGGAAGTAGGCGAGCTTGGGGGAGTAGTAGAGCTTGTGCAAGTGGGAGAGCTTGGGCGAATAGGAGAGCTTGGGGGAGTAGGAGAGCTTCTGGGAGGAAGAAAGCTTGGTGGAGAAAGAGAGCTTGGGGGAGTAAGAGAGCTTGGCGGAGTAGGAGAGCTTATGGTTGTAGGAGAGCTTGGGGGAGTAGGAGAGCTTGGGGGAGTAGGAGAGCTTGGGGGAGTAGGCGATCTTGGGGGAGTAGGAGAGTTTGGGGGAGTAGGAGAGCTTGGGGGAGTAGGAGAGCTTGGGGGAGTAGGAAAGCTTGCGGGATTAGGAGAGCTTGGGAGAGTAGGAGAGCTTGTGGGAGTAGGAGAGCTTGTGGGAGTAGGAGAGCTTGGGTGAGTAGGAGAGCTTGGGGGAGTAGGAGAGATTGGGGGAGTAGGATAGCTTGGGGGAGTAGGAGAGCATGGGGGAGTAGGAGATCTTGGGGTAGTAGGAGATCTTGGGGGAGTAGGAGAACTTGGGGTATTGGTTGAGCTTGGGGGAGTAGGAGAGCTTGGGGGAGTAGGAGAGCTTGGGAGAGTAGGAGAGCTTGGCGCAGCAGGAGAACTTGGGGCAGTAGGAGAGCTTAGGGGAATAGGAGAGCTTGGGGGAGTAGGAGAGCTTGGGGGAGTAGGAGAGCTTGGGGGAGTCGGAGAGCTTGGGAGGGTAGAGAGCTTGGGTCGTATGAGAGCTTGGGGGGGTGTGAGAGTTTGGGGTGTATGAGAGCTTGGGGAAGTAGGCGAGCTTGGGGGAGTAGTAGAGCTTGTGGGAGTGGGAGAGCTTGGGCGAATAGGAGAGCTTGGGGGAGTAGGAGAGCTTAGGGAGGAAGAAAACTTGGGGGAGAAAGAGAGCTTGGCGGAGTAGGAGAGCTTAGGGTTGTAGGAGAGCTTGGGGGAGTAGGAGAGCTTGGGTGAGTAGGAGAGCTTGGGTGAGTAGGCGATCTTGGGGGAGTAGGAGAGTTTGGGGTCGTAGGAGAGCTTGGGGGTGTAGGAGAGCTTGGGGGAGTAGGAAAGCTTGGGGGATTAGGAGAGCTTGGGAGAGTAGGAGAGCTTGGCGCAGCAAGAGAACTTGGGGCAGTAGGAGAGCTTAGGGGAGTAGGAGAGCTTGGGGGAGTAGGAGAGCTTGGGGGAGTAGGAGAGCTTGGGGGAGCCGGAGAGCTTGGGAGGGTAGGAGAGATTGGGGGCGTATGAGAGCTTGGGGTGTATGAGAGCTTGTGGGAGTAGGACAGCTTGGGTGAGTAGGAGAGCTTGGGGGAGTAGGAGAGTTTGGGGTAGTAGGAAAGCTTGGGGGAGTAGGAGAGCTTGGGGGAGTAGGAGAGCTTGGGGGAGTAGGAGAGCTTGGGGGAGTAGGAGAGCTTGGGGGACTAGGAGAGCTTGGGGTAGTAGGAGATCTTGGGGGAGTAGGAGTTCTTGGGGGATTAGGAGAGCTTGGGGGAGTAGGAGAGCTTGGGGGAGTAGGAGAGTTTGGGAGAGCAGGAGAGCTTGGCAGAGTAGGAGAACTTGGGGCAGTAGGAGAGCTTGGGGGAGTAGGAGAGCTTGGGGGAGTCGGAGAGCTTGGGGGAGTAGGAGAGCTTGGGAGGGGAGGAGAGCATGGGGGCGTATGAGAGCTTGGGTCGTATGAGAGCTTGGGGGGTGTGAGAGTTTGGGGTGTATGAGAGCTTGGGGAAGTAGGCGAGCTTGGGGGAGTAGTAGAGCTTGTGAGAGTGGGAGAGCTTGGGCGAATAGGAGAGCTTGGGGGAGTAGGAGAGCTTCTGGGAGGAAGAAAGCTTGGGGGAGAAAGAGAGCTTGGGGATTAAGAGAGCATGGCGGAGTAGGAGAGCTTAGGGTTGTAGGAGAGCTTGGGGGAGTAGGAGAGCTTGGGGGAGTAGGAGAGCTTGGGGGAGTAGGCGATCTTGGGCGAGTAGGAGAGTTTGGGGGAGTAGGAGAGCTTGGGGGAGTAGGAGAGCTTGGGGGAGTAGGAGAGATTGGGGAGTAGGAGAGCTTGGGGGAGTACGAGAGCTTGGGGGAGTAGGAAAGCTTGGGGTAGTAGGAGATCTTGGGGGAGTAGGAGAACTTGGGGGATTAGTTGAGCTTGGGGGAGTAGGAGAGCTTGGGGGAGTAGGAGAGCTTGGGAGAGTAGGAGAGCTTGGCGCAGCAAGAGAACTTGGGGCAGTAGGAGAGATTAGGGGAGTAGGAGAGCTTGGGGGAGTAGGAGAGCTTGGGGGAGTAGGAGAGCTTGGGGGAGCCGGAGAGCTTGGGAGGGTAGGAGAGCTTGGGGGCGTATGAGAGCTTGGGGTGTATGAGAGCTTGTGGGAGTAGGACAGCTTGGGTGAGTAGGAGAGCTTGGGGGAGTAGGAGAGTTTGGGGTAGTAGGAAAGCTTGGGGGAGTAGGAGAGCTTGGGGGAGTAGGAGAGCTTGGGGGAGTAGGAGAGCTTGGGGGAGTAGGAGAGCTTGGGGGACTAGTAGAGCTTGGGGTAGTAGGAGATCTTGGGGGAGTAGGAGTTCTTGGGGGATTAGGAGAGCTTGGGGGAGTAGGAGAGCTTGGGGGAGTAGGAGAGTTTGGGAGAGCAGGAGAGCTTGGCAGAGTAGGAGAACTTGGGGCACTAGGAGAGCTTGGGGGAGTAGGAGAGCTTGGGGGAGTCGGAGAGCTTGGGGGAGTAGGAGAGCTTGGGAGGGTAGGAGAGCATGGGGGCGTATGAGAGCTTGGGTCGTATGAGAGCTTGGGGGGTGTGAGAGTTTGGGGTGTATGAGAGCTTGGGGAAGTAGGCGAGCTTGGGGGAGTAGTAGAGCTTGTGCAAGTGGGAGAGCTTGGGCGAATAGGAGAGCTTGGGGGAGTAGGAGAGCTTCTGGGAGGAAGAAAGCTTGGTGGAGAAAGAGAGCTTGGGGGAGTAAGAGAGCTTGGCGGAGTAGGAGAGCTTATGGTTGTAGGAGAGCTTGGGGGAGTAGGAGAGCTTGGGGGAGTAGGAGAGCTTGGGGGAGTAGGCGATCTTGGGGGAGTAGGAGAGTTTGGGGGAGTAGGAGAGCTTGGGGGAGTAGGAGAGCTTGGGGGAGTAGGAAAGCTTGCGGGATTAGGAGAGCTTGGGAGAGTAGGAGAGCTTGTGGGAGTAGGAGAGCTTGTGGGAGTAGGAGAGCTTGGGTGAGTAGGAGAGCTTGGGGGAGTAGGAGAGATTGGGGGAGTAGGATAGCTTGGGGGAGTAGGAGAGCATGGGGGAGTAGGAGATCTTGGGGTAGTAGGAGATCTTGGGGGAGTAGGAGAACTTGGGGTATTGGTTGAGCTTGGGGGAGTAGGAGAGCTTGGGGGAGTAGGAGAGCTTGGGAGAGTAGGAGAGCTTGGCGCAGCAGGAGAACTTGGGGCAGTAGGAGAGCTTAGGGGAATAGGAGAGCTTGGGGGAGTAGGAGAGCTTGGGGGAGTAGGAGAGCTTGGGGGAGTCGGAGAGCTTGGGAGGGTAGAGAGCTTGGGTCGTATGAGAGCTTGGGGGGGTGTGAGAGTTTGGGGTGTATGAGAGCTTGGGGAAGTAGGCGAGCTTGGGGGAGTAGTAGAGCTTGTGGGAGTGGGAGAGCTTGGGCGAATAGGAGAGCTTGGGGGAGTAGGAGAGCTTAGGGAGGAAGAAAACTTGGGGGAGAAAGAGAGCTTGGCGGAGTAGGAGAGCTTAGGGTTGTAGGAGAGCTTGGGGGAGTAGGAGAGCTTGGGTGAGTAGGAGAGCTTGGGTGAGTATGCGATCTTGGGGGAGTAGGAGAGTTTGGGGTCGTAGGAGAGCTTGGGGGTGTAGGAGAGCTTGGGGGAGTAGGAAAGCTTGGGGGATTAGGAGAGCTTGGGAGAGTAGGAGAGCTTGTGGGAGTAGGAGAGCTTGTGGGAGTAGGAGAGCTTGGTTGAGTAGGAGAGCTTGGGGGAGTAGGAGAGCTTGGGAGGGTATGAGAGCTTGGGGGCGTATGAGAGCTTGTGTCGTATGAGAGCTTGGGGGTGTATGAGAGTTTGGGGTGTATGAGAGCTTGGGGAAGTAGGCGAGCTTGGGGGAGTAGTAGAGCTTGTGGGAGTGGGAGAGCTTGGGCGAGTAGGACAGCTTGGGGGAGTAGGAGAGCTTGGGGGAGGAAGAAAGCTTGGGGGAGAAAGAGAGCTTGGGGGAGTAAGAGAGCTTGGCGGAGTAGGGGAGCTTAGGGTTGTAGGAGAGCTTGGGGGAGTAGGAGAGCTTGGGGGAGTAGGAGAGCTTGGGGGAGTAGGCGATCTTGGGGGAGTAGGAGAGTTTGGGGGAGTAGGAGAGCTTGGGGGAGTAGGAGAGCTTGGGGGAGTAGGAAAGCATGGGGAATTAGGAGAGCTTGGGAGAGTAGGAGAGCTTGTGGGAGTAGGAGAGCTTGTGGGAGTAGGAGAGCTTGGGTGAGTCGGAGAGTTTGGGGGAGTAGGAGAGATTGGGGGAGTAGGAGAGCTTGGGGGAGTACGAGAGCTTGGGGGAGTAGGAAAGCTTGGGGTAGTAGGAGATCTTGGGGGAGTAGGAGAACTTGGGGGATTAGTTGAGCTTGGGGGAGTAGGAGAGCTTGGGGGAGTAGGAGAGCTTGAGAGAGTATGAGAGCTTGGGGCAGCAAGAGAACTTGGGGCAGTAGGAGAGCTTAGGGGAGTAGGAGAGCTTGGGGGAGTAGGAGAGCTTGGGGGAGTAGGAGAGCTTGGGGGAGCCGGAGAGCTTGGGAGGGTAGGAGAGCTTGGGGACGTATGAGAGCTTGGGGTGTATGAGAGCTTGTGGGAGTAGGACAGCTTGGGTGAGTAGGAGAGCTTGGGGGAGTAGGAGAGTTTGGGGTAGTAGGAAAGCTTGGGGGAGTAGGAGAGCTTGGGGGAGTAGGAGAGCTTGGGGGAGTAGGAGAGCTTGGGGGAGTAGGAGAGCTTGGGGGACTAGGAGAGCTTGGGGTAGTAGGAGATCTTGGGGGAGTAGTAGTTCTTGGGGGATTAGGAGAGCTTGGGGAATAGGAGAGCTTGGGGGAGTAGGAGAGTTTGGGAGAGCAGGAGAGCTTGGCAGAGTAGGAGAACTTGGGGCAGTAGGAGAGCTTGGGGGAGTAGGAGAGCTTGGGGGAGTCGGAGAGCTTGGGGGAGTAGGAGAGCTTGGGAGGGGAGGAGAGCATGGGGGCGTATGAGAGCTTGGGTCGTATGAGAGCTTGGGGGGTGTGAGAGTTTGGGGTGTATGAGAGCTTGGGGAAGTAGGCGAGCTTGGGGGAGTAGTAGAGCTTGTGAGAGTGGGAGAGCTTGGGCGAATAGGAGAGCTTGGGGGAGTAGGAGAGCTTCTGGGAGGAAGAAAGCTTGGGGGAGAAAGAGAGCTTGGGGGATTAAGAGAGCTTGGCGGAGTAGGAGAGCTTAGGGTTGTAGGAGAGCTTGGGGGAGTAGGAGAGCTTGGGGGAGTAGGAGAGCTTGGGGGACTAGGAGAGCTTGGGGTAGTAGGAGATCTTGGGGGAGTAGGAGTTCTTGGGGGATTAGGAGAGCTTGGGGGAGTAGGAGAGCTTGGGGGAGTAGGAGAGTTTGGGAGAGCAGGAGAGCTTGGCAGAGTAGGAGAACTTGGGGCAGTAGGAGAGCTTGGGGGAGTAGGAGAGCTTGGGGGAGTCGGAGAGCTTGGGGGAGTAGGAGAGCTTGGGAGGGGAGGAGAGCATGGGGGCGTATGAGAGCTTGGGTCGTATGAGAGCTTGGGGGGTGTGAGAGTTTGGGGTGTATGAGAGCTTGGGGAAGTAGGCGAGCTTGGGGGAGTAGTAGAGCTTGTGAGAGTGGGAGAGCTTGGGCGAATAGGAGAGCTTGGGGGAGTAGGAGAGCTTCTGGGAGGAAGAAAGCTTGGGGGAGAAAGAGAGCTTGGGGGATTAAGAGAGCTTGGCGGAGTAGGAGAGCTTAGGGTTGTAGGAGAGCTTGGGGGAGTAGGAGAGCTTGGGGGAGTAGGAGAGCTTGGGGGACTAGGAGAGCTTGGGGTAGTAGGAGATCTTGGGGGAGTAGGAGTTCTTGGGGGATTAGGAGACTTTGGGAGTAGGAGAGCTTGGGGGAGTAGGAGAGTTTGGGAGAGCAGGAGAGCTTGGCAGAGTAGGAGAACTTGGGGCAGTAGGAGAGCTTGGGGGAGTAGGAGAGCTTGGGGGAGTCGGAGAGCTTGGGGGAGTAGGAGAGCTTGGGAGGGGAGGAGAGCATGGGGGCGTATGAGAGCTTGGGTCGTATGAGAGCTTGGGGGGTGTGAGAGTTTGGGGTGTATGAGAGCTTGGGGAAGTAGGCGAGCTTGGGGGAGTAGTAGAGCTTGTGAGAGTGGGAGAGCTTGGGCGAATAGGAGAGCTTGGGGGAGTAGGAGAGCTTCTGGGAGGAAGAAAGCTTGGGGGAGAAAGAGAGCTTGGGGATTAAGAGAGCATGGCGGAGTAGGAGAGCTTAGGGTTGTAGGAGAGCTTGGGGGAGTAGGAGAGCTTGGGGGAGTAGGAGAGCTTGGGGGAGTAGGCGATCTTGGGGGAGTAGGAGAGTTTGGGGGAGTAGGAGAGCTTGGGGGAGTAGGAGAGCTTGGGGGAGTAGGAGAGATTGGGGAGTAGGAGAGCTTGGGGGAGTACGAGAGCTTGGGGGAGTAGGAAAGCTTGGGGTAGTAGGAGATCTTGGGGGAGTAGGAGAACTTGGGGGATTAGTTGAGCTTGGGGGAGTAGGAGAGCTTGGGGGAGTAGGAGAGCTTGGGAGAGTAGGAGAGCTTGGCGCAGCAAGAGAACTTGGGGCAGTAGGAGAGATTAGGGGAGTAGGAGAGCTTGGGGGAGTAGGAGAGCTTGGGGGAGTAGGAGAGCTTGGGGGAGCCGGAGAGCTTGGGAGGGTAGGAGAGCTTGGGGGCGTATGAGAGCTTGGGGTGTATGAGAGCTTGTGGGAGTAGGACAGCTTGGGTGAGTAGGAGAGCTTGGGGGAGTAGGAGAGTTTGGGGTAGTAGGAAAGCTTGGGGGAGTAGGAGAGCTTGGGGGAGTAGGAGAGCTTGGGGGAGTAGGAGAGCTTGGGGGAGTAGGAGAGCTTGGGGGACTAGTAGAGCTTGGGGTAGTAGGAGATCTTGGGGGAGTAGGAGTTCTTGGGGGATTAGGAGAGCTTGGGGGAGTAGGAGAGCTTGGGGGAGTAGGAGAGTTTGGGAGAGCAGGAGAGCTTGGCAGAGTAGGAGAACTTGGGGCACTAGGAGAGCTTGGGGGAGTAGGAGAGCTTGGGGGAGTCGGAGAGCTTGGGGGAGTAGGAGAGCTTGGGAGGGTAGGAGAGCATGGGGGCGTATGAGAGCTTGGGTTGTATGAGAGCTTGGGGGGTGTGAGAGTTTGGGGTGTATGAGAGCTTGGGGAAGTAGGCGAGCTTGGGGGAGTAGTAGAGCTTGTGCAAGTGGGAGAGCTTGGGCGAATAGGAGAGCTTGGGGGAGTAGGAGAGCTTCTGGGAGGAAGAAAGCTTGGTGGAGAAAGAGAGCTTGGGGGAGTAAGAGAGCTTGGCGGAGTAGGAGAGCTTATGGTTGTAGGAGAGCTTGGGGGAGTAGGAGAGCTTGGGGGAGTAGGAGAGCTTGGGGGAGTAGGCGATCTTGGGGGAGTAGGAGAGTTTGGGGGAGTAGGAGAGCTTGGGGGAGTAGGAGAGCTTGGGGGAGTAGGAAAGCTTGCGGGATTAGGAGAGCTTGGGAGAGTAGGAGAGCTTGTGGGAGTAGGAGAGCTTGTGGGAGTAGGAGAGCTTGGGTGAGTAGGAGAGCTTGGGGGAGTAGGAGAGATTGGGGGAGTAGGATAGCTTGGGGGAGTAGGAGAGCATGGGGGTGTAGGAGATCTTGGGGTAGTAGGAGATCTTGGGGGAGTAGGAGAACTTGGGGTATTGGTTGAGCTTGGGGGAGTAGGAGAGCTTGGGGGAGTAGGAGAGCTTGGGAGAGTAGGAGAGCTTGGCGCAGCAGGAGAACTTGGGGCAGTAGGAGAGCTTAGGGGAATAGGAGAGCTTGGTGGAGTAGGAGAGCTTGGGGGAGTAGGAGAGCTTGGGGGAGTCGGAGAGCTTGGGAGGGTAGAGAGCTTGGGTCGTATGAGAGCTTGGGGGGGTGTGAGAGTTTGGGGTGTATGAGAGCTTGGGGAAGTAGGTGAGCTTGGGGGAGTAGTAGAGCTTGTGGGAGTGGGAGAGCTTGGGCGAATAGGAGAGCTTGGGGGAGTAGGAGAGCTTAGGGAGGAAGAAAACTTGGGGGAGAAAGAGAGCTTGGCGGAGTAGGAGAGCTTAGGGTTGTAGGAGAGCTTGGGGGAGTAGGAGAGCTTGGGTGAGTAGGCGATCTTGGGGGAGTAGGAGAGTTTGGGGTCGTAGGAGAGCTTGGGGGTGTAGGAGAGCTTGGGGGAGTAGGAAAGCTTGGGGGATTAGGAGAGCTTGGGAGAGTAGGAGAGCTTGTGGGAGTAGGAGAGCTTGTGGGAGTAGGAGAGCTTGGTTGAGTAGGAGAGCTTGGGGGAGTAGGAGAGCTTGGGAGGGTATGAGAGCTTGGGGGCGTATGAGAGCTTGTGTCGTATGAGAGCTTGGGGGTGTATGAGAGTTTGGGGTGTATGAGAGCTTGGGGAAGTAGGCGAGCTTGGGGGAGTAGTAGAGCTTGTGGGAGTGGGAGAGCTTGGGCGAGTAGGACAGCTTGGGGGAGTAGGAGAGCTTGGGGGAGGAAGAAAGCTTGGGGGAGAAAGAGAGCTTGGGGGAGTAAGAGAGCTTGGCGGAGTAGGGGAGCTTAGGGTTGTAGGAGAGCTTGGGGGAGTAGGAGAGCTTGGGGGAGTAGGAGAGCTTGGGGGAGTAGGCGATCTTGGGGGAGTAGGAGAGTTTGGGGGAGTAGGAGAGCTTGGGGGAGTAGGAGAGCTTGGGGGAGTAGGAAAGCATGGGGAATTAGGAGAGCTTGGGAGAGTAGGAGAGCTTGTGGGAGTAGGAGAGCTTGTGGGAGTAGGAGAGCTTGGGTGAGTCGGAGAGTTTGGGGGAGTAGGAGAGATTGGGGGAGTAGGAGAGCTTGGGGGAGTACGAGAGCTTGGGGGAGTAGGAAAGCTTGGGGTAGTAGGAGATCTTGGGGGAGTAGGAGAACTTGGGGGATTAGTTGAGCTTGGGGGAGTAGGAGAGCTTGGGGGAGTAGGAGAGCTTGGGAGAGTATGAGAGCTTGGGGCAGCAAGAGAACTTGGGGCAGTAGGAGAGCTTAGGGGAGTAGGAGAGCTTGGGGGAGTAGGAGAGCTTGGGGGAGTAGGAGAGCTTGGGGGAGCCGGAGAGCTTGGGAGGGTAGGAGAGCTTGGGGGCGTATGAGAGCTTGGGGTGTATGAGAGCTTGTGGGAGTAGGACAGCTTGGGTGAGTAGGAGAGCTTGGGGGAGTAGGAGAGTTTGGGGTAGTAGGAAAGCTTGGGGGAGTAGGAGAGCTTGGGGGAGTAGGAGAGCTTGGGGGAGTAGGAGAGCTTGGGGGAGTAGGAGAGCTTGGGGGACTAGGAGAGCTTGGGGTAGTAGGAGATCTTGGGGGAGTAGTAGTTCTTGGGGGATTAGGAGAGCTTGGGGAATAGGAGAGCTTGGGGGAGTAGGAGAGTTTGGGAGAGCAGGAGAGCTTGGCAGAGTAGGAGAACTTGGGGCAGTAGGAGAGCTTGGGGGAGTAGGAGAGCTTGGGGGAGTCGGAGAGCTTGGGGGAGTAGGAGAGCTTGGGAGGGGAGGAGAGCATGGGGGCGTATGAGAGCTTGGGTCGTATGAGAGCTTGGGGGGTGTGAGAGTTTGGGGTGTATGAGAGCTTGGGGAAGTAGGCGAGCTTGGGGGAGTAGTAGAGCTTGTGAGAGTGGGAGAGCTTGGGCGAATAGGAGAGCTTGGGGGAGTAGGAGAGCTTCTGGGAGGAATAAAGCTTGGGGGAGTAGGAGAGCTTGGGGGAGTAGGCGATCTTGGGGGAGTAGGAGAGTTTGGGGGAGTAGGAGAGCTTGGGGGAGTAGGAGAGCTTGGGGGAGTAGGAAAGCTTGCGGGATTAGGAGAGCTTGGGAGAGTAGGAGAGCTTGTGGGAGTAGGAGAGCTTGTGGGAGTAGGAGAGCTTGGGTGAGTAGGAGAGCTTGGGGGAGTAGGAGAGATTGGGGGAGTAGGATAGCTTGGGGGAGTAGGAGAGCATGGGGGTGTAGGAGATCTTGGGGTAGTAGGAGATCTTGGGGGAGTAGGAGAACTTGGGGTATTGGTTGAGCTTGGGGGAGTAGGAGAGCTTGGGGGAGTAGGAGAGCTTGGGAGAGTAGGAGAGCTTGGCGCAGCAGGAGAACTTGGGGCAGTAGGAGAGCTTAGGGGAATAGGAGAGCTTGGGGGAGTAGGAGAGCTTGGGGAAGTAGGAGAGCTTGGGGGAGTCGGAGAGCTTGGGAGGGTAGAGAGCTTGGGTCGTATGAGAGCTTGGGGGGGTGTGAGAGTTTGGGGTGTATGAGAGCTTGGGGAAGTAGGCGAGCTTGGGGGAGTAGTAGAGCTTGTGGGAGTGGGAGAGCTTGGGCGAATAGGAGAGCTTGGGGGAGTAGGAGAGCTTAGGGAGGAAGAAAACTTGGGGGAGAAAGAGAGCTTGGCGGAGTAGGAGAGCTTAGGGTTGTAGGAGAGCTTGGGGGAGTAGGAGAGCTTGGGTGAGTAGGAGAGCTTGGGTGAGTAGGCGATCTTGGGGGAGTAGGAGAGTTTGGGGTCGTAGGAGAGCTTGGGGGTGTAGGAGAGCTTGGGGGAGTAGGAAAGCTTGGGGGATTAGGAGAGCTTGGGAGAGTAGGAGAGCTTGTGGGAGTAGGAGAGCTTGTGGGAGTAGGAGAGCTTGGTTGAGTAGGAGAGCTTGGGGGAGTAGGAGAGCTTGGGAGGGTATGAGAGCTTGGGGGCGTATGAGAGCTTGTGTCGTATGAGAGGTTGGGGGTGTATGAGAGTTTGGGGTGTATGAGAGCTTGGGGAAGTAGGCGAGCTTGGGGGAGTAGTAGAGCTTGTGGGAGTGGGAGAGCTTGGGCGAGTAGGACAGCTTGGGGGAGTAGGAGAGCTTGGGGGAGGAAGAAAGCTTGGGGGAGAAAGAGAGCTTGGGGGAGTAAGAGAGCTTGGCGGAGTAGGGGAGCTTAGGGTTGTAGGAGAGCTTGGGGGAGTAGGAGAGCTTGGGGGAGTAGGAGAGCTTGGGGGAGTAGGCGATCTTGGGGGAGTAGGAGAGTTTGGGGGAGTAGGAGAGCTTGGGGGAGTAGGAGAGCTTGGGGGAGTAGGAAAGCATGGGGAATTAGGAGAGCTTGGGAGAGTAGGAGAGCTTGTGGGAGTAGGAGAGCTTGTGGGAGTAGGAGAGCTTGGGTGAGTCGGAGAGTTTGGGGGAGTAGGAGAGATTGGGGGAGTAGGAGAGCTTGGGGGAGTACGAGAGCTTGGGGGAGTAGGAAAGCTTGGGGTAGTAGGAGATCTTGGGGGAGTAGGAGAACTTGGGGGATTAGTTGAGCTTGGGGGAGTAGGAGAGCTTGGGGGAGTAGGAGAGCTTGGGAGAGTATGAGAGCTTGGGGCAGCAAGAGAACTTGGGGCAGTAGGAGAGCTTAGGGGAGTAGGAGAGCTTGGGGGAGTAGGAGAGCTTGGGGGAGTAGGAGAGCTTGGGGGAGCCGGAGAGCTTGGGAGGGTAGGAGAGCTTGGGGGCGTATGAGAGCTTGGGGTGTATGAGAGCTTGTGGGAGTAGGACAGCTTGGGTGAGTAGGAGAGCTTGGGGGAGTAGGAGAGTTTGGGGTAGTAGGAAAGCTTGGGGGAGTAGGAGAGCTTGGGGGAGTAGGAGAGCTTGGGGGAGTAGGAGAGCTTGGGGGAGTAGGAGAGCTTGGGGGACTAGGAGAGCTTGGGGTAGTAGGAGATCTTGGGGGAGTAGTAGTTCTTGGGGGATTAGGAGAGCTTGGGGAATAGGAGAGCTTGGGGGAGTAGGAGAGTTTGGGAGAGCAGGAGAGCTTGGCAGAGTAGGAGAACTTGGGGGAGTAGGAGAGCTTGGGGGAGTAGGAGAGCTTGGGGGAGTCGGAGAGCTTGGGGGAGTAGGAGAGCTTGGGAGGGGAGGAGAGCATGGGGGCGTATGAGAGCTTGGGTCGTATGAGAGCTTGGGGGGTGTGAGAGTTTGGGGTGTATGAGAGCTTGGGGAAGTAGGCGAGCTTGGGGGAGTAGTAGAGCTTGTGAGAGTGGGAGAGCTTGGGCGAATAGGAGAGCTTGGGGGAGTAGGAGAGCTTCTGGGAGGAAGAAAGCTTGGGGGAGAAAGAGAGCTTGGGGGATTAAGAGAGCTTGGCGGAGTAGGAGAGCTTAGGGTTGTAGGAGAGCTTGGGGGAGTAGGAGAGCTTGGGGGAGTAGGAGAGCTTGGGGGAGTAGGCGATCTTGGGGGAGTAGGAGAGTTTGGGGGAGTAGGAGAGCTTGGGGGAGTAGGAGAGCTTGGGGGAGTAGGAGAGATTGGGGGAGTAGGAGAGCTTGGGGGAGTACGAGAGCTTGGGGGAGTAGGAAAGCTTGGGGTAGTAGGAGATCTTGGGGGAGTAGGAGAACTTGGGGGATTAGTTGAGCTTGGGGGAGTAGGAGAGCTTGGGGGAGTAGGAGAGCTTGGGAGAGTAGGAGAGCTTGGCGCAGCAAGAGAACTTGGGGCAGTAGGAGAGCTTAGGGGAGTAGGAGAGCTTGGGGGAGTAGGAGAGCTTGGGGGAGTAGGAGAGCTTGGGGGAGCCGGAGAGCTTGGGAGGGTAGGAGAGCTTGGGGGCGTATGAGAGCTTGGGGTGTATGAGAGCTTGTGGGAGTAGGACAGCTTGGGTGAGTAGGAGAGCTTGGGGGAGTAGGAGAGTTTGGGGTAGTTGGAAAGCTTGGGGGAGTAGGAGAGCTTGGGGGAGTAGGAGAGCTTGGGGGAGTAGGAGAGCTTGGGGGAGTAGGAGAGCTTGGGGAATAGGAGAGCTTGGGGTAGTAGGAGATCTTGGGGGAGTAGGAGTTCTTGGGGGATTAGGAGAGCTTGGGGGAGTAGGAGAGCTTGGGGGAGTAGGAGAGTTTGGGAGAGCAGGAGAGCTTGGCAGAGTAGGAGAACTTGGGGCAGTAGGAGAGCTTGGGGGAGTAGGAGAGCTTGGGGGAGTCGGAGAGCTTGAGGGAGTAGGAGAGCTTGGGAGGGTAGGAGAGCATGGGGGCGTATGAGAGCTTGGGTCGTATGAGAGCTTGGGGGGTGTGAGAGTTTGGGGTGTATGAGAGCTTGGGGAAGTAGGCGAGCTTGGGGGAGTAGTAGAGCTTGTGGGAGTGGGAGAGCTTGGGCGAATAGGAGAGCTTGGGGGAGTAGGAGAGCTTCTGGGAGGAAGAAAGCTTGGTGGAGAAAGAGAGCTTGGGGGAGTAAGAGAGCTTGGCGGAGTAGGAGAGCTTAGGGTTGTAGGAGAGCTTGAGGGAGTAGGAGAGCTTGGGGGAGTAGGAGAGCTTGGGGGAGTAGGCGATCTTGGGGGAGTAGGAGAGTTTGGGGGAGTAGGAGAGCTTGGGGGAGTAGGAGAGCTTGGGGGAGTAGGAAAGCTTGGGGGATTAGGAGAGCTTGGGAGAGTAGGAGAGCTTGTGGGAGTAGGAGAGTTGTGGGAGTAGGAGAGCTTGGGTGAGTAGGAGAGCGTGGGGGAGTAGGAGAGATTGGGGGAGTAGGATAGCTTGGGGGAGTAGGAGAGCATGGGGGAGTAGGAGAGCTTGGGGTAGTAGGAGATCTTGGGGGAGTAGGAGAACTTGGGGGAGTAGGAGAGCTTGGGGGAGTCGGAGAGCTTGGGAGGGTAGAGAGCTTGGGGGCGTATGAGAGCTTGGGGGCGTATGAGAACTTGGGGTGTATGAGAGCTTGGGGAAGTATGCGAGCTTGGGGGAGTAGTAGAGCTTGGGGGAGTAGGAGAGCTTGGGGGAGTAGGAGAGCTTGGGGGAGTCGGAGAGCTTGGGGGAGTAGGAGAGCTTGGGAGGGTAGGAGAGCATGGGGGCGTATGAGAGCTTGGGTCGTATGAGAGCTTGGGTGAGTAGGAGAGCTTGGGGGAGTAGGCGATCTTGGGGGAGTAGGAGAGTTTGGGGTAGTAGGAGAGCTTGGGGGTGTAGGAGAGCTTGGGGGAGTAGGAAAGCTTGGGGGATTAGGAGAGCTTGGGAGAGTAGGAGAGCTTGTGGGAATAGGAGAGCTTGTGGGAGTAGGAGAGCTTGGGTGAGTAGGAGAGCTTGGTGGAGTAGGAGAGCTTGGGAGGGTAGGAGAGCTTGGGGGCGTATGAGAGCTTGTGTCGTATGAGAGCTTGGGGGTGTATGAGAGTTTGGGGTGTATGAGAGCTTGGGGAAGTAGGCGAGCTTGGGGGAGTAGTAGAGCTTGTGGGAGTGGGAGAGCTTGGGCGAGTAGGACAGCTTGGGGGAGTAGGAGAGCTTGGGGGAGGAAGAAAGCTTGGGGGAGAAAGAGAGCTTGGGGGAGTAAGAGAGCTTGGCGGAGTAGGAGAGCTTAGGGTTGTAGGAGAGCTTGGGGGAGTAGGAGAGCTTGGGGGAGTAGGAGAGCTTGGGGGAGTAGGCGATCTTGGGGGAGTAGGAGAGTTTGGGGGAGTAGGAGAGCTTGGGGGAGTAGGAGAGCTTGGGGGAGTAGGAAAGCATGGGGAATTAGGAGAGCTTGTGGGAGTAGGAGAGCTTGGGGGAGTAGGAGAGCTTGGGGGAGCCGGAGAGCTTGGGAGGGTAGGAGAGCTTGGGGGCGTATGAGAGCTTGGGGTGTATGAGAGCTTGTGGGAGTAGGACAGCTTGGGTGAGTAGGAGAGCTTGGGGGAGTAGGAGAGTTTGGGGTAGTAGGAAAGCTTGGGGGAGTAGGAGAGCTTGGGGGAGTAGGAGAGCTTGGGGGAGTAGGAGAGCTTGGGGGAGTAGGAGAGCTTGGGGGACTAGGAGAGCTTGGGGTAGTAGGAGATCTTGGGGGAGTAGGAGTTCTTGGGGGATTAGGAGAGCTTGGGGGAGTAGGAGAGCTTGGGGGAGTAGGAGAACTTGGGGCAGTAGGAGAGCTTGGGGGAGTAGGAGAGCTTGGGGGAGTCGGAGAGCTTGGGGGAGTAGGAGAGCTTGGGAGGGTAGGAGAGCATGGGGGCGTATGAGAGCTTGGGTCGTATGAGAGCTTGGGGGGGTGTGAGAGTTTGGGGTGTATGAGAGCTTGGGGAAGTAGGCGAGTTTGGGGGAGTATTAGAGCTTGTGGGAGTGGGAGAGCTTGGGCGAATAGGAGAGCTTGGGGGAGTAGGAGAGCTTCTGGGAGGAAGAAAGCTTGGGGGAGAAAGAGAGCTTGGGGGAGTAAGAGAGCTTGGCGGAGTAGGAGAGCTTAGGGTTGTAGGAGAGCTTGGGGGAGTAGGAGAGCTTGGGGGAGTAGGAGAGCTTTGGGGAGTAGGCGATCTTGGGGGAGTAGGAGAGTTTGGGGGAGTAGGAGAGCTTGGGGGAGTAGGAGAGCTTGGGGAAGTAGGAAAGCTTGGGGGATTAGGAGAGCTTGGGAGAGTAGGAGAGCTTGTGGGAGTAGGAGAGCTTGTGGGAGTAGGAGAGCTTGGGTGAGTAGGAGAGCTTGGGGGAGTAGGAGAGATTGGGGTAGTAGGAGATCTTGGGGCAGTAGGAGAACTTGGGGGATTGGTTGAGCTTGGGGGAGTAGGAGAGCTTGGGGGAGTAGGAGAGCTTGGGAGAGTAGGAGAGCTTGGCGCAGCAGGAGAACTTGGGGCAGTAGGAGAGCTTAGGGGAGTAGGAGAGCTTGGGGGAGTAGGAGAGCTTGGGGGAGTAGGAGAGCTTGGGGGAGTCGGAGAGCTTGGGAGGGTAGGAGAGCTTGGGGGCGTATGAGAGCTTGGGGTGTATGAGAGCTTGGGGAAGTAGGCGAGCTTGGGGGAGTAGTAGAGCTTGTGGGAGTAGGAGAGCTTGGGGGAGTAAGAGAACTTGGGGGAGGAATAAAGCTTGGGGGAGAAAGAGAGCTTGAGGCAGTAAGAGAGCTTGCGGGAGTAGGAGAGCTTGGGGGAGTAGGAGAGCTTGGGGGAGGAAGAGAGCTTGGGGGAGTAAGAGAGCTTGGGGGAGTAAGAGAGCTTGAAGGAGTAAGAGAGTTTGAGGGAGTAAGAGAGCTTGCGGGTGTAAGAGAGCTTGGGGAGTAGGAGAGCTTGGGGGAGTAGGGGAGCTTGGGGGAGTAGAACACCTTGGGCGAGTAGGAGAGCTTGGGGGAGGAAGAGAGCTTGGGGGAGTAAGAGAGCTTGGGGGAGTAAGATAGCTTGGGCGAGTAGGAGAGCTTGGGGAACAGGTGAGCTTGTGGGAATAGGAGAGCTTGGGGGAGTACGAGCGCTTGCGGGTGTAGGAGAGCTTGAGTGAGAAGGAGAACTTGGCAGAGTAGGAGAGCTTGGGGGAGTAAGAGAGCTTGGGGGAGTAAGAGAGCTTGGTGGAGAAAGAGAGCTTGGGGGAGTAAGAGAGCTTGGGGGAGTAAGAGAGCTTGGGGGAGTAAGAGAATTTGGGGGAGTAAGAGAGCTTGGGGGTGTAAGTGAGCTTGGGGGAGTAGGAGAAATTGGCAGAGTAGGAGAGCTTGGGGGAGTGAGAGAGCTTGGGGGAGTAAGAGAGCTTGGGGGAGTAAGAGAGCTTGGGGGAGTCGGAGAGCTTGGGGGAGTAGGAGTGCTTGGGGGAGTAGGAGAGCTTGGGCGAGTAGGAGAGCTTGGGGGAGTAAGAGAGCTTAAGGGAGTAAGAGAGCTTGGGGAAGCAGTAGAGCTTGGGGGAGTAGGAGTGCTTGGAGGAGTAAGAGAGCTTGGGGGTGTAAGAGAGCTAGGGGGAGTAAGAGAGCTTGGGGGAATACGAGAGCTTGGGGGAGTAGGAAGAACTTGGGGGATTCGGGGAAATTGGGGGAGTAGGAGAACTTGGGGGATTCGGGGAGCTTGGGGGAGTAGGAGAACTTGGCACAGTAGGAGAGCTTGGGGTAGTAAGAGAGCTTGGGGGAGTAAGAGAGCTTGGGGGAGTAAGAGAGCTTGGGATGTAAGAGAGCTTTGGGGAGTAAGAGAGCTTGGAGAATTGGGAGAGCTTGGGGGAGTAGGAGAGCTTGGGGGAGTAGGAGCGCTTGGGGGCGTAGGAGAGATTGAGGGAGTAGGAGAGCTTGGGGTAGTAGGAGAGCTTGGGAGAGTAGGAGAGCTTGGCGCAGCTGTAGAACTTGGGGCAGTAGGAGAGCTTAGGGGAGTAGGAGAGCTTGGGGGAGTAGGAGAGCTTGGGGGAGTAGGAGAGCTTGGGGGAGTCGGAGAGCTTGGGAGGGTAGGAGAGCTTGGGGCCGTATGAGAGCTTGGGTTGTATGAGAACTTGGGGAAGTAGGCGAGCTTGGGGGAGTAGCAGAGCTTGTGGGAGTGGGAGAGCTTGGGCGAGTAGGAGAGCTTGGGGGAGTAAGAGAACTTGGGGGAGGAAGAAAGCTTGGGGGAGAAAGAGAGCTTGACGGAGTAAGAGAGCTTGGGGGAGTAGGAGAGCTTGGGGGAGTAGGAGAGCTTGGGGTAGTAGGAGAGTTTGGGGGAGTAGGAGAGCTTGGGGGAGTCGCGGAGCTTGGGGGAGTAGGAGAACTTGGCAGAGTAGGAGAGCTTGGGGGAGGAAGAGAGCTTAGGGGAGTAAGAGAGCTTGGGGGAGTAAGAGAGCTTGAAGGAGTAAGAGAGCTTGGGGGAGTAAGAGAGCTTGCGGGTGTAAGAGAGCTTGGGGAGTAGGAGAGCTTGGGGGAGTAGGGGTGCTTGGGGGAGTAGGAGACCTTGGGCGAGTAGGAGAGCTTGGGGGAGGAAGAGAGCTTGGGGGAGTAAGAGAGCTTGGGGGAGGAAGTTAGCTTGGGGGAGTAGGAGAGCTTGGGAAACAGGTGAGCTTGTGGGAATTGGAGAGCTTGGGGGAGTACGAGCGCTTGCGGGTGTAGGAGAGCTTGAGGGAGAAGGAGAACTTGGCAGAGTAGGAGAGCTTGGGGGAGTAAGAGAGCTTGGTGGAGAAAGAGAGCTTGGGGGAGTAAGAGAGCTTGGGGGAGTAAGAGAGCTTGGGGGAGTAAGACAATTTGGGGGTGTAAGAGAGCTTGGGGGTGTAAGTGAGCTTGGGGGAGTAGGAGAAATTGGCAGAGTAGGAGAGCTTGGGGGAGTTAGAGAGCTTGGGGGAGTAAGAGAGCTTGGGGGAGTAAGAGAGCTTGGGGGAGTAGGAGAGCTTGGGGGAGTAGGAGTGCTTGGGGGAGTAGGAGAGCTTGGGCGAGTAGGAGAGCTTGGGGGAGTAAGAGAGCTTAAGGGAGTAAGAGAGCTTGGTGAAGCAGTAGAGCTTGGGGGAGTAGGAGAGCTTGGGGCAGTATGAGCGCTTGGGGGAGTAGGAGTGCTTGGAGGAGTAAGAGAGCTTGGGGGTGTAAGAGAGCTAGGGGGAGTAGGAGAACTTGGGGGATTCGGGGAGCTTGGGGGAGTAGGAGAACTTGGGGGATTCGGGGAGCTTGGGGGAGTAGGAGAACTTGGCACAGTAGGAGAGCTTGGGGGAGTAAGAGAGCTTGGGGGAGTAAGAGCGCTTGGGGGAGTAAGAGAGCTTGGGATGTAAGAGAGCTTTGGGGAGTAAGAGAGCTTGGGGGAGTAGGAGCGCTTGGGGGAGTAGGAGAGATTGGGGGAGTAGGAGAGCTTGGGGTAGTTGGAGATCTTGGGGGAGTAGGAGAACTTGGGGGATTAGTTGAGCTTGGGGGAGTAGGAGAGCTTGGGGGAGTAGGAGAGCTTGGGAGAGTAGGAGAGCTTGGCGCAGCAGGAGAAATTGGGGCAGTAGGAGAGCTTAGGGGAGTAGGAGAGCTTGGGGGAGTAGGAGAGCTTGCGGGAGTAGGAGAGCTTGGGGGAGTCGGAGAGCTTGGGAGGGTAGGAGAGCTTGGGGGCGTATGAGAGCTTGGGGTGTATGAGAGCTTGGGGAAGTAGGCGAGTTTGGGGGAGTAGGAGAGCTTGCGGGAGTAGGAGAGCTTGGGGGAGTCGGAGAGCTTGGGAGGGTAGGAGAGCTTGGGGGCGTATGAGAGCTTGGGGTGTATCAGAGCTTGGGGAAGTAGGCGAGCTTGGGGGAGTAGTAGAGCTTGTGGGAGTGGGGGAGCTTGGGGAGTAGGAGAGCTTGGGGAGTAAGAGAACTTGGGGGAGGTAGAAAGCTTGGGGGAGAAAGAGAGCTTGAGGGAGTAAGAGAGCTTGGGGGAGTAGGAGAGCTTGGGGGAGTAGGAGAGCTTGGGGGAGTCGCGGAGCTTGGGGGAGTAGGAGAACTTGGCAGAGTAGGAGAGCTTGGGGGAGGAAGAGAGCTTGGGGGAGTAAGAGAGCTTGGGGGAGTAAGAGAGCTTGCGGGTGTAAGAGAGCTTGGGGAGTAGGAGAGCTTGGGGGAGTTGGGGAGCTTTGGGGAGTAGGAGACCTTGGGCGAGTAGGAGAGCTTGGGGGAGGAAGAGAGCTTGGGGGAGTAAGAGAGCTTGGGGGAGTAAGATAGCTTGGGGGAGTAGGAGAGCTTGGGGAACAGGTGAGCTTGTGGGAATAGGAGAGCTTGGGGGAATACGAGCGCTTGCGGGTGTAGGAGAGCTTGAGGGAGAAGGAGAACTTGTCAGAGTAGGAGAGCTTGGGGGAGTAAGAGAGCTTGGGGGAGTAAGAGAGCTTGGTGGAGTAAGAGAGCTTGGGGGAGTAAGAGAATTTGGGGGAGTAAGAGAGCTTGGGGGTGTAAGTGAGCATGGGGGAGTAGGAGAAATTGGCAGAGTAGGAGAGCTTGGGGGAGTTAGAGAGCTTGGGGGAGTAAGAGAGCTTTGGGGAGTAAGAGAGCTTGGGGGAGTGGGAGAGCTTGGCGGAGTAGAAGAGCTTGGGGGAGTAGGAGCGCTTTGGGGATTAGGAGAGCTTGGGGGAGACAGAGAGCTTGGGGCAGTAGGAGAGCTCTGGGGAGTAGGAGATCTCGGGGGAGTAGGAGAGCTTGGGCGAGTAGGAGAGCTTGGGGGAGTAAGAGAGCTTGGTGGAGTAAGATAGCTTGGGGAGTAAGAGAGCTTGGGGGAGTAAGAGAGCTTGGGGGAGTGGGAGAGCTTGGGGGAGTAGGAGAGCTTGGGGGAGTAGGAGCGCTTGGGGGAGTAGGAGCGCTTGGGGGAGTAGGAGAGCCTGGGGGAGTAGGAGAGCTTGGGGGAGTAGGAGATATTGGGGGAGTAGGAGAGTTTGGGGGAGTAGCAGAGCTTGGGGGAGTAGGAGAGCTTGTGGGAGTAGGACAGCTTGGGGGAGTAGGAGAGCTTCGGGGAGTAGGAGAGTTTGGGGGAGTGGTAGAGCTTGGGGGAGTAGGAGAGCTTGGGGGAGTAGGAGAGCTTGGGGGAGTAGGAGAGCTTGGGGGAGTAGGAGATCTTGGGGCAGCAGGAGTTCTTGGGGGATTAGGAGAGCTTGGGGGATTAGGAGAGCTTGGGGGAGTAGGAGTGTTTGGGAGAGTAGGAGAGCTTGGCAGAGTAGGAGAATTTGGGGCAGTAGGAGAGCTTGTCAGAGTAGGAGAACTTGGGGCAGTAGGAGAGCTTAGGGGAGTAGGATAGCTTGGGGGACTAGGAGAGCTTGGGGGAGTAGGAGAGCTTGGGGGAGTCGGAGAGCTTGGGGGAGTAGGAGAGCTTGGGAGGGTAGGAGAGCTTGGGGGCGTATGAGAGCTTGGGTCGTACGAGAGCTTGGGGGGGTGTGAGAGTTGGGTTGTATGAGAGCTTGGGGAAGTAGGCGAGCTTGGGGGAGTAGTAGAGCTTGTGTGAGTGGGAGAGCTTAGGCGAGTAGGAGAGCTTGGGGGAGTAGGAGAGCTTGGGGGAGGAAGAAAGCTTGGGGGAGAAAGAGAGCTTGGGGGAGTAAGAGAGCTTGGCGGAGTAGGAGAGCTTAGGGTTGTAGGAGAGCTTGGGGGAGTCGGAGAGCTTGGGGGAGTAGGCGATCTTGGGGGAGTAGGAGAGTTTGGGGGAGTGGGAGAGCTTGGGGGAGTAGGAGAGCTTGGGGGAGTAGGAAAGCTTGGGGGATTAGGAGAGCTTGGGAGAGTAGGAGAGCTTGTGGGAGTAGGAGAGCTTGTGGGAGTAGGAGAGCTTGGGTGAGTAGGAGAGCTTGGGGGAGTAGGAGAGCTTGGGGGAGTAGGAGAGCTTGGGGTAGTAGGAGATCTTGGGGGAGTAGGAGAACGTGGGGGATTAGCTGAGCTTGGGGGAGTAGGAGAGCTTGGGGGAGTAGGAGAGCTTGGGAGAGTAGGAGAGCTTGGCGCAGCAGGAGAACTTGGGGCATAAGGAGAGCTTAGGGGAGTAGGAGAGCTTGGGGGAGTAGGAGAGCTTGGGGGAGTAGGAGAGTTTGGGGGAGTCGGAGAGCTTGGGAGGGTAGGAGAGCTTGGGGGCGTATGAGAGCTTGGGATGTATGAGAGCTTGGGGAAGTAGTCGAGCTTGGGGGAGTAGTAGAGCTTGTGGGAGTGGGAGAGCTTGGGCGAGTAGGAGAGCTTGGGGGAGTAAGATAACTTGGGGGAGGAAGAAAGCTTGGGCGAGAAAGAGAGCTTGAGGGAGTAAGAGAGCTTGGGGGAGTAGGTGAGCTTGGGGGAGTAGGAGAGCTTGGGGTAGTCGGAGAGTTTGGGGGAGTAGGAGTGTTTGGGGGAGTCGCGGAGCTTGGGGGAGTAGGAGGACTTGGCAGAGTAGGAGAGCTTGGGGGAGGAAGAGAGCTTGGGGGAGTAAGAGAGCTTGGGGGAGTAAGAGAGCTTGAAGGAGTAAGAGAGCTTGGGGAACAGGTGAGCTTGTGGGAATAGGAGAGCTTGGGGGAGTACGAGCGCTTGCGGGTGTAGGAGAGGTTGAGTGAGAAGGAGAACTTGGCAGAGTAGGAGAGCTTGGGGGAGTAAGAGAGCTTGGGGGAGTAAGAGAGCTTGGTGGAGAAAGAGAGCTTGGGGGAGTAAGAGAGCTTGGGGGAGTAAGAGAGCTTGGGGGAGTAAGAAAATTTGGGGGAGCAAGAGAGCTTGGGGTGTAAGTGAGCTTGTAGGAGTAGGAGAAATTGGCAGAGTAGGAGAGCTTGGGGGAGTTAGAGAGCTTGGGGGAGTAAGAGAGCTTGGGGGAGTAAGAGAGCTTGGGGGAGTAGGAGAGCTTGGGGGAGTAGGAGTGCTTGGGGGAGTAGGAGAGCTTGGGCGAGTAGGAGAGCTTGGGGGAGTAAGAGAGCTTAAGGGAGTAAGAGAGCTTGGGGAAGCAGTAGAGCTTGGGGGTGTAGGAGAGCTTGGGGGAGTCGGAGAGCTTGGGAGGGTAGGAGAGCTTGGGGGCGTATGAAAGCTTGGGTTGTATGAGAACTTGGGGAAGTAGGCGAGCTTGGGGGAGTAGTAGAGCTTATGGGAGTGGGAGGGCTTGGGCGAGTAGGAGAGCTTGGGGGAGTAAGAGAACTTGGGGGAGGAAGAAAGCTTGGGGGAGAAAGAGAGCTTGAGGGAGTAAGAGAGCTTGGGGGAGTAGGAGAGCTTGGGGGAGTAGGAGAGCTTGGGGTAGTAGGAGAGTTTGGGGGAGTAGGAGAGCTTGGGGGAGTCGCGGAGCTTGGGGGAGTAGGAGAACTTGGCAGAGTAGGAGAGCTTGGGGGAGGAAGAGAGCTTGGGGGAGTAAGAGAGCTTGGGGGAGTAAGAGAGCTTGAAGGAGTAAGAGAGCTTGGGGAATAAGAGAGCTTGCGGGTGTAAGAGAGCTTGGGGAGCAGGAGAGCTTGGGGGAGTAGGGGAGCTTGGGGGAGTAGGAGACCTTGGGCGAGTAGGAGAGCTTGGGGGAGGAAGAGAGCTTGGGGGAGTAAGAGAGCTTGGGGGAGTAAGATAGCTTGGTGGAGTAGGAGAGCTTGGGGAACAGGTGAGCTTGTGGGAATAGGAGAGCTTGGGGGAGTACGAGCGCTTGCTTGTGCAGGAGAGCTTGAGGGAGAAGGAGAACTTGGCAGAGTAGGAGAGCTTGGGGGAGTAAGAGAGCTTGGGGGAGTAAGAGAGCTCGGTGGAGAAAGGGAGCTTGGGGGAGTAAGAGCATTTGGGGGAGTAAGAGAGCTTGGGGGTGTAAGTGAGCTTGGGGGAGTAGGAGAAATTGGAAGAGTAGGAGAGCTTGGGGGAGTTAGAGAGCTTGGCGGAGTAAGAGAGCTTGAGGGAGTAAGAGAGCTTGGGGGAGCAGGAGAGCTTGGGGGAGTAGGAGTGCTTGGGGGAGTAGGAGAGCTTGGGGGAGTAGGAGTGCTTGGAGGAGTTAGAGAGCTTGGGGGTGTAAGAGAGCTAGGGGGAGTAGGAGAACTTGGGGGATTCGGGGAGCTTGGGGGAGTAGGAGAACTTGGGGGATTCGGGGAGCTTGGGGGAGTAGGAGAACTTGGAACAGTAGGAGAGCTTGGGTGAGTAAGAGAGCTTGGGGGAGTAAGAGAGCTTGGGGGAGTAAGAGAGCTTGGGATGTAAGAGAGCTTTGGGGAGTAAGAGAGCTTGGGGGAGTGGGAGAGCTTGGGGGAGTAGGAGAGCTTGGGGGTGTAGGAGCGCTTGGGGGAGTAGGAGAGATTGGGGGAGTAGGAGAGCTTGGGGGAGTAGGCGATCTTGGGGGAGTAGGAGAGTTTGGGGGAGTGGGAGAGCTTGGGGGAGTAGGAGAGCTTGGGGGAGTAGGAAAGCTTGGGGGATTAGGAGAGCTTGGGAGAGTAGGAGAGCTTGTGGGAGTAGGAGAGCTTGTGGGAGTAGGAGAGCTTGGGTGAGTAGGAGATCTTGGGGGAGTAGGAGAACGTGGGGGATTAGCTGAGCTTGGGGGAGTAGGAGAGCTTGGGGGAGTAGGAGAGCTTGGGAGAGTAGGAGAGCTTGGCGCAGCAGGAGAACTTTGGGCATAAGGAGAGCTTAGGGGAGTAGGAGAGCTTGGGGGAGTAGGAGAGCTTGGGGGAGTAGGAGAGCTTGGGGGAGTCGGAGAGCTTGGGAGGGTAGGAGAGCTTGGGGGCGTATGAGAGCTTGGGATGTATGAGAGCTTGGGGAAGTAGTCGAGCTTGGGGGAGTAGTAGAGCTTGTGGGAGTGGGAGAGCTTGGGCGAGTAGGAGAGCTTGGGGGAGTAAGATAACTTGGGGGAGGAAGAAAGCTTGGGCGAGAAAGAGAGCTTGAGGGAGTAAGAGAGCTTGGGGGAGTAGGAGAGCTTGGGGGAGTAGGAGAGCTTGGGGTAGTCGGAGAGTTTGGGGGAGTAGGAGAGTTTGGGGGAGTCGCGGAGCTTGGGGGAGTAGGAGGACTTGGCAGAGCAGGAGAGCTTGGGGGAGGAAGAGAGCTTGGGGGAGTAAGAGAGCTTGGGGGAGTAGGAGTGCTTGGAGGAGTTAGAGAGCTTGGGGGTGTAAGAGAGCTAGGGGGAGTAGGAGAACTTGGGGGATTCGGGGAGCTTGGGGGAGTAGGAGAACTTGGGGGATTCGGGGAGCTTGGGGGAGTAGGAGAACTTGGAACAGTAGGAGAGCTTGGGTGAGTAAGAGAGCTTGGGGGAGTAAGAGAGCTTGGGGGAGTAAGAGAGCTTGGGATGTAAGAGAGCTTTGGGGAGTAAGAGAGCTTGGGGGAGTGGGAGAGCTTGGGGGAGTAGGAGAGCTTGGGTGTGTAGGAGCGCTTGGGGGAGTAGGAGAGATTGGGGGAGTAGGAGAGCTTGGGGTAGTAGGCGATCTTGGGGGAGTAGGTGAACTTGGGGGATTAGTTGAGCTTGGGGGAGTAGGAGAGCTTGGGGGATTAGGAGAGCTTGGGAGAGTAGGAGAGCTTGGGGGAGGAAGAAAGCTTGGGGGAGAAAGAGAGCTTGGGGGAGTAAGAGAGCTTGGCGGAGTAGGAGAGCTTAGGGTTGTAGGAGAGCTTGGGGGAGTCGGAGAGCTTGGGGGAGTAGGCGATCTTGGGGGAGTAGGAGAGTTTGGGGGAGTAGGAGAGCTTGGGGGAGTAGGAGAGCTTGGGGGAGTAGGAAAGCTTGGGGGATTAGGAGAGCTTGGGAGAGTAGGAGAGCTTGTGGGAGTAGGAGAGCTTGTGGGAGTAGGAGAGCTTGGGTGAGTAGGAGAGCTTGGGGGAGTAGGAGAGCTTGGGGGAGTAGGAGAGCTTGGGGTAGTAGGAGATCTTGGGGGAGTAGGAGAACGTGGGGGATTAGCTGAGCTTGGGGGAGTAGGAGAGCTTGGGGGAGTAGGAGAGCTTGGGAGAGTAGGAGAGCTTGGCGCAGCAGGAGAAATTGGGGCATAAGGAGAGCTTAGGGGAGTAGGAGAGCTTGGGGGAGTAGGAGAGCTTGGGGGAGTAGGAGAGCTTGGGGGAGTCGGAGAGCTTGGGAGGGTAGGAGAGCTTGGGGGCGTATGAGAGCTTGGGATGTATGAGAGCTTGGGGAAGTAGGCGAGCTTGGGGGAGTAGTAGAGCTTGTGGGAGTGGGAGAGCTTGGGCGAGTAGGAGAGCTTGGGGGAGTAAGAGAACTTGGGGGAGGAAGAAAGCTTGGGCGAGAAAGAGAGCTTGAGGGAGTAAAAGAGCTTGGGGGAGTAGGAGAGCTTGGGGGAGTAGGAGAGCTTGGGGTAGTCGGAGAGTTTGGGGGAGTAGGAGAGCTTGGGGGAGTCGCGGAGCTTGGGGGAGTAGGAGGACTTGACAGAGTAGGAGAGCTTGGGGGAGGAAGAGAGCTTGGGGGAGTAAGAGAGCTTGGGGGAGTAAGAGAGCTTGAAGGAGTAAGAGAGCTTGGGGAACAGGTGAGCTTGTGGGAATAGGAGAGCTTGGGGGAGTACGAGCGCTTGCGGGTGTAGGAGAGCTTGAGTGAGAAGGAGAACTTGGCAGAGTAGGAGAGCTTGGGGGAGTAAGAGAGCTTGGGGAGTAAGAGAGCTTGGTGGAGAAAGAGAGCTTGGGGGAGTAAGAGAGCTTGGGGGAGTAAGAGAGCTTGGGGGAGTAAGAAAATTTGGGGGAGCAAGAGAGCTTGGGGTGTAAGTGAGCTTGGAGGAGTAGGAGAAATTGGCAGAGTAGGAAAGCTTGGAGGAGTTAGAGAGCTTGGGGGAGTAAGAGAGCTTGGGGGAGTAAGAGAGCTTGGGGGAGTAGGAGAGCTTGGGGGAGTAGGAGTGCTTGGGGGAGTAGGAGAGCTTGGGCGAGTAGGAGAGCTTGGGGGAGTAAGAGAGCTTCAGGGAGTAAGAGAGCTTGGCGAAGCAGTAGAGCTTGGGGGTGTAGGAGAGCTTGGGGGAGTCGGAGAGCTTGGGAGGGTAGGAGAGCTTGGGGGCGTATGAGAGCTTGGGTTGTATGAGAACTTGGGGAAGTAGGCGAGCTTGGGGGAGTAGTAGAGCTTATGGGAGTGGGAGGGCTTGGGCGAGTAGGAGAGCTTGGGGGAGTAAGAGAACTTGGGGGAGGAAGAAAGCTTGGGGGAGAAAGAGAGCTTGAGGGAGTAAGAGAGCTTGGGGAGTAGGAGAGCTTGGGGGAGTAGGAGAGCTTGGGGTAGAAGGAGAGTTTGGGGGAGTAGGAGAGCTTGGGGGAGTCGCGGAGATTGGGGGAGTAGGAGAACTTGGCAGAGTAGGAGAGCTTGGGGGAGGAAGAGAGCTTGGGGGAGTAAGAGAGCTTGGGGGAGTAAGAGAGCTTGAAGGAGTAAGAGAGCTTGGGGAATAAGAGAGCTTGCGGGTGTAAGAGAGCTTGGGGAGCAGGAGAGCTTGGGGGAGTAGGGGAGCTTGGGGGAGTAGGAGACCTTGGGCGAGTAGGAGAGCTTGGGGGAGGAAGAGAGCTTGGGGGAGTAAGAGAGCTTGGGGGAGTAAGATAGCTTGGTGGAGTAGGAGAGCTTGGGGAACAGGTGAGCTTGTGGGAATAGGAGAGCTTGGGGGAGTACGAGCGCTTGCTTGTGCAGGAGAGCTTGAGGGAGAAGGAGAACTTGGCAGAGTAGGAGAGCTTGGGGGAGTAAGAGAGCTTGGGGGAGTAAGAGAGCTTGGTGGAGAAAGGGAGCTTGGGGGAGTAAGAGAATTTGGGGGAGTAAGAGAGCTTGGGGGTGTAAGTGAGCTTGGGGGAGTAGGAGAAATTGGCAGAGTAGGAGAGCTTGGGGGAGTTAGAGAGCTTGGGGGAGTAAGAGAGCTTGAGGGAGTAAGAGAGCTTGGGGGAGCAGGAGAGCTTGGGGGAGTAGGAGTGCTTGGGGGAGTAGGAGAGCTTGGGGGAGTAGGAGTGCTTGGAGGAGTAAGAGAGCTTGGGGGTGTAAGAGAGCTAGGGGGAGTAGGAGAACTTGGGGGATTCGGGGAGCTTGGGGGAGTAGGAGAACTTGGGGGATTCGGGGAGCTTGGGGGAGTAGGAGAACTTGGAACAGTAGGAGAGCTTGGGTGAGTAAGAGAGCTTGGGGGAGTAAGAGAGCTTGGGGGAGTAAGAGAGCTTGGGATGTAAGAGAGCTTTGGGGAGTAAGAGAGCTTGGGGGAGTGGGAGAGCTTGGGGGAGTAGGAGAGCTTGGGGGTGTAGGAGCGCTTGGGGGAGTAGGAGAGATTGGGGGAGTAGGAGAGCTTGGGGTAGTAGGCGATCTTGGGGGAGTAGGTGAACTTGGGGGATTAGTTGAGCTTGGGGGAGTAGGAGAGCTTGGGGGAGTAGGAGAGCTTGGGAGAGTAGGAGAGCTTGGCGCAGCAGGAGAACTTGGGGCAGTAGGAGAGCTTAGGGGAGTAGGAGAGCTTGGGAGAGTAGGAGAGCTTGGGGGAGTAGGAGAGCTTGGGGGAGTCGGAGAGCTTGGGAGGGTAGGAGAGCTTGGGGGCGTATGAGAGCTTGGGGTGTATGAGAGCTTGGGGAAGTAGGCGAGCTTGGGGGAGTAGTAGAGCTTGTGGGAGTGGGAAAGCTTGGGCGAGTAGGAGAGCTTGGGGGAGTAAGAGAACTTGGGGGAGGAAGAAAGCTTGGGGGAGAAAGAGAGCTTGAGGGAGTAAGAGAGCTTGGGGGAGTAGGAGAGCTTGGGGGAGTAGGAGAGCTTGGGGTAGTAGGAGAGTTTGGGGGAGTAGGAGAGCTTGGGGGAGTCGCGGAGCTTGTGGGAGTGGGAAAGCTTGGGCGAGTAGGAGAGCTTGGGGGAGTAAGAGAACTTGGGGGAGGAAGAAAGCTTGGGGGAGAAAGAGAGCTTGAGGGAGTAAGAGAGCTTGGGGGAGTAGGAGAGCTTGGGGGAGTAGGAGAACTTGGCAGAGTAGGAGAGCTTGGGGGAGGAAGAGAGCTTGGGGGAGTAAGATAGCTTGGGGGAGTAAGAGAGCTTGAAGGAGTAAGATAGCTTGGGGGAGTAAGAGAGCTTGCGGGTGTAAGAGAGCTTGGGGAGTAGGAGAGCTTGGGGGAGTAGGGGAGCTTGGGGGAGTAGGAGACTTTGGGCGAGTAGGAGAGCTTGGGGGAGGAAGAGAGCTTGGGGGAGTAAGAGAGCTTGGGGGAGTAAGATAGCTTGGGGGAGTAGGAGAGCCTGGGGAACAGGTGAGCTTGGGGGAGTAAGAGAGCTTGGGGGAGTAAGAGAGCTTGGTGGAGAAAGAGAGCTTGGGTGAGTAAGAGAGCTTGGGGGAGTAAGAGAATTTGGGGGAGTAAGAGAGCTTGGGTGTGTAAGTGAGCTTGGGGGAGTAGGAGAAATTGGCAGAGTAGGAGAGCTTGGGGGAGTTAGAGAGCTTGGGGGAGTAAGAGAGCTTGGGGGAGTAAGAGAGCTTGGGGGAGTAGGAGAGCTAGGGGGAGTAGGAGTGCTTGGGGGAGTAGGAGAGCTTGGGCGAGTAGGAGAGCTTGGGGGAGTAAGAGAGCTTAAGGGAGTAAGAGAGCTTGGGGATGCAGTAGAGCTTGGGGGAGTAGGAGAGCTTGGGGCAGTAGGAGCGCTTGGAGGAGTAGGAGTGCTTGGAGGAGTAAGAGAGCTTGGGGGTGTAAGAGAGCTAGGGGGAGTAAGAGAGCTTGGGGGAATACGAGAGCTTGGGGGAGTAGGAGAACTTGCGGGATTCGGGGAGCTTGGGGGAGTAGGAGAACTTGGGGGATTCGGCGAGCTTGGGGGAGTAAGAGAGCTTGGGGGAGTAAGAGAATTTGGGGGAGTAAGAGAGCTTGGGGGTGTAAGTGACCTTGGGGGAGTAGGAGAAATTGGCAGAGTAGGAGAGCTTGGGGGAGTTAGAGAGCTTGGGGGAGTAAGAGAGCTTGGGGGAGTAAGAGAGCTTGGGGGAGTAGGAGAGCTTGGGGGAGTAGGAGTGCTTGGGGGAGTAGGCGAGCATGGGCGAGTAGGAGAGCTTGGGGGAGTAAGAGAGCTTAAGGGAGTAAGAGAGCTTGGGGAAGCAGTAGAGGTGGGGGAGTAGGAGAGCTTGGGGCAGTAGGAGCGCTTGGGGGAGTAGGAGTGCTTGGAAGAGTAAGAGAGCTTGGGGGTGTAAGAGAGCTAGGGGGAGTAGGAGAACTTGGGGGATTCGGGGAGCTTGGGGGTGTAGGAGAAATTGGGGGATTCGGGGAGCTTGGGGGAGTAGGAGAACTTGGCACAGTAGGAGAGCTTGGGGCAGTAGGAGAGCTTAGGGGAGTAGGAGAGCTTGGGGGAGTAGGACAGCTTGGGGGAGTAGGAGAGCTTGGGGGAGTCGGAGAGCATGGGAGGGTAGGAGAGCTTGGGGGCGTATGAGAGCTTGGGGTGTATGAGAGCTTGGGGAAGTAGCGAGCTTGGGGGAGTAGTAGAGCTTGTGGGAGTGGGAGAGCTTGGGCGAGTAAGAGAACTTGGGGGAGGAAGAAAGCTTGGGGGAGAAAGAGAGCTTGAGGGAGTAAGAGAGCTTGGGGGAGTAGGAGAGCTTGGGGAAGTAGGAGAGCTTGGGGTAGTAGGAGAGATTGGGGGAGTAGGAGAGCTTGGGGGAGTCGCGGAGCTTGGGAGAGTAGGAGAACTTGGCAGAGTAGGAGAGCTTGGGGGAGGAAGAGAGCTTGGGGGAGTAAGAGAGCTTGGGGGAGTAAGAGAGCTTGAAGGAGTAAGAGAGCTTGGGGGAGTAAGAGAGCTTGCGGGTGTAAGAGAGCTTGGGGAGTAGGAGAGCTTGGGGGAGTCGGGGAGCTTGGGGGAGTAGGAGACCTTGGGCGAGTAGGAGAGCTTGGGGGAGGAAGAGAGCTTGGGGGAGTAAGAGAGCTTGGGGGAGTAGGAGAGCTAGGGGGAGTAGGAGTGCTTGGGGGAGTAGGAGAGCTTGGGCGAGTAGGAGAGCTTGGGGGAGTAAGAGAGCTTGGGGGAGTAGGAAAGCTTGGGGGAGTAAGAGAGCTTGGGGTAGTAGGAGAGTTTGAAGGAGTAGGAGAGCTTGGGGGAGTCGCGGAGCTTGGGGGAGTAGGAGAACTTGGCAGAGTAGGAGAGCTTGGGGGAGGAAGAGAGCTTGGGGGAGTAAGAGAGCTTGCGGGAGTAAGAGAGCTTGAAGGAGTAAGATAGCTTGGGGGAGTAAGAGAGCTTGCGGGTGTAAGAGAGCTTGGGGAGTAGGAGAGCTTGGGGGAGTAGGGGAGCTTGGGGGAGTAGGAGACCTTGGGCGAGTAGGAGAGCTTGGGGGAGGAAGAGAGCTTGGGGGAGTAAGAGAGCTTGGGGGAGTAAGATAGCTTGGGGGAGTAGGAGAGCCTGGGGAACAGGTGAGCTTGTGGGAATAGGAGAGCTTGGGGGAGTACGAGCGCTTGCGGGTGTAGGAGAGCTTGAGGGAGAAGGAGAAATTGGCAGAGTAGGAGAGCTTGGGGGAGTAAGAGAGCTTGGGGGAGTAAGAGAGCTTGGTGGAGAAAGAGAGCTTGGGGGAGTAAGAGAGCTTGGGGGAGTAAGAGAATTTGGGGGAGTAATAGAGCTTGGGGGTGTAAGTGGGCTTGGGGGAGTAGGAGAAATTGGCAGAGTAGGAGAGCTTGGGGGAGTTAGAGAGCTTGGGGGAGTAAGAGAGCTTGGGGGAGTAAGAGAGCTTGGGGGAGTAGGAGAGCTAGGGGGAGTAGGAGTGCTTGGGGGAGTAGGAGAGCTTGGGCGAGTAGGAGAGCTTGGGGGAGTTAGAGAGCTTAAGGGAGTAAGAGAGCTTGGGGATGCAGTAGAGCTTGGGGGAGTAGGAGAGCTTGGGGCAGTTGGAGCGCTTGGGGGAGTAGGAGTGCTTGGAGGAGTAAGAGAGCTTGGGGGTGTAAGAGAGCTAGGGGGAGTAAGAGAGCTTGGGGGAATACGAGAGCTTGGGGGAGTAGGAGAACTTGGGGGATTCGGGGAGCTTGGGGGAGTAGGAGAACTTGGGGGATTCAGGGAGCTTGGGGGAGTAAGAGAGCTTGGGGGAGTAAGAGAATTTGGGGGAGTAAGAGAGCTTGGGGGTGTAAGTGAGCTTGGGGGAGTAGGAGAAATTGGCAGAGTAGGAGAGCTTGGGGGAGTTAGAGACCTTGGGGGAGTAAGAGAGCTTGGGGGAATAAGAGAGCTTGGGGGAGTAGGAGAGCTTGGGGGAGTAGGAGTGCTTGGGGGAGTAGGAGAGCTTGGGCGAGTAGGAGAGCTTGGGGGAGTAAGAGAGCTTAAGGGAGTAAGAGAGCTTGGGGAAGCAGTAGAGCTTGGGGGAGTAGGAGAGCTTGGGGCAGTAGGAGCGCTTGGAGGAGTAGGAGTGCTTGGAGGAGTAAGAGAGCTTGGGGGTGTAAGAGAGCTAGGGGGAGTAGGATAACTTGGGGGATTTGGGGAGCTTGGGGGTGTAGGAGAACTTGGGGGATTCGGGGAGCTTGGGGGAGTAGGAGAACTTGGCACAGTAGGAGAGCTTGGGGGAGTAAGAGAGCTTGGGGGAGTAAGAGAGCTTGGGGGAGTAAGAGAGCTTGTGATGTAAGAGAGCTTTGGGGAGTAAGAGAGCTTGGGGGAGTGGGAGAGCTTGGGGGAGTAGGAGAGCTTGGGGGAGTAGGAGCGCTTGGGGGAGTAGGAGGGATTAAGGGAGTAGGAGAGCTTGGGGTAGTAGGAGATATTGGGGGAGTAGGAGAACTTGGGGGATTAGTTGAGCTTGGGGGAGTAGGAGAGCTTGGGGGAGTAGGAGAGCTTGGGAGAGTAGAAGAGCTTGGCGCAGCAGGAGAACTTGGGGCAGTAGGAGAGCTTAGGGGAGTAGGAGAGCTTGGGGGAGTAGGAGAGCTTGGGGGAGTAGGAGAGCTTGGGGGAGTCGGAGAGCTTGGGAGGGTAGGAGAGCTTGGGGGCGTATGAGAGCTTGGGGTGTATGAGAGCTTGGGGAAGTAGGCGAGCTTGGGGGAGTAGTAGAGCTTGTGGGAGTGGGAGAGCTTGGGCGAGTAGGCGAGCTTGGGGGAGTAAGAGAACTTGGGGAGGAAGAAAGCTTGGGGGAGAACGAGAGCTTGAGGGAGTAAGAGAGCTTTGGGGAGTAGGAGAGCTTGGCACAGTAGAAGAGCTTGGGGGAGTAAGAGAGCTTGGGGGAGTAAGAGAGCTTGGGGGAGTAATAGAGCTTGGGATGTAAGAGAGCTTTGGGGAGTAAGAGAGCTTGGGGAGTGGGAGAGCTTGGGGGAGTAGGAGAGCTTGGGGGAGTACGAGCGCTTGGGGGATTAGGAGAGCTTGGGGGAGACAGAGAGCTTGGGGCAGTAGAGAGCTCTGGGAAGTAGGAGATCTCGGGGGAGTAGGAGAGCTTGTGCGAGTAGGAGAGCTTGGGGGAGTAAGAGAGCTTGGTGGAGTAAGAGAGCTTGGGGAGTAAGAGAGCTTGGAGAAGTAAGAGAGCTTGGCGGAGTGGGAGAGCTTGGGGGAGTAGGAGAGCTTGGGGGAGTAGGAGCGCTTGGGGGAGTGGGAGAGCTTGGGGGAGCAGGAGAGCTTGGGGGAGTAGGAGAGCTTGGGGTAGTAGGAGAGCTTGGGAGAGTAGGAGAGCTTGGGGGAGTAGGAGATCTTGGGGGAATAGGAGAGTTTGGGGGTGTAGCAGAGCTTGGGGGAATAGGAGAGCTTGGGGGAGTAGGAGAGCATGGGGGAGTAGGAAAGCTTGGGAGAGTAGGAGAGCTTTGGGGAGTAGGAGAGCTTGTGGGAGTAGGACAGCTTGGGGGAGTAGGAGAGCTTGTGGGAGCAGGAGAGTTTGGGGGAGTAGGAGACCTTGGGGGAGTAGGAGAGCTTGGGGGAGTAGGAGAGCTTGAGGGAGTAGGAGATCTTGGGGGAGTAGGAGAGCTTGCGGGATTAGGAGAGCTTGGGGGAGTAGGAGAGCTTGGGGGAGTAGGAGAGCTTGGGAGGTTAGGAGAGCTTGGGGGCGTATGAGAGCTTGGGGGCGTATCAGAGCTTGGGGCAGTGTGAGAGCTTGGGGTGTATGAGAGCTTGGGGAAGTAGGCGAGCTTGGGGGAGTAGTAGAGTTTGTGGTAGTGGGAGAGCTTGGGCAATTAGGAGAGCTTGGGGGAGTAAGAGAGCTTGGGGGAGGAAGAAAGCTTGGGGGAGAAAGAGAGCTTGGGGGAGTAAGAGAGCTTGGGGGATTAGGAGAGCTTGGGGGAGTAAGATAGCTTGGGGGAGTAGGAGATTTTGGTGGAGTAGGAGAGCTTGGGGGAGTCACGGAGCTTGGGGGAGTAGGAGAACTTGGCAGAGTAGGAGAGCTTGGGGGAGTAAGAGAGTTTGGGGAGTAAGAGAGCTTGGGGGAGTAAGAGAGCTTGAGGGAGTAAGAGAGCTTGGGGGATTAAGAGAGCTTGCGGGTGTAAGAGAGCTTGGGGAGTAGGAGAGCTTGGGGGAGTAGGGGAGCTTGAGGGAGTAGGAGACCTTGGGCGAGTTGGAGAGCTTGGGGGAGAAAGAGAGCTTGGGGGAGTATGAGAGCTTGTGGGGGAGTAAGATAGCTTGGGGGAGTAGGAGAGCTTGGGGAACAGGTGAGCTTGTGGGAATAGGAGAGCTTGGGCGAGTACGAGCGCTTGCGTGTGTAGGAGTGCTTTAGGGAGAAGGAGAACTTGGCATAGTAGAAGAGCTTATGGGAGTAAGAGAGCTTGGGGGAGTAAGAGAGCTTGGTGGAGAAAGAGCGCTTGGGGAGTAGGAGAGCTTGGGGGAGTAGGGGAGCTTGGGGGAGTAGGAGACCTTCGGCGAGTTGGAGAGCTTGGGGGAGAAAGAAAGCTTGGGGTAGTAAGATAGATTGTGGGGGAATAAGATAGCTTGGGGGAGTAGGAAAGCTTGGGGAACAGGTGAGCTTGTGGGAATAGGAGAACGTGGGGGAGTACGAGCGCTTGCGGGTGTAGGAGAGCTTGAGGGAGAAGTAGAACTTGGCAGAGTAGAAGAGCTTGGGGGAATAAGAGTGCTTGGGGGAGTAGGAGAGCTTTGGAGAGTAGGAGAGCTTTGGGGAGTAGGGGAGCTTGTGGGTGTAGGAGAGATTGGCGGAGTAGGAGAGCTTGGGGGATTAGGAGAGCTTGGGGGAGTCAGAGAGCTTGGGGCAGTAGGAGAGCTCTGGGGAGTAGGAGATCTTGGAGGAGTAAGAGAGTTTGGGGAGTAAGAGAGCTTTGGGGAGTAAGAGAGCTTGGGGGAGTGGGAGAGCTTGGGGGAGTAGGAGATCTTGGGGGAGTAGGAGCGCTTGGGGGAGTAGGAGAGCTTGGGGGAGTAGGAGAGCTTGGGTGAGTAGGAGAGCTTGGGGGAGTAGGAGAGCTTGGGAGAGTAGGGGAGCTTGGGGGAGTAGGAGATCTTGGGGGAGTAGGAGAGTTTGGGGGAGTAGGAGAGCTTAGGGGAGTAGGAGAGCTTGGGGGAGTAGGAGAGCTTGGGGGAGTAGGAGAGCTTGGGAGAGTAGGAGAGCTTTGGGGAGTTGGAGAGCTTGTGGGAATAGGAGAACTTGGGGGAGTACGAGCGCTTGTGGGTGTAGCAGAGCTTGAGGGAGAAGGAGAACTTGGCAGAGTAGAAGAGCTTGGGGGAATAGGAGTGCTTGGGGGAGTAGGAGAGCTTTGGAGAGTAGGAGAGCTTTGGGGAGAAGGAGAGCTTGTGGGAGTAGGAGAGCTTGGGGGAGTAGGAGAGCTTGGGGGATTAGGAGAGCTTGGGGGAGTCAGAGAGCTTGGGGCAGTAGGAGAGCTCTTGGGAGTGGGAGATCTTGGGGGAGTAGGAGAGCTTGGGCGAGTAGGAGAGCTTGGGGGAGTAAGATAGCTTGGAGGAGTAAGAGAGTTTGGGGAGTAAAAGAGCTTTGGGGAGTAAGTGAGCTTGGGGGAGTGGGAGAGCTTGGGGGAGTAGGAGATCTTGGGGGAGTAGGAGCGCTTGGGTGAGTAGGAGAGCTTGGGGGAGTCGCGGGGCTTGGGGGAGTAGGAGAACTTGGCAGAGTAGGAGAGCTTGGGGGAGGAAGAGAGCTTGGGGGAGTAAGAGAGCTTGGGGGAGTAAGAGAGCTTGAAGGAGTAAGAGAGCTTGGGGGTGTAAGAGAGCTTGCGGGTGTAAGAGAGCTTGGGGTGTAGGAGAGCTTGGGGGAGTAGGGGAGCTTGGGGGAGTAGGAAACCTTGGGCGAGTAGGAGAGCTTGGGGGATGAAGAGAGCTTGGTGGAGTAAGAGAGCTTGGGGGAGTAAGATAGCTTGGGGTAGTAGGTGAGCTTGGGGAACAGGTGAGCTTGTGGGAATAGGAGAGCTTGGGGGAGTACGAGCGCTTGCGGGTGTCGGAGAGCTTGAGGGACAAGGAGAATTGGCAGAGTAGGAGAGCTTGGGGGAGTAAGAGAGCTTGGGGGAGTAAGAGAGCTTGGTGGAGAAAGAGAGCTTGGGGGAGTAAGAGAGCTTGGGGGAGTAAGAGAATTTGGGGGAGTAAGAGAGCCTGGGGTTGTAAGTGAGATTGGGGGAGTAGGAGAAATTGGCAGAGTAGGAGAGCTTGAGGGAGTAAGAGAGCTTGGGGGAGTAAGAGAGCTTGGGGGAGTAAGAGAGCTTGGGGGAGTAGGAGAGCTAGGGGGAGTAGGAGTGCTTGGGGGAGTAGGAGAGCTTGGGCGAGTAGGAGAGCTTGGGGGAGTAAGAGAGCTTAAGGGAGTAAGAGAGCTTGGGGAAGCAGTAGAGCTTGTGGGAGTAGGAGAGCTTGTGGCAGTAGGAGCGCTTGGGGGAGTAGGAGTGCTTGGAGGAGTAAGAGAGCTTGGGGGTGTAAGAGAGCTAGGGGGAGTAAGAGAGCTTGGGGGAATACGAGAGCTTGGGGGAGTTGGAGAACTTGGGGGATTCGGGGAGCTTGGGGGAGTAGGAGAACTTGGGGGATTTGGGGAGCTTGGGGGAGTAGGAGAACTTGGCACAGTAGAAGAGCTTGGGGGAGTAAGAGAGCTTGGGGGAGTAAGAGAGCTTGGGGGAGTAATATAGCTTGGGATGTAAGAGAGCTTTGGGGAGTAAGAGAGCTTGGGGGAGTGGGAGAGCTTGGGGGAGTAGGAGAGCTTGGGGGAGTACGAGCGCTTGGGGGATTAGGAGAGCTTGGGGGCTGACAGAGAGCTTGGGGCATTAGAGAGCTCTGGGAAGTAGGAGATCTCGGGGGAGTAGGAGAGCTTGTGCGAGTAGGAGAGCTTGGGGGAGTAAGAGAGCTTGGTGGAGTAAGAGAGCTTGGGGAGTAAGAGAGCTTGGAGGAGTAAGAGAGCTTGGCGGAGTGGGAGAGCTTGGGGGAGTAGGAGAGCTTGGGGGAGTAGGAGCGCTTGGGGGAGTGGGAGAGCTTGGGGGAGTAGGAGAGCTTGGGGGAGTAGGAGAGCTTGCGGGAGTAGGAGTGCTTGGGAGAGTAGGAGAGCTTGGGGGAGTAGGAGATCTTGGGGGAGTAGGAGAGTTTGGTGGTGTAGCAGAGCATGGGGGAGTAGGAGAGCTTGGGGGATTAGGAGAGCTTGGGGGAGTAGGAAAGCTTGGGAGAGTAGGAGAGCTTTGGGGAGTAGGAGAGCTTGTGGGAGTAGGACAGTTTGGGGGAGTAGGAGAGCTTGTGGGAGCAGGAGAGTTTGGGGGAGTAGGAGACCTTGGGGGAGTAGGAGATCTTGGGGGGGTAGGAGAGTTTGGGGGAGTAGGAGAGCTTAGGGGAGTAGGAGAGCTTGGGGGAGTAGGAGAGCTTGGGGGAGTAGGAGAGCTTGGGAGAGTAGGAGAGCTTTGGGGAGTTGGAGAGCTTGTGGGAATAGGAGAACTTGGGGGAGTACGAGCGCTTGCGGGTGTAGGGGAGCTTGAGGGAGAAGGAGAACTTGGCAGAGTAGAAGAGCTTGGGGGAATAGGAGTGCTTGGGGGAGTAGGAGAGCTTTGGAGAGTAGGAGAGCTTTGGGGAGTAGGGGAGCTTGTGGGAGTAGGAGAGCTTGGGGGAGTAGGAGAGCTTGGGGGATTAGGAGAGCTTGGGGGAGTCAGAGAGCTTGGGGCAGTAGGAGAGCTCTGGGGAGTAGGAGATCTTGGGGGAGTAGGAGAGCTTGGGCGAGTAGGAGAGCTTGGGGGAGTAAGATAGCTTGGAGGAGTAAGAGAGTTTGGGGAGTAAGAGAGCTTTGGGGAGTAAGAGAGCTTGGGGGAGTGGGAGAGCTTGGGGGAGTAGGAGATCTTGGGGGAGTAGGAGCGCTTGGGGGAGTAGGAGAGCTTGGGGGAGTAGGAGAGCTTGGGGGAGTCGCGGAGCTTGGGGGAGTAGGAGAACTTGGCAGAGTAGGAGAGCTTGGGGGAGGAAGAGAGCTTGGGGGAGTAAGAGAGCTTGGGGGAGTAAGAGAGCTTGAAGGAGTAAGAGAGCTTGGGGGAGTAAGAGAGCTTGCAGGTGTAAGAGAGCTTGGGGAGTAGGAGAGCTTGGGGGAGTAGGGGAGCTTGGGGGAGTAGGAGACCTTGGGCGAGTAAGATAGCTTGGGGTAGTAGGTGAGCTTGGGGAACAGGTGAGCTTGTGGGAATAGGAGAGCTTGGGGGAGTACGAGCGCTTGCGGGTGTAGGAGAGCTTGAGGGACAAGGAGAACTTGGCAGAGTAGGAGAGCTTGGGGGAGTAAGAGAGCTTGGGGGAGTAAGAGAGCTTGGTGGAGAAAGAGAGCTTGGGGGAGTAAGAGAGCTTGGGGGAGTACGAGAATTTGGGGGAGTAAGAGAGCCTGGGGGTGTAAGTGAGCTTGGGGGAGTAGGAGAAATTTGCAGAGTAGGAGAGCTTGAGGGAGTTAGAGAGCTTGGGGGAGTAAGAGAGCTTGGGGGAGTAAGAGAGCTTGGGGGTGTAGGAGAGCTAGGGGGAGTAGGAGTGATTGGGGGAGTAGGAGAGCTTGGGCGAGTAGGAGAGCTTGGGGGAGTAAGAGAGCTTAAGGGAGTAAGAGAGCTTGGGGAAGCAGTAGAGCTTGGGGGAGTAGGAGAGCTTGGGGCAGTAGGTGCGCTTGGGGGAGTAGGAGTGCTTGGAGGAGTAAGAGAGCTTGGGGGTGTAGGAGAGCTCGGGGGAGTAAGGGAGCTTGGGGGAATACGGGAGCTTGGGGGAGTTGGAGAACTTGGGGGATTCGGGGAGCTTGGGGGAGTAGGAAAACTTGGGGGATTCGGGGAGCTTAGGGGAGTAGGAGAACTTGGCACAGTAGAAGAGCTTGGGGGAGTAAGAGAGCTTGGGGGAGTAAGAGAGCTTGGGGGAGTAATAGAGCTTGGGATGTAAGAGAGCTTTGGGGAGTAAGAGAGCTTGGGGGAGTGGGAGAGCTTGGGGGAGTAGGAGAGCTTGGGGGAGTACGAGCGCTTGGGGGATTAGGAGAGCTTGGGGGAGACAGAGAGCTTGGGGCAGTAGAGAGCTATGGGAAGTAGGAGATCTCGGGGGAGTAGGAGAGCTTGTGCGAGTAGGAGAGCTTGGGGGAGTAAGAGAGCTTGGTGGAGTAAGAGAGCTTGGGGAGTAATAGAGCTTGGAGGAGTAAGAGAGCTTGGCGGAGTGGGAGAGCTTGGGGGAGTAGGAGAGCTTGGGGGAGTAGGAGCGCTTGGGGGAGTGGGAGAGCTTGGGGGAGTAGGAGAGCTTGGGGGAGTAGGAGAGCTTGGGGGAGTAGGAGTGCTTGGGAGAGTAGGAGAGCTTGGGGTAGTAGGAGATCTTGGGGGAGTAGGAGAGTTTGGGGGTGTAGCAGAGCTTGGGGGAGTAGGAGAGCTTGGGGGAGTAGGAGAGCTTGGGGGAGTAGGAAAGCTTGGGAGAGTAGGAGAGCTTTGGGGAGTAGGAGAGCTTGTGGGAGTAGGACAGCTTGGGGGAGTAGGAGAGCTTGTGGGAGCAGGAGAGTTTGGGGGAGTAGGAGACATTGCGGGAGTAGGAGAGCTTGGGGGAGTAGGAGAGCTTGGGGGAGTAGGAGATCTTGGGGGAGTAGGAGAGCTTGCGGGATTAGGAGAGCTTGGGGGAGTAGGAGAGCTTGGGGGAGTAGGAGAGCTTGGGAGATTAGGAGAGCTCGGCGGAGTAGGAGAACTTGGGGCAGTCGGAGAGCTTGGGGGAGTTGGAGAGCTTGGGGGGTAGGGGAGCTTGGGAGGTTAGGAGAGCTTGATGGCGTATGAGAGCTTGGGGGCGTATGAGAGCTTGGGGGAGTGTGAGAGCTTGGGGTGTATGAGAGCTTGGGGAAGTAGGCGAGCTTGGGGGAGTAGTAGAGTTTGTGGTAGTGGGAGAGCTTGGGCGATTAGGAGAGCTTGGGGGAGTAAGAGAGCTTGGGGGAGGAAGAAAGCTTGGGGGAGAAAGAGAGCTTGGGGGAGTAAGAGAGCTTGGGGGATTAGGAGAGCTTGGGGGAGTCGGAGAGCTTGGGGGAGTAGGAGATTTTGGTGGAGTAGGAGAGCTTGGGGGAGTCACGGAGCTTGGGGGAGTAGGAGAACTTGGCAGAGTAGGAGAGCTTGGGGGAGTAAGAGAGCTTGGGGAGTAAGAGAGCTTGGGGGAGTAAGAGAGCTTGAGGGGGTAAGGGAGCTTGGGGGATTAAAAGAGCTTGCGGGTGTAAGAGAGCCTTGGGAGTAGGAGAGCTTGGGGGAGTAGGGGAGCTTGAGGGAGTAGGATACCTTGGGCGAGTTGGAGAGCTTGGGGGAGAAAGAGAGCTTGGGGGAGTAAGAGAGCTTGTGGGGGAGTAAGATAGCTTGGGGGAGTAGGAGAGCTTGGGGAACAGGTGAGCTTGTGGGAATAGGAGAGCTTGGGGGAGTACGAGCGCTTGCGGGTGTAGGAGTGCTTGAGGGAGAAGGAGAACTTGGCATAGTAGAAGAGCTTATGGGAGTAAGAGAGCTTGGGGGAGTAAGAGAGCTTGGTGGAGAAAGAGAGCTTGGGGAGTAGGAGAGCTTGTGCGAGTAGGGGTGCTTGGGGGAGTAGGAGACCTTCGGCGAGTTGGAGAGCTTGGGGGAGAAAGAGAGCTTGGGGGAGCAAGAGAGCTTGTGGGGGATTAAGATAGCTTGGGGGAGTAGGAAAGCTTGGGGAACTGGTGAGCTTGTGGGAATAGGAGAACTTGGGGGAGTACGAGCGTTTGCGGGTGTAGGAGAGCTTGAGGGAGAAGGAGAACTTGGCAGAGTAGAAGAGCTTGGGGGAATAGGAGTGCTTGGGGGAGTAGGAGAGCTTTGGAGAGTAGGAGAGCTTTGGGGAGTAGGGGAGCTTGTGGGAGTAGGAGAGCTTGGGGGAGTAGGAGAGCTTGGGGGATTAGGAGAGCTTGGGGGAGTCAGAGAGCTTGGGGCAGTAGGATAGCTCTGGGGAGTAGGAGATCTTGGGGGAGTAGGAGAGCTTGGGCGAGGAGGAGAGCTTGGGGGAGTAAGATAGCTTGGAGGAGTAAGAGAGTTTGGGGAGTAAGAGAACTTTGGGGAGTAAGAGAGCTTGGGGGAGTGGGAGAGCTTGGGGGAGTAGGAGATCTTGGGGGAGTAGGAGCGCTTGGGGGAGTAGGAGAGCTTGGGGGAGTAGGAGAGCTTGGGTGAGTAGGAGAGCTTGGGGGAGTAGGAGAGCTTGGGAGAGTAGGGGAGCTTGGGGGAGTAGGAGATCTTGGGGGAGTAGGAGAGTTTGGGGGAGTAGGAGAGCTTAGGGGAGTAGGAGAGCTTGGGGGAGTAGGAGAGCTTGGGGGAGTAGGAGAGCTTGGGAGAGTAGGAGAGCTTTGGGGAGTTGGAGAGCTTGTGGGAGTAGGACAGCTTGGGGGAGTAGGAGAGCTTGGGAGAGTAGGAGAGCTTGGGGGAGTAGGAGAGTTTGGGGGAGTAGGAAAGCTTGGGGGAGTCGGAGAGCTTGGGGGAGTAGGAGATCTTGGGGGAGTAGGAGAGCTTGGGGGATTAGGAGAGCTTGGGGGAGTAGGAAAGCTTGGGGGAGTAGGAGAGCTTGGGAGATTAGTAGAGTTTGGCGGAGTAGGAGAACTTGGGGCAGTGTGAGAGCTTCGGGGAGTAGGAGAGCTTGGGGGAGTAGGAGAGCTTGGGGGAGTAGGAGAGCTTGGGGGAGTAGGAGAGCTTGGGAGGTTAGGAGAGCTTGGGGGCGTATGAGAGCTTGGGGGCGTATGAGAGCTTGGGGGAAAGTGTGAGCTTGGGGTGTATGAGAGCTTGGGGGAGCAGGAGAGTTTGGGGGAGTAAGAGAGCTTGGGGGAGTAAGAGAACTTTGGGGTTTAAGAGATCTTGGGGAAGTAGGAGAGCTTGGGGGAGTAGGAGAGCTTGGGGGAGTAGGAATGCTTGGGGGAGTAAGAGAGCTTATGGGAGTAAGAGAGCTTGGGGGAGCAGTAGAGCTTGGGGGAGTAGGAGAGCTTGGGGCAGTAGGAGCGCTTGGAGGAGTAGGAGACATTGGGGGAGAAGGAGAGCTTGGGGGAGTAGGATAAATTGGCAGAGTAGGAGAGCTTGGAGGAGTAAGAGAGCTTGGAGGTGTAAGAGAGCTTGGGGGAGTAAGAGAGCTTGGGGGAATACGAGAGCTTGGGGTGTAGGAGAGCTTGTGGGAGTAGGGGAGCTTGGGGGAGTAAGAGAGCTTGGCGGAGTAGGAGAGCTTGGGGGAGTAGGAGAACTTGGGGAATAGGAGAGCTTGGGGGAGTAGGAGAGCTTGGGGGAGTAGGAGAGCTTGGGGGAGTAGGAGAGCTTGGGAGAGTAGGAGAGCTTGGGGGAGTAGGAAAGCTTGGGGGAGTAGGAGAGCTTGGGAAAGTAGGAGAGCTTTGGGAAGTAGGAGAGCTTGTGGTAGTAGGAGAGCTTGGGGGAGTAGGAGAGCTTGGGGGAGTAGGAGAGATTGTGGTAGTAGGAGAGCTTGGGGGAGTAGGAGAGCTTGGGGGAGTAGGAGAGCTTGGGGTAGTAGGAGATATTGGGGGAGTAGGAGAGCTTGGGGTGTATGAGAGCTTGGGGAAGTAGGCGAGCTTGGGGGAGTAGTAGAGCTTGCGGGAGTGGGAGAGCTTGGGGGAGTAGGGGAGCTTGGAGGAGTCGCGGAGCTTGGGGGAGTAGGAGAACTTGGCAGAGTAGGAGAGCTTGGGTGAGGAAGAGAGCTTGGGGAGTAAGAGAGCTTGCGGGAGTAAGAGAGCTTGAAGGTGTAAGAGAGCTTGGGGGAGTAAGAGAGCTTGCGGGTGTAAGAGAGCTTGGGGAGTATTAGAGTTGGGGGAGTAGGGGAGCTTGGGGGAGTAGGAGACCTTGGGCGAGTAGGAGAGCTTGGGGGAGCAAGAGAGCTTGGGGGAGTAAGAGAGCTTGGGGGAGTAAGAGAGCTTGGGGGAGTAAGATAGCTTGGGGGAGTAGGAGATCTTGGGGAACAGGTGGGCTTGTGGGAATAGGAAAGCTTGGGGGAGTACGAGCGCTTGCGTGTGTAGGAGAGCTTGAGGGAGAAGGAGAACTTGGCAGAGTAGGAGAGCTTGGGGGAGTAAGAGAGCTTGGGGGAGTAAGAGAGCTTGGTGGAGTAAGAGAGCTTGGGGGAGTAAGAGAGCTTGGGGGAGTAAGAAAGCTTGGGGGAGTAAAGAGTTTGGGGGAGTAAGAGAGCTTGGGGGTGTAAGTGAGCTTGGGGGAGTAGGAGAAATTGGCAGAGTAGGAGAGCTTGGGGGAGTTACAGAGCTTGGGGGAGTAAGAGAGCTTGGGGGAGTAAGAGAGCTTGGGGGAGTAGGAGAGCTTAGGGGAGTAGGAGTGCTTGGGGGAGTAGGAGAGCTTGGGCGAGTAGGAGAGCTTGGGGAAGTAAGAGAGCTTAAGGGATTAAGAGAGCTTGGGGGAGCAGTAGAGCTTGGGGGAGTAGGAGAGCTTGGGGCAGTAGGAGCGCTTGGGGGAGTAGGAGTGCTTGGAGGACTAAGAGAGCTTGGGGGTGTAACAGAGCTTGGGGGAGTAAGAGAGCTTGGGATGTAAGAGAGCTTTGGGGAGTAAGAGAGCTTGGGGGAGTGGGAGAGCTTGGGGGAGTAGGAGAGCTTGGGGGAGTAGGAGAGCTGGCGGGATTAGGAGAGCTTGTTGGAGTAGGAGAGCTTGGGGGAGTAGGAGAGCTTGGGAGATTCGGAGAGCTTGGCGGAGAGGGAGAACTTGGGGCAGTAGGAGAGCTTGGGGGAGTAGGAGCGCTTAGGGGAGTAGGAGAGCTTGGGGGAGTAGGAGAGCTTGGGGGAGTAGGAGAGCTTGGGGGAGTAGTTGAGCTTGGGAGAGTAGGAGAGCTTGGGGGAGTAGGAGATCTTGTGGGAGTAGGAGAGTTTGGGGGAGTAGCAGAGCTTGGGGGAGTAGGAGAGCTTGGGGGAGTAGGAGAGCTTGGGGGAGTAGGAGAGTTTGGGAAGTAGGAGAGCTTTGGGGAGTAGGAGAGCTTGTGGGAGTAGGACAGCTTGGGGGAGTAGGAGAGCTTGGGGGAGTAGGAGAGCTTGGGGGAGTAGGAGAGCTTGGGAGATTAGGAGAGCTTGGCGGAGTAGGAGAAATTGGGGCAGTAGGAGAGCTTGGGGGATTCGGAGAGCTTGGGGGAGTAGGAGAGCTTGGCAGGTTAAGTGAGCTTGGGGGCGTATGAGAGCTTGGGGGCGTATGAGAGCTTGGGGGAGTTTGAGAGCTTGGGGTGTATGAGATTTTGGGGGAGTAGGTGAGCTTGGGGGAGTCGCGGAGCTTGGGGGAGTAAGAGAGCTTGAGGGAGTAAGAGAGCTTGGGGGAGTAGTAGAGCTTGCGGGTGTAAGCGAGCTTGGGGAGCAGGCGAGCTTGGGAGAGAAGGGAGCTTGGGGGAGTAGGAGACCTTGGGCGAGTTGGAGAGCTTGGGGGAGAAATAGAGCATGGGGGAGTAAGAGAGCTTGTGGGGGAGTAAGATAGCTTGGGCGAGTAGGAGAGCTTGGGGAACAGGTGAGCTTGTGGGAATAGGAAAGCTGGGGGGAGTACGAGCGCTTGCGGGTGTAGGAGTGCTTGAGGGAGAAGGAGAACTTGGCATCGTAGAAGAGCTTATGGGAGTAAGACAGCTTGGGGGAGTAAGAGAACTTGGTGGAGAAAGAGAGCTTGGGGGAGTAAGAGAGCTTGAGGGAGTAAGAGAGCTTGGGGGAGTAAGAGAGCTTGCGTGTGTAAGAGAGCTTGGGGAGTAGGAGAGCTTGGGGGAGTAGGGGTGCTTGGGGGAGTAGGAGACCTTGGGCGAGTTGGAGAGCTTGGGGGAGAAAGAGAGCTTGGGGGAGTTAGAGAGCTTGTGGGGGAGTAAGATAGCTTGGGGGAGTAGGAAAGCTTGGGGAACAGGTGAGCTTGTGGGAATAGGAGAGCTTGGGGGAGTACGAGCGCTTGCGGGTGTAGGAGAGCTTGAGGGAGAAGGAGAACTTGGCAGAGCAGAAGAGCTTGTGGGAGTAGGAGAGCTTGGGGGAGTAGGAGAGCTTTGGAGAGTAGGAGAGCTTTGGGGAGTAGGGGAGCTTGTGGGAGTAGGAGAGCTTGGGGGAGTAGGCGAGCTTGGGGGATTAGGAGATCTTGGTGGAGAAAGAGAGCTTGGGGGAGTAAGAGAGCTTGGGGGAATACGAGAGCTTGGGGTGTAGGAGAGCTTGGGGGAGTAGGGGAGCTTGGGGGAGTAAGAGAGCTTGGGGGTGTAAGAGATCTTGGGGGAGTAGGAGAAATTGGCAGAGTAGGAGAGCTTGGGAGAGTTAGAGAGCTTGGGGGAGTAAGAGAGCTTGGGGGAGTAGGAGAGCTTGGGAGAGTAGGAGAGCTTGGGGGAGTAGGAGAGCTTGGGAGAGTAGGAGAGCTTTGGGGAGTAGGAGAGCTTGTGGGAGTAGGACAGCTTGGGGGAGTAGGAGAGCTTGGGGAGTAGGAGAGCTTGGGGGAGTAGGAGAGCTTGGGGGAGTAGGAGAGCTTGGGAGAGTAGGAGAGCTTTGGGGAGTAGGAGAGCTTCTGGGAGTAGGACAGCTTGGGGGAGTCGGAGAGCTTGGGGGAGTACAAGAGTTTGGGGGAGTAGGAGAGCTTGTGGGAGTAGGAGAGCTTCGGAGAGTAGGAGAGCATTGGGGAGTAGGAGAGCTTGTGGGAGTTGGAAAGCTTGGGGGAGTAGGAGAGCTTGGGGGAGTAGGAGAGCTTGGGGGAGGAGGAGAGCTTGGGAGAGTAGGAGAACTTGGCAGAATAGGAGAACTTGGGGCAGTAGGAGAGCATAGGGGAGTAGGAGAGCTTGGGGGAGTAGGAGAGCTTGGGGTGTAGGAGAGCTTGGGGGAGTCGGAGAGCTTGGGGGAGTAGGAGAGCTTGGGAGGGTAGTAGAGCTTGGGGGCGTATGAGAGCTTGGGTCGTATGAGAGCTTGGGGGGGAGTGAGAGCTTTGGGTGTATGAGAGCTTGCGGAAGTAGGCGAGCTTGGGGGAGTAGTAGAGCTCGTGGGAGTGGGAGAGCTTGGGCGAGTATGAGAGCTTGGGGGAGTAAGAGAGCTTGGGGGAGGAAGAAAGCTTGGGGGAGAAAGAGAGCTTGGGGGATTAAGAGAGCTTGGGGATTAGGAGAGCTTGGGGGAGTAGGAGAGCTTGGGGGAGTAGGAGATTTTGGGGGAGTAGGAGAACTTGGGGGAGTCGCGGAGCTTGGGGGAGTAAGAGAGCTTGAGGGAGTAAGAGAGCTTGGGGGAGTAAGAGAGCTTGCGGTTGTAAGAGAGCCTGGGGAGTAGGAGAGCTTGGGGGAGTAGGGGAGCTTGGGGGAGTAGGAGACCTTGGGCGAGTTGGAGAGCTTGGGGGAGAAAGAGAGCTTGGGGGAGTAAGAGAGCTTGTGGGGGTGTAAGATAGCTTGGGCGAGTAGGAGAGCTTGGGGTACAGGTGAGCTTGTGGGAATAGGAGAGCTTGGGGGAGTACGAGCGCTTGCGGGTGTAGGAGTGCTTGAGGGAGAAGGAGAACTTGGCATAGTAGAAGAGCTTATGGGAGTAAGAGAACTTGGGGGAGTTAGAGAAATTGGTGGAGAAAGAGAGCTTGGGGGAGTAAGAGAGCTTGAGGGAGTAAGAGAGCTTGGGGGAGTAAGAGAGCTTGCGGGTGTAAGAGAACTTGGCAGAGTAGAAGAGCTTGGGGGAGTAGGACAGCTTTGGAGAGTAGGAGAGCTTTGGGGAATGGGAACTTGTTGGAGTAGGAGAGCTTCGGGGAGTAGGAGAGCTTGGGGGATTAGGAGAGCTTGGGGGAGGAAGAGAGCTTGGTGGAGAAAGAGAGCTTGGGGGAGTAAGAGAGCTTGGGGGAGTAATAAAGCTTGGGGGAGTAAGAGAGCTTGGGGGAGTAAGAGAGCTTGCGGGTGTAAGAGATCTTGGGGAAGTAGGAGAAATTGGCAGAGTAGGAGAGCTTGCGAGAGTTAGAGAGCTTGGGGGAGTAAAATAACTTGGGGGAGTAAGAAAGCTTGGGGGAGCAGTAGAGCTTGGGGGAGTAGGAGAGCTTGGGGCAGTAGGAGCGCTTGGGGGAGTAGGAGACATTGGGGGAGAAGGAGAGCTTGGGGGAGGAGGATAAATTGGCAGAGTAGAAGAGCTTGGAGGAGTAAGAGAGCTTGGGGGAATACGAGAGCTTGGGGGAGTAGGAGAGCTTGGGGGAGTAGGGGAGCTTGGGGGAGTAGGTGAACTTGGGGGATTCGGGGAGCTTGTGGGAGTAGGAGAACTTGGCACAGTAGGAGAGCTTGGGGGAGTAAGAGTGCTTGGGGGAGTAAGAGAGCTTGGGGGAGTAAGAGAGCTTGGGGGAGTAAGAGAGCTTAGGGGAGTAGGAAAGCTTCCTGGAATAGGATAGGTGGGGGAGTAGCAGAGCTTGGGGGAGTAGGAGAGCTTGGGGGAGTAGGGGGGCATGGGGGTGTAGGAGAGCTTGCGGGAGTAGGAGAGCTTGGGGGAGTAGGAGAGATTGGGGGCGTTAGAGAGCTTGGAGGAGGAGGAGAAGGATAGCTTACCGTAGTAGGACAGCTTGGGGAGTAGGGTAGCTTGAGGGAGCAGGAGAGCTTACCGGAGTAGGAGAGATTGGTGGAGTAGTAGAGCTTGGGGGAGAAGGAGAGCTTGGGGGAGTAGGAGAGCTTGGGGGAGTAGGAGAGCTTGTGGTAGTAGTACAGCTTGCGAGAGTAGGAGAGCTTGTGGGAGTAGGAGAGCTTGGGAGAGTAGGAGAGGTTGGGGAGAAGGAGAACTTCGATAGAAGAAGAGCAAGAGGGAGAAGGAGAGCAAGGGGGAGAAGGAGAGCTTGGGGGAGAAGGAGAGCTTGGGGGAGTAGGAGAGGTTGGGGGAGTCGGAGAGCTTGGGGGAGTAGGAGAGCTTGGGGGAGTAGGAGAGCTTGGGGGAGTAGGAGAGCTTGGGGGATTAGGAGAGCTTGGGGGAGTAGGAGAGCTTGGGGGAGTAGGAGAGCTTGGGAGAGTAGGAGAGCTTGGCGGAGTAGGAGAACTTGGGGCAGTAGGATAGCTTAGGGGAGTAGGAGAGCTTGGGGGAGTAGGAGAGCTTGGGGGAGTCGGAGAGATTGGGCGAGTAGGAGAGCTTGGGAGGGTAGGAGAGCTTGGGGGCGTATGAGAGCTTGGGGGAGTAGTAGAGCTTGGGGGTGTGGGAGAGCTTGGGCGAGTAGGAGAGCTTGGGGGAGTAAGAGAGCTTGTGGGAGGAAGAGAGCTTGGGGGAGAAAGAGAGCTTGGGGGAATAAGAGAGCTTGGGGGAGTAGGAGAGCATGGGGGAGTAGGAGAGCTTGGAGGAGTAGGAGAGCTTGGGGGAGTAGGAGAGCTTGGGGGAGGAAGAGAGCTTGGGGGAGAAAGAGAGCTTGGGGGAGTAAGAGAGCTTGGGGAATTAGGAGAGCTTGGGGGAGTAGGAGATCTTGGGGGAGTAGGAGAGTTTGGGGGAGTAGGAGAGCTTGGTGGAGTAGGAGAGCTTGGGGGAGTAGGAAAGCTTGGGGGAGTAGGAGAGCTTGGGAGAGTAGGAGAGCTTGTGGGAGTAGGAGAGCTTGTGGGAGTAGGATAGCTGGGGGGAGTAGGAGAGCTTGGGGCAGTAGGAGCGCTTGGGGGAGTAGGAGTACTTGGAGGAGTAAGAGAGCTTGGGGGTGTAAGAGAGCTAGGGGGAGTAAGAGAGCTTGGGAGAATACGAGAGCTTGGGGGAGTAGGAGAGCTTGGGGGAGTAGGGGAGCTTGGGGGAGTAGGAAAACCTGGGGGATTCGGGGAGCTTGGGGGAGTAGGATAACTTGGCACATTAGGAGAGCTTGGGGGCGTAAGAGAGCTTGGGGGAGTAAGAGAGCTTGGGGGAGTAAGAGAGCTTGGGATGTAAGAGAGCTTGGGGAGTAAGAGAGCTTGGGGGAGTGGGAGAGCTTGGGGAGTAGGAGAGCTTGGGGGAGTAGGAGCGCTTGGGGGATTAGGAGAGCTTGGGGGAGACAGAGAGCTTGGGGCAGTAGGAGAGCTCTGGGGAGTAGGAGATCTCTGGGGAGTAGGAGAGCTTGGGCGAGTAGGAGAGCTTGGGGGAGTAAGAGAGCTTGGTCGAGTAAGAGAGCTTGGGGGAGTGGGAGAGCTTGGGGGAGTAGGAGAGCTTGGGGGAGTAGGAGCGCTTGGGGGAGTAGGAGAGACTGGGGGAGTAGGAGAGCTTGGGGGAGTAGGAGAGCTTGGGGGAGTAGGAGAGCTTGGGAGAGCAGGAGAGCTTGGGGGTGTAGGATATAATGGGGGAGTAGGAGAGTTTGGGGGAGTAGCAGAGCTTGGGGGCGTAGGAGAGCTTGGGGGAGTAGGAGAGCTTGGGGGAGTAGGAGAGCTTGGGAGAGTAGGAGAGCTTTGGGGTGTAGGAGAGTTTGGGGGAGTAGGAGAGCTTGGGGGAGTAGGAGAGCTTGGGGGAGTAGGAGAGCTTGGGGGAGTAGGAGAGCTTGGGGGAGTAGGAGAGCTTGGGGGAGTGGGAGAGCTTGGGGGAGTAGGAGAGCTTGGGGTAGTAGGAGATCTTGGGGGAGTAGGAGAGCTTGGGGGATTAGGAGAGTTTGGGGGAGTAGTAGAGCTTGGGGAGGAGGAGAGCTTGGGAGAGTAGGAGAACTAGGCAGAGTAGGAGAACTTGGGGCAGTAGGAGAGCATAGGGGAGTAGGAGAGCTTGGGGGAGTAGGAGAGCTTGGGGGAGTAGGAGAGCTTGCGGGAGTCGGAAAGCTTGGGGGAGTAGGAGAGCTTGGGAGTGTAGGAGAGCTTGGGGGCGTATGAGAGCTTGGGTCGTATGAGAGCTTGGGGGGAAGTGAGAGCTTGGGGTGTATGAGAGCTTGGGGAAGTAGGCGAGCTTGGGAAAGTAGTAGAGCTCGTGGGAGTGGGAGAGCTTGGGCGAGTCGGAGAGCTTGGGGGAGTAGGACAGCTTGGGGGAGTAAGAAAGCTTGGGGGAGGAAGAGAGCTTCGGGGGAGTAAGAGAGCTTGGCGGAGTAGGAGAGCTTGGCAGGTTAGGAGAGCTTGGGGGCGTAGGAGATTTTGGGGGAGTTGGAGAGCTTGGGGGAGAAAGAGAGCTTGGGGGAGTAAGAGAGCTTGTGGGGGTGTAAGATAGCTTGGGCGAGTAGGAGAGCTTGGGGAACAGGTGAGCTTGTGGGAATAGGAGAGCTTGGGGGAGTACGAGCGCTTGCGGGTGCAGGAGTGCTTGAGGGAGAAGGAGAACTTGGCATAGTAGAAGAGCTTATGGGAGTAAGAGAGCTTGGGGGAGTAAGAGAACGTGGTGGAGAAAGAGAGCTTGGGGGAGTAAGAGAGCTTAAGGGAGTAAGAGAGCTTGGGGGAGTAAGAGAGCTTGCGGGTGTAAGATAACTTGGCAGAGTAGAAGAGCTTGGGGGAGTAGGACAGCTTTGGAGAGTAGGAGATCTTTGTGGAATGGGAACTTGTTGGAGTAGGAGAGCTTCGGGGAGTAGGAGAGCTTGGGGGATTAGGAGAGCTTGGGGGAGTAAGAGAGCTTGGTGGAGAAAGAGCTTGGGGGAGTAAGAGAGCTTGGGGGAGTAATAAAGCTTGGGGGAGTAAGAGAGCTTGGGGGAGTAAGAGAGCTTGCGGGTGTAAGAGATCTTGGGGAAGTAGGAGAAATTGGCAGAGTAGGAGAGCTTGGGAGAGTTAGAGAGCTTGGGGGAGTAAAATAACTTGGCGGAGTAAGAAAGCTTGGGGGAGCAGTAGAGCTTGGGGGAGTCGGAGAGCTTGGGGCAGTAGGAGCGCTTGGGGGAGTAGGAGACATTGGGGGAGAAGGAGAGCTTGGGGGAGGAGGATAAATTGGCAGAGTAGGAGAGCTTGGAGGAGTAAGAGAGCTTGGGGGAATACGAGAGCTTGGGGGAGTAGGAGAGCTTGGGGGAGTAGGGGAGCTTGGGGGAGTAGGTGAACTTGGGGGATTCGGGGAGCTTGGGGGAGTAGGAGAACTTGGCACAGTAGAAGAGCTTGGGGGAGTAAGAGTGCTTGGGGGAGTAAGAGAGCTTGGGGGAGTAAGAGAGCTTGGGGGAGTAAGAGAGCTTAGGGGAGTAGGAAAGCTTCCTGGAATAGGATAGGTGGGGGAGTAGCAGAGCTTGGGGGAGTAGGAGAGCTTGGGGGAGTAGGGGAGCATGGGGGAATAGGAGAGCTTGCGGGAGGAGGAGAGCTTGGGGGAGTAGGAGAGATTGGGGGCGTTAGAGAGCTTGGATGATGAGGAGAAGGAGAGCTTACCGTAGTAGGACAGCTTGGGGAGTAGGGTAGCTTGGGGGAGCAGGAGAGCTTACCGGAGTAGGAGAGATTGGTGGAGTAGTAGAGCTTGGGGGAGAAGGAGAGCTTGGGGGAGTAGGAGAGCTTGGGGGAGTAGGAGAGCTTGTGGTAGTAGTACAGCTTGCGAGAGTAGGAGAGCTTGTGGGAGTAGGAGAGCTTGGGAGAGTAGGAGAGGTTGGGGAGAAGGAGAACTTCGATAGAAGGAGAGCAAGTGGGAGAAGGAGAGCAAGGGGGAGAAGGAGAGCTTGGGCGAGAAGGAGAGCAAGGAGGAGTAGGAGAGTTTGGGGGAGTCGGAGAGCTTGGGGGAGTAGGAGAGCTTGGGGGAGTAGGAGAGCTTGGGGGAGTAGGAGAGCTTGGGGGATTAGGAGAGCTTGGGGGAGTAGGAGAGCTTGGGGGAGTAGGAGAGCTTGGGAGAGTAGGAGAGCTTGGCGGAGTAGGAGAACTTGGGGCAGTAGGATAGCTTAGGGGAGTAGGAGAGCTTGGGGGAGTAGGAGAGCTTGGGGGAGTAGGAGAGCTTGGGGGAGTCGGAGAGATTGGGCGAGTAGGAGAGCTTGGGAGGGTAGGAGAGCTTGGGGGCGTATGAGAGCTTGGGGGAGTAGTAGAGCTTGGGGGAGTGGGAGAGCTTGGGCGAGTAGGAGAGCTTGGGGGAGTAAGAGAGCTTGCGGGAGGAAGAGAGCTTGGGGGAGAAAGAGAGCTTGGGTGAGTAAGAGAGCTTGGGGGAGTAGGAGAGCTTGGGGGAGTAGGAGACCTTGGGGGAGTAGGAGAGTTTGGGGGAGGAGGAGAGCTTGGGGAACAGGTGAGCTTGGGGGAGTAGGAGAGCTTGGGGGAGTAGGAGAGCTTGGGGGAGTAGGAGGGCTTGGGGTGGTAGGAGATCTTGGGGTAGTAGGAGAGCATGGGGGATTAGGAGAGATTGGGGGAGTAGGAGAACTTGGAGCAGTAGGAGAGCTTAGGGGAGGAAGAGAGCTTGGGGGAGTAGGAGAGCTTGGGGGAGTAGGAGAGCTTGGGGGAGGAAGAGAGCTTGGGGGATAAAGAGAGTTGGGGGAGTAAGAGAGCTTTGGGGGAGTAGGAGAGCTTGGGGGAGTATGAGATCTTGGGGGTGTAGGAGAGTTTGGGGGAGTAGGAGAGCTTGGGGGAGTAGGAGTGCTTGGAGGAGTAAGAGAGCTTGTGGGTGTAAGAGAGCTAGGGGGAGTAAGAGAGCTTGGGGGAATACGAGAGCTTGGGGGAGTAGGACAGCTTGGGGGAGTAGGGGAGCTTGGGGGAGTAGGAGAACTTAGGGGATTCGGGGAGCTTGGGGGAGTAGGATAACTTGGCACATTAGGAGAGCTTGGGGGAGTAGGAGAGCTTGGGAGAGTAGGAGAGCTTGTGCGAGTAGGAGAGCTTGTGGGAGTAGGATAGCTGGGGGGAGTAGGAGAGCTTGGGGCAGTAGGAGCGCTTGGGGGAGTAGGAGTGCTTGGAGGAGTAAGAGAGCTTGGGGGTGTAAGAGAGCTAGGGGGAGTAAGAGAGCTTGGGGGAATACGAGAGCTTGGGGGAGTAGGAGAGCTTGGGGGAGTAGGGGAGCTTGGGGGAGTAGGAGAACTTGGGGGATTCGGGGAGCTTGGGGGAGTAGGATAACTTGGCACATTAGGAGAGCTTGGGGGAGTAAGAGAGCTTGGGGGAGTAAGAGAGCTTGGGGGAGTAAGAGAGCTTGGGATGTAAGAGAGCTTGGGGAGTAAGAGAGCTTGGGGGAGTGGGAGAGCTTGGGGAGTAGGAGAGCTTGGGGGAGTAGGAGCGCTTGGGGGAGACAGAGAGCTTGGGGCAGTAGGAGCGCTCTGGGGAGTAGGAGATCTCGGGGGAGTAGGAGAGCTTGGGCGAGTTGGAGAGCTTGGGGGAGTAAGCGAGCTTGGTCGAGTAAGAGAGCTTGGGGGAGTGGGAGAGCTTGGGGGAGTAGGAGCGCTTGGGGGAGTAGGAGAGACTGGGGGAGTAGGAGAGCTTGGGGGAGTAGGAAAGCTTGGGGGAGTAGGAGAGCTTGGGAGAGTAGGAGAGCTTGGGGGAGTAGGATATAATGGGGGAGTAGGAGAGTTTGGGGGAGTAGGAGAGCTTGGGGGAGTAGGAGAGCTTGGGGGAGTAGGAGAGCTTGGGGGAGTAGGAGAGCTTGGGAGAGTAGGAGAGCTTTGGGGAGTAGGAGAGCTTGTGGGAGTAGGACAGCTTGGGGGAGTAGGAGAGCTTGGGGGAGTAGGAGTGTTTGGGGGAGTAGGAGAGCTTGGGGGAGTAGGAGAGCTTGGGGGAGTAGGAGAGCTTGGGGGAGTAGGAAAGCTTGGGGGAGTAGAAGAGCTTGGGAGAGTAGGAGAGCTTGTGGGAGTAGGAGAGCTTGTGGGAGTAGGATAGCTGGGGGGAGTAGGAGAGCTTGGGGCAGTAGGAGCGCTTGGGGGAGTAGGAGTGCTTGGAGGAGTAAGAGAGCTTGGGGGTGTAAGAGAGCTAGGGGGAGTAAGAGAGCTTGGGAGAATACGAGAGCTTGGGGGAGTAGGAGAGCTTGGGGGAGTAGGGGAGCTTGGGGGAGTAGGAAAACTTGGGGGATTCGGGAGCTTGGGGGAGTAGGATAACTTGGCACATTAGGAGAGCTTGGGGGCGTAAGAGAGCTTGGGGGAGTAAGAGAGCTTGGGGGAGTAAGAGAGCTTGGGATGTAAGAGAGCTTGGGGAGTAAGAGAGCTTGGGGGAGTGGGAGAGCTTGGGGAGTAGGAGAGCTTGGGGGAGTAGGAGCGCTTGGGGGATTAGGAGAGCTTGGGGGAGACAGAGAGCTTGGGGCAGTAGGAGAGCTCTGGGGAGTAGGAGATCTCGGGGGATTAGGAGAGCTTGGGCGAGTAGGAGAGCTTGGGGGAGTAAGAGAGCTTGGTCGAGTAAGAGAGCTTGGGGGAGTGGGAGAGCTTGGGGGAGTAGGAGAGCTTGGGGGAGTAGGAGCGCTTGGGGTAGTAGGAGAGACTGGGGGAGTAGGAGAGCTTGGGGGAGTAGGAGAGCTTGGGGGAGTAGGAGAGCTTGGGAGAGCAGGAGAGCTTGGGGGAGTAGGAGAGCTTGGGGGAGTAGGAGAGCTTGGGGGAGGAAGAGAGCTTGGGGGAGAAAGAGAGCTTGGGGGAGTAAGAGAGCTTTGGGGGAGTAGGAGAGCTTGGGGGAGTAGGAGATCTTGGGGGAGTAGGAGAGTTTGGGGGAGTAGGAGAGCTTGGGGGAGTAGGAGAGCTTGGGGGAGGAGGAAAGCTTGGGGGAGCAGGAGAGCTTGGGAGAGTAGGAGAGCTTGTGGGAGTAGGAGAGCTTGTGGGAGTAGGATAGCTGGGGGGAGTAGGAGAGCTTGGGGCAGTAGGAGCGCTTGGGGGAGTAGGAATGCTTGGAGGAGTAAGAGAGCTTTGGGGTGTAAGAGAGCTAGGGGGAGTAAGAGAGCTTGGGGGAATACGAGAGCTTGGGGGAGTAGGAGAGCTTGGGGGAGTAGGGGAAATTGGGGGAGTCGGAGAACTTGGGGGATTCGGGGAGCTTGGGGGAGTAGGATAACTTGGCACATTAGGAGAGCTTGGGGGAGTAAGAGAGCTTGGGGGAGTAAGAGGGCTTGGGGGAGTAAGAGAGCTTGGGATGTAAGAGAGCTTGGGGAGTAAGAGAGCTTGGGGGAGTAGGAGCGCTTGGGGGATTAGGAGAGCTTGGGGGAGACAGAGAGCTTGGGGCAGTAGGAGAGCTCTGGGGACTAGGAGATCTCGGGGGAGTAGGAGAGCTTGGGCGAGTAGGAGAGCTTGGGGGAGTAAGAGAGCTTGGTCGAGTAAGAGAGCTTGGGGGAGTGGGAGAGCTTGGGGGAGTAGGAGAGCTTGGGGGAGTAGGAGCGCTTGGAGGAGTAGGAGAGACTTGGGGAGTAGGAGAGCTTGGGAGAGTAGGAGAGCTTGGGGGAGTAGGATATAATGGGGGAGTAGGAGAGTTTGGGGGAGTAGCAGAGCTTGGGGGAGTAGGAGAGCTTGGGGGAGTAGGAGAGCTTGGGGGAGTAGGAGAGCTTGGGAGAGTAGGAGAGCTTTGGGGAGTAGGAGAGCTTGTGGGAGTAGGACAGCTTGGGGGAGTAGGAGAGCTTGGGGGAGTGGGAGAGTTTGGGGGAGTAGGAGAGCTTGGGGAGTAGGAGAGCTTGGGGGAGTAGGAGAGCTTGGGGGAGTAGGAAAGCTTGGGGGAGTAGGAGAGCTTGGGAGAGTAGGAGAGCTTGTGGGAGTAGGAGAGCTTGTGGGAGTAGGATAGCTGGGGGGAGTAGGAGAGCTTGGGGCAGTAGGAGCGCTTGGGGGAGTAGGAGTGCTTGGAGGAGTAAGAGAGCTTGGGGGTGTAAGAGAGCTAGGGGGATTAAGATAGCTTGGGAGAATACGAGAGCTTGGGGGAGTAGGAGAGCTTGGGGGAGTAGGGGAGCTTGGGGGAGTAGGAAAACTTGGGGGATTCGGGGAGCTTGGGGGAGTAGGATAACTTGGCACATTAGGAGAGCTTGGGGGCGTAAGAGAGCTTGGGGGAGTAAGAGAGCTTGGGGGAGTAAGAGAGCTTGGGATGTAAGAGAGCTTGGGGAGTAAGAGAGCTTGGGGGAGTGGGAGAGCTTGTGGAGTAGGAGAGCTTGGGGGAGTAGGAGCGCTTGGGGGATTAGGAGAGCTTGGGGGAGTAGGAGAGCTTGGGCGAGTAGGAGAGCTTGGGGGAGTAAGAGAGCTTGGTCGAGTAAGAGAGCTTGGGGGAGTGGGAGAGCTTGGGGGAGTAGGAGAGCTTGGTGGAGTAGGAGCGCTTGGGGGAGTAGGAGAGACTGGGGGAGTAGGAGAGCTTGGGGGAGTAGGAGAGCTTGGGGGAGTAGGAGAGCTTGGGAGAGCAGGAGAGCTTGGGGGAGTAGGATATAATGGGGGAGTAGGAGAGTTTGGGGGAGTAGCAGAGCTTGGGGGAGTAGGAGAGCTTGGGGGAGTAGGAGAGCTTGGGGGAGTAGGAGAGCTTGGTCGAGTAAGAGAGCTTGGGGGAGTGGGAGAGCTTGGGGGAGTAGGAGAGCTTGGTGGAGTAGGAGCGCTTGGGGGAGTAGGAGAGACTGGGGGAGTAGGAGAGCTTGGGGGAGTAGGAGAGCTTGGGGGAGTAGGAGAGCTTGGGAGAGCAGGAGAGCTTGGGGGAGTAGGATATAATGGGGGAGTAGGAGAGTTTGGGGGAGTAGCAGAGCTTGGGGGAGTAGGAGAGCTTGGGGGAGTAGGAGAGCTTGGGGGAGTAGGAGAGCTTGGGAGAGTAGGAGAGCTTTGGGGAGTAGGAGAGCTTGTGGGAGTAGGACAGCTTGGGGGATTAGGAGAGCTTGGGGGAGTAGGAGAGTTTGGGGGAGTAGGAGAGCTTGGGGGAGTAGGAGAGCTTGGGGGAGTAGGAGAGCTTGGGGGAGTAGGAGAGCTTGGGGGAGTAGGAGAGCTTGGGGGAGTGGGAGAGCTTGGGGGAGTAGGAGAGCTTGGGGTAGCAGGAGATCTTGGGGGAGTAGGAGAGCTTGGGGGATTAGGAGAGTTTGGGGGAGTAGTTGACCTTGGGGGAGGAGGAGAGCTTGGGAGAGTAGGAGAACTTGGCAGAGTAGGAGAACTTGGGGCAGTAGGAGAGCATAGGGGAGTAGGAGAGCTTGGGGGAGTAGGAGAGCTTGGGGGAGTAGGAGAGCTTGCGGGAGTCGGAGAGCTTGGGTCGTATTAGAGCTTGGGGGGGAGTGAGAGCTTGGGGTGTATGAGAGCTTGGGGAAGTAGGCGAGCTTGGGGGAGTAGTATAGCTCGTGGGAGTGGGAGAGCTTGGGCGAGTCGGAGAGCTTGGGGGAGTAGGACAGCTTGGGGGAGTAAGAAAGCTTGGGGGAGGAAGAGAGCTTCGGGGGAGTAAGAGAGCTTGGCGGAGCAGGAGAGCTTGGCAGGTTAGGAGAGCTTGGGGGCGTATGAGAGCTTGGGGGCGTATGAGAGCTTGGGGGAGTGTGAGAGCTTGGGGTGTATGAGAGCTTGGGGAAGTAGGCGAGCTTGGCGGAGTAGTAGAGCTTGTTGGAGTGGGAGAGCTTGGGCGAGTATGAGAGCTTGGGGGAGTAAGAGAGCTTCGGGGAGGAAGAAAGCTTGGGGGAGAAAGAGAGCTTGGGGGAGTAAGAGAGCTTGGGGGATTAGGAGAGCTTGGGTGAGTAGGAGAGCTTGGGGGAGTAGGAGATTTTGGGGGAGTAGGAGAACTTGGGGGAGTCGCGGAGCTTGGGGGAGTAAGAGAGCTTGAGGGAGTAAGAGAGCTTGGGGGAGTAAGAGAGCTTGCGGGTGTAAGAGAGCTTGGGGAGTAGGAGAGCTTGGGGGAGTAGGGGAGCTTGGGGGAGTAGGAGACCTTGGGCGAGTTGGAGAGCTTGGGGGAGAAAGAGAGCTTGGGGGAGTAAGAGAGCTTGTGGGGGTGTAAGATAGCTTGGGCGAGTAGGAGAGCTTGGGGAATAGGTGAGCTTGTGGGAATAGGAGAGCTTGGGGGAGTACGAGCGCTTGATGGTGTAGGAGTGCTTGAGGGAGAAGGAGAACTTGGCATAGTAGAAGAGCTTATGGGAGTAAGAGAGCTTGGGGGAGTAAGAGAACTTGGTGGAGAAAGAGAGCTTGGTGGAGTAAGAGAGCTTGAGGGAGTAAGAGAGCTTGGGGGAGTAAGAGAGCTTGCGGGTGTAAGAGAACTTGGCAGAGTAGAAGAGCTTGGGGGAGTAGGACAGCTTTGGAGAGTAGGAGAGCTTTGGGGAATGGGAACTTGTTGGAGTAGGAGAGCTTCGGGGAGTAGGAGAGCTTGGGGGATTAGGAGAGCTTGGGGGAGTAAGAGAGCTTGGTGGAGAAAGAGAGCTTGGGGGAGTAAGAGAGCTTGGGGGAGTAATAAAGCTTGTGGGAGTAAGAGAGCTTGGGGGAGTAAGAGAGCTTGCGGGTGTAAGAGATCTTGGGGAAGTAGGAGAAATTGGCAGAGTACGAGAGCTTGGGAGAGTTAGAGAGCTTGGGGGAGTAAAATAACTTGGCGGAGTAAGAAAGCTTGGGGGAGCAGTAGAGCTTGGGGGAGTAGGAGAGCTTGGGGCAGTAGGAGCGCTTGGGGGATTAGGAGACATTGGGGGAGAAGGAGAGCTTGGGGGAGGAGGATAAATTGGCAGAGTAGGAGAGCTTGGAGGAGTAAGAGAGCTAGGGGGAATACGAGAGCTTGGGGGAGTAGGAGAGCTTGGGGGAGTAGGGGAGCTTGGGGGAGTAGGTGAACTTGGGTTGATTCGGGGAGCTTGGGGGAGTAGGAGAACTTGGCACAGTAGGAGAGCTTGGGGGAGTAAGAGTGCTTGGGGGAGTAAGAGAGCTTGGGGGAGTAAGAGAGCTTGGGGGAGTAAGAGAGCTTAGGGGAGTAGGAAAGCTTCCTGGAATAGGATAGGTGGGGGAGTAGCAGAGCTTGGGGGAGTAGGAGAGCTTGGGGGAGTAGGGGAGCATGGGGGAGTAGGAGAGCTTGCGGGAGTAGGAGAGCTTGGGGGAGTAGGAGAGATTGGGGGCGTTAGAGAGCTTGGAGGAGGAGGAGAAGGAGAGCTTACCGTAGTAGGACAGCATGGGGAGTAGGGTAGCTTGGGGGAGCAGGAGAGCTTACCGGAGTAGGAGAGATTGGTGGAGTAGTAGAGCTTGGGGGAGAAGGAGAGCTTGGGGGAGTAGGAGAGCTTGGGGGAGTAGGAGAGCTTGTGGTAGTAGTACAGCTTGTGAGAGTAGGAGAGCTTGTGGGAGTAGGAGAGCTTGGGAGAGTAGGAGAGGTTGGGTAGAAGGAGAACTTCGATAGAAGGCGAGCAAGAGGGAGAAGGAGAGCAAGGGGGAGAAGGAGAGCTTGGGGGAGAAGGAGAGCTTGGGGGAGTAGGAGAGTTTGGGGGAGACGGAGAGCTTGGGGGAGTAGGAGAGCTTGGGGGAGTAGGAGAGCTTGGGGGAGTAGGAGAGCTTGGGGGATTAGGAGAGCTTGGGGGAGTAGGAGAGCTTGGGGGAGTAGGAGAGCTTGGGAGAGTAGGAGAGCTTGGCGGAGTAGGAGAACTTGGGGCAGTAGGATAGCTGAGGGGAGTAGGAGAGCTTGGGGGAGTAGGAGAGCTTGGGGGAGTAGGAGAGCTTGGGGGAGTCGGAGAGATTGGGCGAGTAGGAGAGCTTGGGAGGGTAGGAGAGCTTGGGGGCGTATGAGAGCTTGGGGGAGTAGTAGAGCTTGGTGGAGTGGGAGAGCTTGGGCGAGTAGGAGAGCTTGGGGGAGTAAGAGAGCTTGCGGGAGGAAGAGAGCTTGGGGGAGAAAGAGAGCTTGGGGGAGTAAGAGAGCTTGGGGGAGTAGGAGAGCTTGGGGGAGTAGGAGAGTTTGGGGGAGGAGGAGAGCTTGGGAAACAGGTGAGCTTGGGGGAGTAGGAGAGCTTGGGGGAGTAGGACAGCTTGGGGGAGTAGGAGGGCTTGGGGTGGTAGGAGATCTTGGGGTAGTAGGAGAGCATGGGGGATTAGGAGAGCTTGGGGGAGTAGGAGAACTTGGGGCAGTAGGAGAGCTTAGGGGAGGAAGAGAGCTTGGGGGAGTAGGAGAGCTTGGGGGAGTAGGAGAGCTTGGGGGAGGAAGAGAGCTTGGGGGAGAAAGAGAGCTTGGGGGAGTAAGAGAGCTTTGGGGGAGTAGGAGAGCTTGGGGGAGAAGGAGATCTTGGGGGAGTAGGAGAGTTTGGGGGAGTAGGAGAGCTTGGGGGAGTAGGAGAGCTTGGGGGAGTAGGAAAGCTTGGGGGAGTAGGAGAGCTTGGGAGAGTAGGAGAGCTTGTGGGAGTAGGAGAGCTTGGGTGAGTAGGAGAGCTTGGGGGAATACGAGAGCTTGGGGGAATAGGAGAGCTTGGGGGAGTAGGGGAGCTTGGGGGAGTAGGAGAACTTGGGGGATTCGGGGAGCTTGGGGGAGTAGAATAACTTGGCACATTAGGAGAGCTTGGGGGAGTAAGAGAGCTTGGGGGAGTAAGAGAGCTTGGGGGAGTAAGAGAGCTTGGGATGTAAGAGAGCTTGGGGAGTAAGAGAGCTTGGGGGAGTGGGAGAGCTTGGGGAGTAGGAGAGCTTGGGGGAGTAGGAGCGCTTGGGGGATTAGGAGAGCTTGGGGGAGACAGAGAGCTTGGGGCAGTAGGAGAGCTCTGGGGAGCAGGAGATCTCGGGGGAGTAGGAGAGCTTGGGCGAGTAGGAGAGCTTGGGGGAGTAAGAGATCTTGGTCGAGTAAGAGAGCTTGGGGGAGTGGGAGAGCTTGGGGGAGTAGGAGAGCTTGGGGGAGTAGGAGCGCTTGGGGGAGTAGGAGAGACTGGGGGAGTAGGAGAGCTTGGGGGAGTAGGAGAGCTTGGGGGAGTAGGAGAGCTTGGGAGAGTAGGAGAGCTTGGGGGAGTAGGATATAATGGGGGAGTAGGAGAGTTTGGGGGAGTAGCAGAGCTTGGGGGAGTAGGAGAGCTTGGGGGAGTAGGAGAGCTTGGGGGAGTAGGAGAGCTTGGGAGAGTAGGAGAGCTTTGGGGAGTAGGAGAGCTCGTGGGAGTGGGAGAGCTTGGGCGAGTCGGAGAGCTTGGGGGAGTAGGACAGCTTGGGGGAGTAAGAAAGCTTGGGGGAGGAAGAGAGCTTCGGGGGAGTAAGAGAGCTTGGCGGAGTAGGAGAGCTTGGGGGAGTAGGAGAGCTTGGGGGAGTAGGAGAGTTTGGGGGAGTAGGAGAGCTTGGGGGAGTAGGAGAGCTTGGGGGAGTAGGAGATCTTGGGGGAGTAGGAGAGCTTGGGGGAGTAGGAGAGCTTGGGGGAGTAGGAGAGCTTGGGGTAGTAGGAGATCTTGGGGGAGTAGGAGAGCTTGGGGGATTAGGAACGTTTGGGGGAGTAGTAGAGCTTGGGGGAGGAGGAGAGCTTGGGAGAGTAGGAGAGCTTGGCAGAGTAGGAGAACTTGGGGCAGTAGGAGAGCTTAGGGGAGTAGGAGAGCTTGGGGGAGTAGGAGAGCTTGGGGGAGTAGGAGAGCTTGGGGGAGTCGGAGAGCTTGGGGGAGTAGGAGAGCTTGGGAGGGTAGGAGAGCTTGGGGGCGTATGAGAGCTTGGGTCGTATGAGAGCTTGGGGGGGAGTGAGAGCTTGGGGTGTATGAGAGCTTGGGGGAGTAGGAGAGTTTGGGGGAGTAGGAGAGCTTGGGGGAGTAAGAGAGCTTGGGGGAGTAGGAGATCTTGGGGGAGTAGGAGAGCTTGGGGGAGTAGGAGAGCTTGGGGGAGTAGGAGAGCTTGGGGTAGTAGGAGATCTTGGGGGAGTAGGAGAGCTTGGGGGATTAGGAACGTTTGGGGGAGTAGTAGAGCTTGGGGGAGGAGGAGAGCTTGGGAGAGTAGGAGAGCTTGGCAGAGTAGGAGAACTTGGGGCAGTAGGAGAGCTTAGGGGAGTAGGAGAGCTTGGGGGAGTAGGAGAGCTTGGGGGAGTAGGAGAGCTTGGGGGAGTCGGAGAGCTTGGGGGAGTAGGAGAGCTTGGGAGGGTAGGAGAGCTTGGGGGCGTATGAGAGCTTGGGTCGTATGAGAGCTTGGGGGGGAGTGAGAGCTTGGGGTGTATGAGAGCTTGGGGAAGTAGGCGAGCTTGGGGGAGTAGTAGAGCTCGTGGGAGTGGGAGAGCTTGGGCGAGTCGGAGAGCTTGGGGGAGTAGGACAGCTTGGGGGAGTAAGAAAGCTTGGGGGAGGAAGAGAGCTTCGGGGGAGTAAGAGAGCTTGGCGGAGTAGGAGAGCTTGGGGGAGTAGGAGAGCTTGGGGGAGTAGGAGAGGTTGGGGGAGTAGGAGAGCTTGGGGGAGTAGGAGATCTTTGGGGAGTAGGAGAGTTTGGGGGAGTAGGAGAGCTTGGGGGAGTAGGAGAGCTTGGGGGAGTAGGAGATCTTGGGGGAGTAGGAGAGCTTGGGGGAGTAGGAGAGCTTGGGGGAGTAGGAGAGCTTGGGGTAGTAGGAGATCTTGGGGGAGTAGGAGAGCTTGGGGGATTAGGAGAGTTTGGGTGAGTAGTAGAGCTTGGGGGAGGAGGAGAGCTTGGGAGAGTAGGAGAGCTTGGCAGAGTAGGAGAACTTGGGGCAGTAGGAGAGCTTCGGGGAGTAGGAGAGCTTGGGGGAGTAGGAGAGCTTGGGGGAGTCGGAGAGCTTGGGGGAGTAGGAGAGCTTGGGAGTGTAGGAGAGCTTGGGGGCGTATGAGAGCTTGGGTCGTATGAGAGCTTGGGGGGTGTGAGAGCTTGGGGTGTATGAGAGCTTGGGGAAGTAGGCAAGCTTGGGGGAGTAGTAGAGCTCGTGGGGGTGGGCGAGCTTGGGCGAGTCGGAGAGCTTGGGGGAGTAGGACAGCTTGGGGGAGGAAGAAAGCTTGGGGGAGGAAGAGAGCTTCGGGGGAGTAAGAGAGCTTGGCGGAGTAGGAGAGCTTGGGGGAGTAGGAGCGCTTGCGGGAGTAGGAGAGCTTGGGGGAGTAGGAGAGCTTGGGAGAGTAGGAGAGCTTGGGGGAGTAGGAGATCTTGGGGGAGTAGGAGTGTTTGGGGGAGTAGGAGAGCTTGGGGGAGTAGGAGAGCTTGGGGGAGTAGGAAAGCTTGGGGGATTTGGAGAGCTTGGGAGAGTAGGAGAGCTTGTGGGAGTAGGAGAGCTTGTGGGAGTAGGAGAGCTTGGGGGAGTAGGAGAGCTTGGGGGAGTAGGAGATATTGGGGGAGGAGGAGAGCTTGGGGGAGTAGTAGAGATTGGGGGAGTAGGAGAGCTTGGGGTAGTAGGAGATCTTGGGGGAGTAGGAGAGCTTGGGGGATTAGGAGAGCCTGGGGGAGTAGGAGAGCTTGGGGGAGTAGGAGAGCTTGGGAGAGTAGGAGAGCTTGGCGGAGCAGTAGAACTTGGGGCAGTAGGAGAGCTTAGGGGAGTAGGAGAGCTTGGGGGAGTAGGAGAGCTTGGGGGAGTAGGAGAGCTTGGGGGAGTCGGAGAGCTTTGCGGAGTAGGAGAGCTTGGGAGGGTAGGAGAGCTTGGGGGCGTATGAGAGCTTGGGGTGTATGAGAGCTTGGGGAAGTAGGCGAGCTTGGGTGAAAAGTAGAGCTTGTGGGAGTGGGAGAGCTTGGGCGAGTCGGAAAGCTTGGGGGAGTAAGAGAACTTGGGGAAGGAAGAAAGCTTGGGGTAGGAAGAGAGCTTGGGGAGTAAGAGAGCTTGGGGGAGTAAGAGAGCTTGAAGGAGTAAGAGAGCTTGGGGGAGTAAGAGAGCTTGCGGGTGTAAGAGAGCTTGGGGAGTAGGAGAGCTTGGGGGAGTAGGGGAGCTTGGGGGAGTAGGAGACCTTGGGCGAGTAGGAGAGCTTGGGGGAGGAAGAGAGCTTGGGGGAGTAGGAGAGCTTGGGGAACAGGTGAGCTTGTGGGAATTGGAGAGCTTGGGGGAGTACGAGCGCTTGCGGGTGTAGGAGAGCTTGAGGGAGTGGGAGAGCTTGGGCGAGTAGGAGAGCTTGGGGGAGTGAGAGAGCTTGGGGGAGTAAGAGAGCTTGGGGTAGTAAGAGAGCTTGGGGGAGTAAGAGAGTTTGGGGGAGTAAGAGAGCTTGGGTGTGTAAGTGAGCTTGGGGGAGTAGGAGCAATTGGCAGAGTAGGAGAGCTTGGGGGAGTTAGAGAGCTTGGGGGTGTAAGAGAGCTTGGGGGAGTAAGAGAGCTTGGGGGAGTAGGAGAGCTAGTGGGAGTAGGAGTGCTTGGGGGAGTAGGAGAGCTTGGGCGAGTAGGAGAGCTTGGGGGAGTAAGAGAGCTTAAGGGAGTAAGAGAGCTTTGGGGAGCAGTAGAGCTTGGGGGAGTAGGAGAGCTTGGGGAAGTAGGAGCGCTTGGGGGAGTAGGATTGCTTGGAGGAGTAAGAGAGCTTGGGGGTGTAAGAGAGCTAGGTGGAGTAAGAGAGGTTGGGGGAATACGAGAGCTTGGGGGAGTAGGAGAACTTGGGGGAGTAGGGGAGCTTGGGGGATTAGGAGAACTTGGCACATTAGGAGAGCTTGGGGGAGTAAGAGAGCTTGGGGGAGTAAGAGAGCTTGGGGGAGTAAGAGAGCTTGGGATGTAAGAGAGCTTTGGGGAGTAAGAGAGCTTGGGGGAGTGGCAGGTCTTGGGGGAGTAGGAGAGTTTGGGGGAGTATCAGAGCTTGAAGGAGTAAGAGAGCTTGGGGGATTAAGAGAGCTTGCGGGTGTAAGAGATCTTGGGGAGTAGGAGAGCTTGGGGAACATGTGAGCTTGTGGGAATTGGAGAGCTTGGGGGAGTACGAGCGCTTGCGGCTGTAGGAGAGCTTGAGGGAGTGGGAGAGCTTGGGCGAGTAGGAGAGCTTGTGGGAGTAAGAGCGCTTGGGGGAGTAAGAGAGCTTGGGGTAGTAAGAGAGCTTGGGGGAGTAAGAGAGTTTGGGGGAGTAAGAGAGCTTGGGTGTGTAAGTGAGCTTGGGGGAGTAGGAGAAATTGGCAGAGTAGGAGAGCTTGGGGGAGTTAGAGAGCTTGGGGGAGTAAGAGAGCTTGGGGGAGTAAGAGAGCTTGGGGGAGTAGGAGAGCTAGTGGGAGTAGGAGTGCTTGGGGGAGTAAGAGAGCTTGGGGGAGTAAGAGAGCTTGGGATGTAAGAGAGCTTTGGGGAGTAAGAGAGCTTGGGGAATGGCAGGTCTTGGGGGAGTAGGAGAGTTTGGGGGAATAGCAGAGCTTGGGGGAGTAGGAGAGCTTGGGGGAGTAGGAGAGCTTGCGGGAGTAGGAGAGCTTGGGAGAGTAGGAGAGCTTTGGGAAGTAGGAGAGCTTGTGGGAATAGGACAGCTTGGGGGAGTAGGAGAGCTTGGGGGAGTAGGAGAGTTTGGGGGAGTAGGAGAGCTTGGGGGAGTAGGAGAGCTTGGGGGAGTAGTAGAGCTTGCGGGAGGAGGAGATCTTGGGGGAGTAGGAGAGCTTGCGGGATTAGGATAGCTTGGGGGAGTAGGAGAGCTTGGGGGAGTAGGAGAGCTTGGGAGATTAGGAGAGCTTGGCGGAGTAGGAGAACTATGGGCAGTAGGAGAGCTTGGGGGAGCCGGCGATCTTGGGGGAGTAGGAGAGCTTGGGAGGTTAGGAGAGCTTGGGGGCGTATGAGACCTTGGGGGCGTATGAGAGCTTGGGGGTGTGTGAGAGCTTGGGGTGTATGAGAGCTTGGGGAAGTAGGAGAGCTTGGGGGAGGAAGAAAGCTTGGGGGAGAAAGAGAGTTTGGGGGAGTAAGAGAGCTTGGGGGATTAGGAGAGCTTGGGGGAGTAGGAGAGCTTGGGGGAGTAGGAGAGCTTGGGGGAGTAAGAGAGCTTGGGGGAGGAAGAAAGCTTGGGGGAGAAAGAGAGTTTGGGGGAGTAAGAGAGCTTGGGGGATTAGGAGAGCTTGGGGGAGTAGGAGAGCTTGGGGGAGTAGGAGATTTTGGGAGTAGGAGAGCTTGGGGGTGTCGCGGAGCTTGGGGGAGTAGGAGAACTTGGCAGAGTAGGAGAGCTTGGGGGAGTAAGCGAGCTTGGGGAGTAAGAGAGCTTGGCGGAGTAAGAGAGCTTGAGGGAGTAAGAGAGCTTGGGGGTTTAAGAGATCTTGCGGGTGTAAGAGAGCTTGGGGAGTAGGAGAGCTTGGGCGAGTAGTGGAGCTTGGGGGAGTAGGAGACCTTGGGCGAGTTGGAGAGCTTGGGGGAAAAAGAGAGCTTGGGATAGTAAGAGAGCTTGTGGGGGAGTAAGATAGATTGGGGGAGTAGGTGAGCTTGGGGAACAGGTGAGCTTGTGGGAATAGGAGAGCTTGGGGGAGTACGAGCGCTTGCGGGTGCAGGAGTGCTTGAGGGAGAAGGAGAACTTGGCATAGTAGAAGAGCTGATGGGAGTAAGAGAGCTTGGGGGAGTAAGAGAGCTTGGTGGAGAAAGAGAGCTTGGGGTAGTAAGAGAGCTTGAGGGAGTAAGAGAGCTTGGGGGAGTAAGAGAGCTTGCGGGTGTAAGAGAGCTTCGGGAGTAGGAAAGCTTGGTGAACAGGTGAGCTTGTGGGAATAGGAGAACTTGGGGGAGTACGAGCGCTTGCGGGTGTAGGAGAGCATGAGGGAGAAGGAGAACTTGGCAGAGTAGAAGAGCTTGGGGGAGTAGGAGAGATTGGGGGAGTAGTAGAGCTTTGGAGAGTAGGAGAGCTTTGGGGAGTAGGAGATCTTGGGGGAGTAGGAGAGCGTGGGCGAGTAGGAGAGCTTGGGGGAGTAAGAGAGCTTGGAGGAGTAAGAGAGTTTGGGGAGTAAGAGAGCTTTGGGGAGTCAGAGAGCTTGGGGCAGTGGGAGAGTTTGGGGAGTAGGAGATCTTGGGGGAGTAGGAGCGCTTGGGGGAGTAGGAGTGCTTGGAGGAGTAAGAGAGCTTGGGGGTGTAAGAGAGCTAGGGGGAGTAAGAGAGCTTGGGGGAATACGAGAGCTTGGGGGAGTAGGAGAGCTTGGGGGAGTAGGGGAGCTTGGGGGAGTAGGAGAACTTGGGGGATTCGGGGAGCTTGGGGGAGTAGGATAACTTGGCACATTAGGAGAGCTTGGGGGAGTAAGAGAGCTTGGGGGAGTAAGAGAGCTTGGGGGAGTAAGAGAGCTTGGGATGTAAGAGAGCTTGGGGAGTAAGAGAGCTTGGGGGAGTGGGAGAGCTTGGGGAGTAGGAGAGCTTGGGGGAGGAGGAGCGCTTGGGGGATTAGGAGAGCTTGGGGGAGACAGAGAGCTTGGGGCAGTAGGAGAGCTCTGGGGAGTAGGAGATCTCGGGGAGTAGGAGAGCTTGGGCGAGTAGGAGAGCTTGGGGGAGTAAGAGAGCTTGTTCGAGTAAGAGAGCTTGGGGGAGTGGGAGAGCTTGGGGGAGTAGGAGAGCTTGGGGGAGTAGGAGCGCTTGGGGGAGTAGGAGAGACTGGGGGAGTAGGAGAGCTTGGGGGAGTAGGAGAGCTTGGGGGAGTAGGAGAGCTTGGGAGAGTAGGAGAGCTTGGGGGAGTAGGATATAATGGGGGAGTAGGAGAGTTTGGGGGAGTAGCAGAGCTTGGGGGAGTAGGAGAGCTTGGGGGAGTAGGAGAGCTTGGGGGAGTAGGAGAGCTTGGGAGAGTAGGAGAGCTTTGGGGAGTAGGAGAGCTTGTGGGAGTAGTAGAGCTTGGGGGAGTAGGAGAGCTTGGGGGAGTAGGAGAGCTTGGGGGAGTAGGAGAGCTTGGGGGAGTAGGAGAGCTTGGGGGAGTAGGAGAACTTGGCAGAGTAGGAGAGCTTGGGGGAGTAAGCGAGCTTGGGGAGTAAGAGAGCTTGGCGGAGTAAGAGAGCTTGAGGGAGTAAGAGAGCTTGGGGGAGTAAGAGAACTTGCGGGTGTAAGAGAGCTTGGGGAGTAGGAGAGCTTGGGAGGGTAGGAGAGCTTGGGGGCGTATGAGAGCTTGGGTCGTATGAGAGCTTGGGGGGGAGTGAGAGCTTGGGGTGTATGAGAGCTTGGGGAAGTAGGCGAGCTTGGGGGAGTAGTAGAGCTCGTGGGAGTGGGAGAGCTTGGGCGAGTCGGAGAGCTTGGGGGAGTAGGACAGCTTGGGGGAGTAAGAAAGCTTTGGGGAGGAAGAGAGCTTCGGGGGAGTAAGAGAGCTTGGCGGAGTAGGAGAGCTTGGGGGAGTAGGAGAGCTTGGGGGAGTAGGAGAGCTTGGGGGAGTAGGAGAGCTTGGGGGAGTAGGAGATCTTGGGGGAGTAGGAGAGTTTGGGGGAGTAGGAGAGCTTGGGGGAGTAGGAGAGCTTGGGGGAGTAGGAGATCTTGGGGGAGTAGGAAAGCTTGGGGGATTTGGAGAGCTTGGCAGAGTAGGAGAGCTTGTGGGAGTAGGAGAGCTTGTGGGAGTAGGAGAGCTTGGGGGAGTAGGAGAGCTTGGGGAAGTAGGAGATATTGGGGGAGGAGGAGAGCTTGGGGGAGTAGGAGAGATTGGGGGAGTAGGAGAGCTTGGGGGAGTAAGAGAGCTTGAAGGAGTAAGAGAGCTTGGGGGAGTAAGAGAGCTTGCGGGTGTAAGAGAGCTTGGGGAGTAGGAGAGCTTGGGGGAGTAGGGGAGCTTGGGGGAGTAGGAGACCTTGGGCGAGTAGGAGAGCTTGGGGGAGGAAGAGAGCTTGGGGGAGTAGGAGAGCTTGGGGAACAGGTGAGCTTGTGGGAATTGGAGAGCTTGGGGGAGTACGAGCGCTTGCGGGTGTAGGAGAGCTTGAGGGAGTGGGAGAGCTTGGGCGAGTAGGAGAGCTTGGGGGAGTGAGAGAGCTTGGGGGAGTAAGAGAGCTTGGGGTAGTAAGAGAGCTTGGGGGAGTAAGAGAGTTTGGGGGAGTAAGAGAGCTTGGGTGTGTAAGTGAGCTTGGGGGAGTAGGAGCAATTGGCAGAGTAGGAGAGCTTGGGGGAGTTAGAGAGCTTGGGGGAGTAAGAGAGCTTGGGGGAGTAAGAGAGCTTGGGGGAGTAGGAGAGCTAGTGGGAGTAGGAGTGCTTGGGGGAGTAGGAGAGCTTGGGCGAGTAGGAGAGCTTGGGGGAGTAAGAGAGCTTAAGGGAGTAAGAGAGCTTTGGGGAGCAGTAGAGCTTGGGGGAGTAGGAGAGCTTGGGGAAGTAGGAGCGCTTGGGGGAGTAGGATTGCTTGGAGGAGTAAGAGAGCTTGGGGGTGTAAGAGAGCTAGGTGGAGTAAGAGAGGTTGGGGGAATACGAGAGCTTGGGGGAGTAGGAGAACTTGGGGGAGTAGGGGAGCTTGGGGGATTAGGAGAACTTGGGGGAGTAGGAGAGCTTTGGGGAGTAGGAGAGCTTGTGGGAGTAGTAGAGCTTGGGGGAGTAGGAGAGTTTGGGGGAGTAGGAGAGCTTGGGGGAGTAGGAGAGCTTGGGGGAGTAGGAGAGCTTGGGGGAGTAGGAGAGCTTGGGGGAGTAGGAGAACTTGGCAGAGTAGGAGAGCTTGGGGGAGTAAGCGAGCTTGGGGAGTAAGAGAGCTTGGCGGAGTAAGAGAGCTTGAGGGAGTAAGAGAGCTTGGGGGAGTAAGAGAACTTGCGGGTGTAAGAGAGCTTGGGGAGTAGGAGAGCTTGGGCGAGTAGTGGAGCTTGGGGGAGTAGGAGACCTTGGGCGATTTGGAGAGCTTGGGGGAGAAAGAGAGCTTGGGGTAGTAAGAGAGCTTGTGGGGGAGTAAGATAGCTTGGGGGAGTAGGTGAGCTTGGGGAACAGGTGAGCTTGTGGGAATAGGAGAGCTTGGGGGAGTACGAGCGCTTGCGGGTGCAGGAGTGCTTGAGGGAGAAGGAGAACTTGGCATAGTAGAAGAGCTGATGGGAGTAAGAGAGCTTGGGGGAGTAAGAGAGCTTGGTGGAGAAAGAGAGCTTGGGGTAGTAAGAGATCTTGAGGGAGTAAGAGAGCTTGGGGGAGTAAGAGAGCTTGCGGGTGTAAGAGAGCTTGGGGAGTAGGAAAGCTTGGTGAACAGGTAAGCTTGTGGGAGTAGGAGAACTTGGGGGAGTACGAGCGCTTGCGGGTGTAGGAGAGCTTGAGGGAGAAGGAGAACTTGGCAGAGTAGAAGAGCTTGGGGGAGTAGGAGAGCTTGGGGGAGTAGTAGAGCTTTGGAGAGTAGGAGAGCTTTGGGGAGTAAGGGAGCTTGTGGGAGTAGGAGAGCTTGGGGGAGTCAGAGAGCTTGGGGCAGTAGGAGAGCTCTGGGGAGTAGGAGATCTTGGGGGAGTAGGAGAGCTTGGGCGAGTAGGAGAGCTTGGGGGAGTAAGAGAGTTTGGGGAGTAAGAGAGCTTTGGGGAGTCAGAGAGCTTGAGGCAGTGGGAGAGTTTGTGGAGTAGGAGATCTTGGGGGAGTAGGAGCGCTTGTGGGAGTAGGAGTGCTTGGAGGAGTAAGAGAGCTTGGGGGTGTAAGAGAGCTAGGGGGAGTAGGAGAGCTTGGGGGAGTAGGAGAGCTTGGGGGAGTAGGAGAGCTTGGGAGAGTAGGAGAGCTTGGGGGAGTAGGATATAATGGGGGAGTAGGAGAGTTTGGGGGAGTAGCAGAGCTTGGGGGAGTAGGAGAGCTTGGGGGAGCAGGAGAGCTTGGGGGAGTAGGAGAGCTTGGGAGAGTAGGAGAGCTTTGGGGAGTAGGAGAGCTTGTGGGAGTAGGTCAGCTTGGGGGAGTAGTAGAGCTTGGGGGAGTAGGAGAGTTTGGGGGAGTAGGAGACCTTGGGGGAGTAGGAGAGCTTGGGGGAGTAGGAGAGCTTGGGGGAGTAGGAGAGCTTGGGGGAGTAGGAGAGCTTGGGGGAGTGGGAGAGCTTGGGGGAGTAGGAGAGCTTGGGGTAGTAGGAGATCTTGGGGGAGTAGGAGAGCTTGGGGGATTAGGAGAGTTTGGGGGAGTAGTAGAGCTTGGGGGAGGAGGAGTGCTTGGGAGAGTAGGAGAACTTGGCAGAGTAGGAGAACTTGGGGCAGTAGGAGAGCATAGGGGAGTAGGAGAGCTTGGGGAAGTAGGAGAGCTTGGGGGAGTAGGAGAGCTTGGGGGAGTCGGAGAGCTTAGGGGAGTAGGAGAGCTTGGGAGGGTAGGAGAGCTTGGGGGCGTATGAGAGCTTGGGTCGTATGAGAACTTGGGGGGGAGTGAGAGCTTGGGGTGTATAAGAGCTTGGGGAAGTAGGCGAGCTTGGGGGAGTAGTAGAGCTCGTGGGAGTGGGAGAGCTTGGGCGAGTCGGAGAGCTTGGGGGAGTAGGACAGCTTGGGGGAGTAAGAAAGCTTGGGAGAGGAAGAGAGCTTCGGGGGAGTAAGAGAGCTTGGCGGAGTAGGAGAGCTTGGGGGAGTAGGAGAGCTTGGGGGAGTAGGAGAGCTTGGGGGAGTAGGAGAGCTTGGGGGAGTAGGAGATCTTGGGGGAGTAGGAGAGTTTGGGGGAGTAGGAGAGCTTGGGGGAGTAGGAGAGCTTGGGGGAGTAGGAGATCTTGGGGGAGTAGGAGAGCTTGGGGGAGTAGGAGAGCTTGGGGGAGTAGGAGAGCTTGGGGTAGTAGGAGATCTTGGGGGAATAGGAGAGCTTGGGGGATTAGGAGAGTTTGGGGGAGTACTAGAGCTTGGGGGAGTAGGAGAGCTTGGGGGAGTAGGAGAGCTTGGGAGAGTAGGAGAGCTTGGGGGAGTAGGAGAGCTTGGGGGAGTAGGAGAGCTTGTGGGAGTAGGAGAGCTTGGGGGAGTAGGAGAGCTAGGGAGAGTAGGAGAGCTTGGGGGAGTAGGAGATATTGGGGGAGTAGGAGAGTTTGGGGGAGTAGGAGAGCTTGGGGGAGTAGGAGAGCTTGGGGGAGTAGGAAAGCTTGGGGGATTTGGAGAGCTTGGGAGAGTAGGAGAGCTTGTGGGAGTAGGAGAGCTTGTGGGAGTAGGAGAGCTTGGGGGAGTAGGAGAGCTTGGGGGAGTAGGAGATATTAGGGGAGGAGGAGAGCTTGGGGGAGTAGGAGAGATTGGGGGAGTAGGAGAGCTTGGGGTAGTAGGAGATCTTGGGGGAGTAGGAGAGCTTGGGGGATTAGGAGAGCCTGGGGGAGTAGGAGAGCTTGGGGGAGTAGGAGAGCTTGGGAGAGTAGGAGAGCTTGGCGGAGCAGTAGAACTTGGGGCAGTAGGAGAGCTTAGGGGAGTCGGAGAGCTTGGGGGAGTAGGAGAGCTTGGGGGAGTAGGAGAGCTTGGGGGAGTCGGAGAGCTTGGGGGAGTAGGAGAGCTTGGGAGGGTAGGAGAGCTTGGGGGCGTATGAGAGCTTGGGGTGTATGAGAGCTTGGGGAAGTAGGCGAGCTTGGGGGAGTAGAAGAGCTTGTGGGAGTGGGAGAGCTTGGGCGAGTCGGAAAGCTTGGGGGAGTAAGAGAACTTGGGGAAGGAAGAAAATTGGGGGAGAAAGAGAGCTTGGGGTAGTAAGAGAGCTTGAGGGAGTAAGAGAGCTTGGGGGAGTAAGAGAGCTTGCGGGTGTAAGAGAGCTTCGGGAGTAGGAAAGCTTGGTGAACAGGTGAGCTTGTGGGAATAGGAGAACTTGGGGGAGTACGAGCGCTTGCGGGTGTAGGAGAGCTTGAGGGAGAAGGAGAACTTGGCAGAGTAGAAGAGCTTGGGGGAGTAGGAGAGATTGGGGGAGTAGTAGAGCTTTGGAGAGTAGGAGAGCTTTGGGGAGTAGGAGATCTTGGGGGAGTAGGAGAGCGTGGGCGAGTAGGAGAGCTTGGGGGAGTAAGAGAGCTTGGAGGAGTAAGAGAGTTTGGGGAGTAAGAGAGCTTTGGGGAGTCAGAGAGCTTGGGGCAGTGGGAGAGTTTGGGGAGTAGGAGATCTTGGGGGAGTAGGAGCGCTTGGGGGAGTAGGAGTGCTTGGAGGAGTAAGAGAGCTTGGGGGTGTAAGAGAGCTAGGGGGAGTAAGAGAGCTTGGGGGAATACGAGAGCTTGGGGGAGTAGGAGAGCTTGGGGGAGTAGGGGAGCTTGGGGGAGTAGGAGAACTTGGGGGATTCGGGGAGCTTGGGGGAGTAGGATAACTTGGCACATTAGGAGAGCTTGGGGGAGTAAGAGAGCTTGGGGGAGTAAGAGAGCTTGGGGGAGTAAGAGAGCTTGGGATGTAAGAGAGCTTGGGGAGTAAGAGAGCTTGGGGGAGTGGGAGAGCTTGGGGAGTAGGAGAGCTTGGGGGAGGAGGAGCGCTTGGGGGATTAGGAGAGCTTGGGGGAGACAGAGAGCTTGGGGCAGTAGGAGAGCTCTGGGGAGTAGGAGATCTCGGGGAGTAGGAGAGCTTGGGCGAGTAGGAGAGCTTGGGGGAGTAAGAGAGCTTGTTCGAGTAAGAGAGCTTGGGGGAGTGGGAGAGCTTGGGGGAGTAGGAGAGCTTGGGGGAGTAGGAGCGCTTGGGGGAGTAGGAGAGACTGGGGGAGTAGGAGAGCTTGGGGGAGTAGGAGAGCTTGGGGGAGTAGGAGAGCTTGGGAGAGTAGGAGAGCTTGGGGGAGTAGGATATAATGGGGGAGTAGGAGAGTTTGGGGGAGTAGCAGAGCTTGGGGGAGTAGGAGAGCTTGGGGGAGTAGGAGAGCTTGGGGGAGTAGGAGAGCTTGGGAGAGTAGGAGAGCTTTGGGGAGTAGGAGAGCTTGTGGGAGTAGTAGAGCTTGGGGGAGTAGGAGAGCTTGGGGGAGTAGGAGAGCTTGGGGGAGTAGGAGAGCTTGGGGGAGTAGGAGAGCTTGGGGGAGTAGGAGAACTTGGCAGAGTAGGAGAGCTTGGGGGAGTAAGCGAGCTTGGGGAGTAAGAGAGCTTGGCGGAGTAAGAGAGCTTGAGGGAGTAAGAGAGCTTGGGGGAGTAAGAGAACTTGCGGGTGTAAGAGAGCTTGGGGAGTAGGAGAGCTTGGGAGGGTAGGAGAGCTTGGGGGCGTATGAGAGCTTGGGTCGTATGAGAGCTTGGGGGGGAGTGAGAGCTTGGGGTGTATGAGAGCTTGGGGAAGTAGGCGAGCTTGGGGGAGTAGTAGAGCTCGTGGGAGTGGGAGAGCTTGGGCGAGTCGGAGAGCTTGGGGGAGTAGGACAGCTTGGGGGAGTAAGAAAGCTTTGGGGAGGAAGAGAGCTTCGGGGGAGTAAGAGAGCTTGGCGGAGTAGGAGAGCTTGGGGGAGTAGGAGAGCTTGGGGGAGTAGGAGAGCTTGGGGGAGTAGGAGAGCTTGGGGGAGTAGGAGATCTTGGGGGAGTAGGAGAGTTTGGGGGAGTAGGAGAGCTTGGGGGAGTAGGAGAGCTTGGGGGAGTAGGAGATCTTGGGGGAGTAGGAAAGCTTGGGGGATTTGGAGAGCTTGGCAGAGTAGGAGAGCTTGTGGGAGTAGGAGAGCTTGTGGGAGTAGGAGAGCTTGGGGGAGTAGGAGAGCTTGGGGAAGTAGGAGATATTGGGGGAGGAGGAGAGCTTGGGGGAGTAGGAGAGATTGGGGGAGTAGGAGAGCTTGGGGGAGTAAGAGAGCTTGAAGGAGTAAGAGAGCTTGGGGGAGTAAGAGAGCTTGCGGGTGTAAGAGAGCTTGGGGAGTAGGAGAGCTTGGGGGAGTAGGGGAGCTTGGGGGAGTAGGAGACCTTGGGCGAGTAGGAGAGCTTGGGGGAGGAAGAGAGCTTGGGGGAGTAGGAGAGCTTGGGGAACAGGTGAGCTTGTGGGAATTGGAGAGCTTGGGGGAGTACGAGCGCTTGCGGGTGTAGGAGAGCTTGAGGGAGTGGGAGAGCTTGGGCGAGTAGGAGAGCTTGGGGGAGTGAGAGAGCTTGGGGGAGTAAGAGAGCTTGGGGTAGTAAGAGAGCTTGGGGGAGTAAGAGAGTTTGGGGGAGTAAGAGAGCTTGGGTGTGTAAGTGAGCTTGGGGGAGTAGGAGCAATTGGCAGAGTAGGAGAGCTTGGGGGAGTTAGAGAGCTTGGGGGAGTAAGAGAGCTTGGGGGAGTAAGAGAGCTTGGGGGAGTAGGAGAGCTAGTGGGAGTAGGAGTGCTTGGGGGAGTAGGAGAGCTTGGGCGAGTAGGAGAGCTTGGGGGAGTAAGAGAGCTTAAGGGAGTAAGAGAGATTTGGGGAGCAGTAGAGCTTGGGGGAGTAGGAGAGCTTGGGGAAGTAGGAGCGCTTGGGGGAGTAGGATTGCTTGGAGGAGTAAGAGAGCTTGGGGGTGTAAGAGAGCTAGGTGGAGTAAGAGAGGTTGGGGGAATACGAGAGCTTGGGGGAGTAGGAGAACTTGGGGGAGTAGGGGAGCTTGGGGGATTAGGAGAACTTGGGGGAGTAGGAGAGCTTTGGGGAGTAGGAGAGCTTGTGGGAGTAGTAGAGCTTGGGGGAGTAGGAGAGTTTGGGGGAGTAGGAGAGCTTGGGGGAGTAGGAGAGCTTGGGGGAGTAGGAGAGCTTGGGGGAGTAGGAGAGCTTGGGGGAGTAGGAGAACTTGGCAGAGTAGGAGAGCTTGGGGGAGTAAGCGAGCTTGGGGAGTAAGAGAGCTTGGCGGAGTAAGAGAGCTTGAGGGAGTAAGAGAGCTTGGGGGAGTAAGAGAACTTGCGGGTGTAAGAGAGCTTGGGGAGTAGGAGAGCTTGGGCGAGTAGTGGAGCTTGGGGGAGTAGGAGACCTTGGGCGATTTGGAGAGCTTGGGGGAGAAAGAGAGCTTGGGGTAGTAAGAGAGCTTGTGGGGGAGTAAGATAGCTTGGGGGAGTAGGTGAGCTTGGGGAACAGGTGAGCTTGTGGGAGTAGGAGAGCTTGGGGGAGTACGAGCGCTTGCGGGTGCAGGAGTGCTTGAGGGAGAAGGAGAACTTGGCATAGTAGAAGAGCTGATGGGAGTAAGAGAGCTTGGGGGAGTAAGAGAGCTTGGTGGAGAAAGAGAGCTTGGGGTAGTAAGAGATCTTGAGGGAGTAAGAGAGCTTGGGGGAGTAAGAGAGCTTGCGGGTGTAAGAGAGCTTGGGGAGTAGGAAAGCTTGGTGAACAGGTAAGCTTGTGGGAGTAGGAGAACTTGGGGGAGTACGAGCGCTTGCGGGTGTAGGAGAGCTTGAGGGAGAAGGAGAACTTGGCAGAGTAGAAGAGCTTGGGGGAGTAGGAGAGCTTGGGGGAGTAGTAGAGCTTTGGAGAGTAGGAGAGCTTTGGGGAGTAAGGGAGCTTGTGGGAGTAGGAGAGCTTGGGGGAGTCAGAGAGCTTGGGGCAGTAGGAGAGCTCTGGGGAGTAGGAGATCTTGGGGGAGTAGGAGAGCTTGGGCGAGTAGGAGAGCTTGGGGGAGTAAGAGAGTTTGGGGAGTAAGAGAGCTTTGGGGAGTCAGAGAGCTTGAGGCAGTGGGAGAGTTTGTGGAGTAGGAGATCTTGGGGGAGTAGGAGCGCTTGGGGGAGTAGGAGTGCTTGGAGGAGTAAGAGAGCTTGGGGGTGTAAGAGAGCTAGGGGGAGTAGGAGAGCTTGGGGGAGTAGGAGAGCTTGGGGGAGTAGGAGAGCTTGGGAGAGTAGGAGAGCTTGGGGGAGTAGGATATAATGGGGGAGTAGGAGAGTTTGGGGGAGTAGCAGAGCTTGGGGGAGTAGGAGAGCTTGGGGGAGCAGGAGAGCTTGGGGGAGTAGGAGAGCTTGGGAGAGTAGGAGAGCTTTGGGGAGTAGGAGAGCTTGTGGGAGTAGGTCAGCTTGGGGGAGTAGTAGAGCTTGGGGGAGTAGGAGAGTTTGGGGGAGTAGGAGACCTTGGGGGAGTAGGAGAGCTTGGGGGAGTAGGAGAGCTTGGGGGAGTAGGAGAGCTTGGGGGAGTAGGAGAGCTTGGGGGAGTGGGAGAGCTTGGGGGAGTAGGAGAGCTTGGGGTAGTAGGAGATCTTGGGGGAGTAGGAGAGCTTGGGGGATTAGGAGAGTTTGGGGGAGTAGTAGAGCTTGGGGGAGGAGGAGTGCTTGGGAGAGTAGGAGAACTTGGCAGAGTAGGAGAACTTGGGGCAGTAGGAGAGCATAGGGGAGTAGGAGAGCTTGGGGAAGTAGGAGAGCTTGGGGGAGTAGGAGAGCTTGGGGGAGTCGGAGAGCTTAGGGGAGTAGGAGAGCTTGGGAGGGTAGGAGAGCTTGGGGGCGTATGAGAGCTTGGGTCGTATGAGAGCTTGGGGGGGAGTGAGAGCTTGGGGTGTATAAGAGCTTGGGGAAGTAGGCGAGCTTGGGGGAGTAGTAGAGCTCGTGGGAGTGGGAGAGCTTGGGCGAGTCGGAGAGCTTGGGGGAGTAGGACAGCTTGGGGGAGTAAGAAAGCTTGGGAGAGGAAGAGAGCTTCGGGGGAGTAAGAGAGCTTGGCGGAGTAGGAGAGCTTGGGGGAGTAGGAGAGCTTGGGGGAGTAGGAGAGCTTGGGGGAGTAGGAGAGCTTGGGGGAGTAGGAGATCTTGGGGGAGTAGGAGAGTTTGGGGGAGTAGGAGAGCTTGGGGGAGTAAGAGAGCTTGCGGGTGTAAGAGAGCTTGGGGAGTAGGAAAGCTTGGTGAACAGGTAAGCTTGTGGGAGTAGGAGAACTTGGGGGAGTACGAGCGCTTGCGGGTGTAGGAGAGCTTGAGGGAGAAGGAGAACTTGGCAGAGTAGAAGAGCTTGGGGGAGTAGGAGAGCTTGGGGGAGTAGTAGAGCTTTGGAGAGTAGGAGAGCTTTGGGGAGTAAGGGAGCTTGTGGGAGTAGGAGAGCTTGGGGGAGTCAGAGAGCTTGGGGCAGTAGGAGAGCTCTGGGGAGTAGGAGATCTTGGGGGAGTAGGAGAGCTTGGGCGAGTAGGAGAGCTTGGGGGAGTAAGAGAGTTTGGGGAGTAAGAGAGCTTTGGGGAGTCAGAGAGCTTGAGGCAGTGGGAGAGTTTGTGGAGTAGGAGATCTTGGGGGAGTAGGAGCGCTTGGGGGAGTAGGAGTGCTTGGAGGAGTAAGAGAGCTTGGGGGTGTAAGAGAGCTAGGGGGAGTAGGAGAGCTTGGGGGAGTAGGAGAGCTTGGGGGAGTAGGAGAGCTTGGGAGAGTAGGAGAGCTTGGGGGAGTAGGATATAATGGGGGAGTAGGAGAGTTTGTGGGAGTAGCAGAGCTTGGGGGAGTAGGAGAGCTTGGGGGAGCAGGAGAGCTTGGGGGAGTAGGAGAGCTTGGGAGAGTAGGAGAGCTTTGGGGAGTAGGAGAGCTTGTGGGAGTAGGTCAGCTTGGGGGAGTAGTAGAGCTTGGGGGAGTAGGAGAGTTTGGGGGAGTAGGAGACCTTGGGGGAGTAGGAGAGCTTGGGGGAGTAGGAGAGCTTGGGGGAGTAGGAGAGCTTGGGGGAGTAGGAGAGCTTGGGGGAGTGGCAGAGCTTGGGGGAGTAGGAGAGCTTGGGGTAGTAGGAGATCTTGGGGGAGTAGGAGAGCTTGGGGGATTAGGAGAGTTTGGGGGAGTAGTAGAGCTTGGGGGAGGAGGAGTGCTTGGGAGAGTAGGAGAACTTGGCAGAGTAGGAGAACTTGGGGCAGTAGGAGAGCATAGGGGAGTAGGAGAGCTTGGGGAAGTAGGAGAGCTTGGGGGAGTAGGAGAGCTTGGGGGAGTCGGAGAGCTTAGGGGAGTAGGAGAGCTTGGGAGGGTAGGAGAGCTTGGGGGCGTATGAGAGCTTGGGTCGTATGAGAGCTTGGGGGGGAGTGAGAGCTTGGGGTGTATAAGAGCTTGGGGAAGTAGGCGAGCTTGGGGGAGTAGTAGAGCTCGTGGGAGTGGGAGAGCTTGGGCGAGTCGGAGAGCTTGGGGGAGTAGGACAGCTTGGGGGAGTAAGAAAGCTTGGGAGAGGAAGAGAGCTTCGGGGGAGTAAGAGAGCTTGGCGGAGTAGGAGAGCTTGGGGGAGTAGGAGAGCTTGGGGGAGTAGGAGAGCTTGGGGGAGTAGGAGAGCTTGGGGGAGTAGGAGATCTTGGGGGAGTAGAAGAGTTTGGGGGAGTAGGAGAGCTTGGGGGAGTAGGAGAGCTTGGGGGAGTAGGAGATCTTGGGGGAGTAGGAGAGCTTGGGGGAGTAGGAGAGCTTGGGGGAGTAGGAGAGCTTGGGGTAGTAGGAGATCTTGGGGGAATAGGAGAGCTTGGGGGATTAGGAGAGTTTGGGGGAGTACTAGAGCTTGGGGGAGTAGGAGAGCTTGGGGGAGTAGGAGAGCTTGGGAGAGTAGGAGAGCTTGGGGGAGTAGGAGAGCTTGGGGGAGTAGGAGAGCTTGTGGGAGTAGGAGAGCTTGGGGGAGTAGGAGAGCTAGGGAGAGTAGGAGAGCTTGGGGGAGTAGGAGATATTGGGGGAGTAGGAGAGTTTGGGGGAGTAGGAGAGCTTGGGGGAGTAGGAGAGCTTGGGGGAGTAGGAAAGCTTGGGGGATTTGGAGAGCTTGGGAGAGTAGGAGAGCTTGTGGGAGTAGGAGAGCTTGTGGGAGTAGGAGAGCTTGGGGGAGTAGGAGAGCTTGGGGGAGTAGGAGATATTAGGGGAGGAGGAGAGCTTGGGGGAGTAGGAGAGATTGGGGGAGTAGGAGAGCTTGGGGTAGTAGGAGATCTTGGGGGAGTAGGAGAGCTTGGGGGATTAGGAGAGCCTGGGGGAGTAGGAGAGCTTGGGGGAGTAGGAGAGCTTGGGAGAGTAGGAGAGCTTGGCGGAGCAGTAGAACTTGGGGCAGTAGGAGAGCTTAGGGGAGTCGGAGAGCTTGGGGGAGTAGGAGAGCTTGGGGGAGTAGGAGAGCTTGGGGGAGTCGGAGAGCTTGGGGGAGTAGGAGAGCTTGGGAGGGTAGGAGAGCTTGGGGGCGTATGAGAGCTTGGGGTGTATGAGAGCTTGGGGAAGTAGGCGAGCTTGGGGGAGTAGAAGAGCTTGTGGGAGTGGGAGAGCTTGGGCGAGTCGGAAAGCTTGGGGGAGTAAGAGAACTTGGGGAAGGAAGAAAGCTTGGGGGAGAAAGAGAGCTTGGGAGAGTAAGAGAGCTTGGGGGAGTAGGAGAGCTTGGGGGAGTAGAAGAGCTTGGGGTAGTAGGAGAGTTTGGGTGAGTAGAAGAGCTTGGGGGAGTCGCGGAGCTTGGGGGAGTAGGAGAACTTGGCAGAGTAGGAGAGCTTGGGGGAGGAAGAGAGCTTGGGGAGTAAGAGAGCTTGGGGGAGTAAGAGAGCTTGAAGGAGTAAGAGAGCTTGGGGGAGTAAGAGAGCTTGCGGGTGTAAGAGAGCTTGGGGAGTAGGAGAGCTTGGGGGAGTAGGGAAGCTTGGGGGAGTAGGAGACCTTGGGCGAGTATGAGAGCTTGGGGGAGGAAGAGAGCTTGGGGGAGTAGGAGAGCTTGGGGAACAGGTGAGCTTGTGGGAATTGGAGAGCTTGGGGGAGTACGAGCGCTTGCGGGTGTAGGAAAGCTTGAGGGAGTGGGAGAGCTTGGGCGAGTAGGAGAGCTTGGGGGAGTAAAATAGCTTGGGGGAGTAAGAGAGCTTGGGGTAGTAAGAGAGCTTGGGGGAGTAAGAGAGTTTGGGAGAGTAAGAAAGCTTGGGTGTGTAAGTGAGCTTGGGGGAGTAGGAGAAATTGGCAGAGTAGGAGAGCTTGGGGGTGTTAGAGAGCTTGGGGGAGTAAGAGAGCTTGGGGGAGTAAGAGAGCTTGGGGGAGTAGGAGAGCTAGGGGGAGTAGGAGTGCTTGGGGGAGTAGGAGAGCTTGGGCGAGTAGGAGAGCTTGGGGGAGTAAGAGAGCTTAAGGGAGTAAGAGAGCTTTGGGGAGCAGTAGAGCTTGGGGGAGTAGGAGAGCTTGGGGAAGTAGGAGCGCTTGGGGGAGTAGGATTGCTTGGAGGAGTAAGAGAGCTTGGGGGTGTAAGAAAGCTAGGTGGAGTAAGAGAGCTTGGGGGAATACGAGAGCTTGGGGGAGTAGGAGAACTTGGGGGAGTAGGGGAGCTTGGGGGAGTAGGAGAACTTGGCACATTAGGAGAGCTCGGGGGAGTAAGAGAGCTTGGGGGAGTAAGAGAGCTTGGGGGAGTAAGAGAGCTTGGGATGTAAGAGAGCTTTGGGGAGTAAGAGAGCTTGGGGGAGTGGCAGGTCTTGGGGGAGTAGGAGAGTTTGGGGGAGTAGCAGAGCTTGGGGGAGTAGGAGAGCTTGGGGGAGTAGGAGAGCTTGCGGGAGTAGGAGAGCTTGGGAGAGTAGGAGAGCTTTGGGGAATAGGAGAGCTTGTGGGAATAGGACAGCTTGGGGGAGTAGGAGAGCTTGGGGGAGTAGGAGAGTTTGGGGGAGTAGGAGGGCTTGGGGGAGTAGGAGAGCTTGGAGGAGTAGTAGAGCTTGCGGGAGGAGGAGATCTTGGGGGAGTAGGAGAGCTTGCGGGATTAGGAGAGCTTGGGGGAGTAGGAGAGCTTGGGGGAGTAGGAGAGCTTGGGAGATTAGGAGAGCTTGGCGGAGTAGGAGAACTTGGGGCAGTAGGAGAGCTTGGGGGAGTCGGCGATCTTGGGGGAGTAGGAGAGCTTGGGAGGTTAGGAGAGCTTGGGGGCGTATGAGACCTTGGGGGCGTATGAGAGCTTGGGGTTGTGTGAGAGCTTGGGGTGTATGAGAGCTTGGGGAAGTAGGCGAGCTTGGGGGGGTAGTAGAGCTTGTGGGAGTGGGAGAGCTTGGGCGAGTAGGAGAGCTTGGGGGAGTAAGAGAGCTTGGGGGAGGAAGAAAGCTTGGGGGAGAAAGAGAGTTTGGGGGAGTAAGAGAGCTTGGGGGATTAGGAGAGCTTGGGGGTGTAGGAGAGCTTGGGGGAGTAGGAGATTTTGGGAGTAGGAGAGCTTGGGGGAGTCGCGGAGCTTGGGGGAGTAGGAGAACTTGGCAGAGTAGGAGAGCTTGGTGGAGTAAGAGAGCTTGGGGAGTAAGAGAGCTTGGCGGAGTAAGAGAGCTTGAGGGAGTAAGAGAGCTTGGGGGAGTAAGATAACTTGCGGGTGTAAGAGAGCTTGGGGAGTAGGAGAGCTTGGGCGAGTAGTGGAGCTTGGGGGAGTAGGAGACCTTGGGCGAGTTGGAGAGCTTGGGTGAGAAAGAGAGCTTGGAGTAGTAAGAGAGCTTGTGGGGGAGTAAGATAGCTTGGGGGAGTAGGTGAGCTTGGGGAACAGGTGAGCTTGTGGGAATAGGAGAGCTTGGGGGAGTACGAGCGCTTGCGGGTGCAGGAGTGCTTGAGGGAGAAGGGGAACTTGGCATAGTAGAAGAGCTGATGGGAGTAAGAGAGCTTGGGGGAGTAAGCGAGCTTGGTGGAGAAAGAGAGCTTGGGGTAGTAAGGAAGCTTGAGGGAGTAAGAGAGCTTGGGGGAGTAAGAGAGCTTGCGGGTGTAAGAGAGCTTGGGGAGTAGGAAAGCTTGGTGAACAGGTGAGCTTGTGGGAATAGGAGAACTTGGGGGAGTACCAGCGCTTGCGGGTGTAGGAGAGCTTGAGGGAGAAGGAGAACTTGGCAGAGTAGAAGAACTTGGTGGAGTAGGAGAGCTTGGGGGAGTAGTAGAGCTTTGGAGAGTAGGAGAGCTTTGGGGAGTAAGGGAGCTTGTGGGAGTAGGAGAGCTTGGGGGAGTCAGAGAGCTTGGGGCAGTAGGAGAGCTCTGGGGAGTAGGAGATCTTGGGGGAGTAGGAGAGCTTGGGCGAGTAGGAGATCTTGGGGGAGTAAGAGAGCTTGGAGGAGTAAGAGAGTTTGGGGAGTAAGAGAGCTTTGGGGAGTCAGAGAGCTTGGGGCAGTGGGAGAGTTTGGGGAGTAGGAGATCCTGGGGGAGTAGGAGCGCTTGGGGGAGTAGGAGAGCTTGGGGGAGTAGGAGAGCTTGGGGGAGTAGGAGAACTTGGGGGAGTAGGAGAGCTTGGGAGAGTAGGGGAGCTTGGGGGAGTAGGAGATCTTGGGGGAGTAGGAGAGTTTGGGGGAGTAGGAGAGCTTGGGGGAGTAGGAGAGCTTGGGGGAGTAGGAGAGCTTGGGGGAGTAGGAGAGCTTGAGAGAGTAGGAGAGCTTTGGGGAGTTGGAGAGCTTGTGGGAGTAGAACAGCTTGGGTGAGACGGAGAGCTTGGGGGAGTAGGAGAGCTTGGGGGAATAGGAGAGTTTGGGGGAGTAGGAAAGCTTGGGGGAGTCGGAGAGCTTGGGGGAGTAGGAGATTTTGGGGGAGTAGGAGAGCTTGGGGGATTAGGAGAGCTTGGGGGAGTAGGAGAGCTTGGGGGAGTAGGAGAGCTTAGGGGAGTAGGAGAGCTTGGGGGAGTAGGAGAGCTTGGGGAAGTAGGAGAGCTTGGGGGAGTCGGAGAGCTTGGGGGAGTAGGAGAGCTTGGGAGGTTAGGAGAGCTTGGGGGCGTATGAGAGCTTGGGGGAGTCGGAGAGCTTGGGGGAGTAGGAGAGCTTGGGAGGTTAGGAGAGCTTGGGGGCGTATGAGAGCTTGGGGGCGTATGAGAGCTTGGGGGAGTGTGAGAGCTTGGGGTGTATGAGAGCTTGGCGAAGTAGGCGAGCTTGGGGGAGTAGTACAGCTTGTGGGAGTGGGAGAGCTTGGGCGAGTAGGAGAGCTTGGGGGAGTAAGAGAGCTTGGGGGAGGAAGAAAGCTTGGGGGAGAAAGAGAGCTTGGGGGAGTAAGAGAGCTTGGGGGAGCAGGAGAGCTTGGGGGAGTAGGAGAGCTTGGGGGAGTCGCGGAGCTTGGGGGAGTAGGAGAACTTGGCAGAGTAGGAGAGCTTGGGGGAGTAAGAGAGCTTGGGGAGTAAGAGAGCTTGGGGGAGTAAGAGAGCTTGGGGGAGTAAGAGAGCTTGCGGGTGTAAGAGAGCTTGGGGAGTAGGAAAGCTTGGGGGAGTAGGGGAGCTTGGGGGAGTAGGAGACCTTGGGCGAGTTGGAGAGCTTGGGGGAGAAAGAGAGCTTGGGGAAGTAAGAGAGCTTGTGGGGTGTAAGATAGCTTGGGGGAGTAGGAGAGCTTGGGGAACAGGTGAGCTTGTGGGAATAGGAGAGCTTGGGGGAGTAAGAGAGCTTGGGGGAGTAAGAGAGCTTGGTGGAGAAAGAGAGCTTGGGGGAGTAAGAGAGCTTGGGGGAGTAAGATAGCTTGGGGGAGTAAGAGAGCTTGGGGGAGTAAGAGAGCTTGGGGGTGTAAGAGATCTTGGGGGAGTAGGAGAAATTGCCAGAGTAGGAGAGCTTGGGAGAGTTAGAGAGCTTGGGGGAGTAAGAGAGCTTGGGGGAGTAAGAGAGCTTGGGGGAGTAGGAGAACGTGGAGGAGTAGGAGTGCTTGGGGGAGTAGGAGAGCTTGGGCGAGTAGGAGAGCTTGGGGGAGTAAGAGAGCTTAGGGGAGTAAGAGAGCTTGGGGGAGCAGTAGAGCTTGGGGGAGTAGGAGAGCTTGGGGCAGTAGGACCGCTTGGGGGAGTAGGAGACATTGGGGGAGAAGGAGAGCTTGGGGGAGAAGGATAAATTGGCAGAGCAGGAGAGCTTGGAGGAGTAAGAGAGCTTGGGGGTGTAAGAGAGCTTTGGGGAGTAAGAGAGCTTGGCGGAGTAGGAGAGCTTGGGGGAGTAGGAGAGCTTGGGGGAGTAGGAGAGCTTGGGAGAGTAGGAGAGCTTGGGGGAGAAGGAGATCTTGGGGGAGTAGGAGAGTTTGGGGGAGTAGGAGATCTTGGGGGAGTAGGAGAGCTTGGGGGAGTAGGAAGGCTTGGGGGAGTAGGAGAGCTTGGGAGAGTAGGAGAGCTTTGGGGAGTAGGAGAGCTTGTGGGAGTAGGAGAGCTTGGGGGAGTAGGAGAGCTTGGGGGAGTAGGAGAGATTGGGGGAGTAGGAGAGCTTGGGGGAGTAGGAGAGCTTGGGGGAGTAGGAGAGCTTCGGGTAGTAGGAGATCTTGGGGGAGTAGGAGAGCTTGGGGGATTAGGAGAGCTTGGGGGAGTAGGAGAGCTTGGTGGAGTAGGAGAGCTTGGGAGAGCAGGAGAGCTTGGCGGAGCAGGAGAACTTGGGGCAGTAGGAGAGCTTAGGGGAGTAGGAGAGCTTGGGGGAGTAGGAGAGCTTGGGGGAGTAGGAGAGCTTGGGGGAGTCGGAGAGCTTGGGGGAGTAGGAGAGCTTGGGAGGGTAGTAGAACTTGGGGGCGTATGAGAGCTTTGGGTGTATGAGAGCTTGGGGAAGTAGGCGAGCTTGGGGGAGTAGTAGAGCTTGTGGGAGTGGGAGAGCTTGGGCGAGTAGGAGAGCTTGGGGGTGTAAGAGAACTTGGGGGAGGAAGAAAGCTTGGGGGAGAAATTGAGCTTGGGGGAGTAAGAGAGCTTGGGGGAGTAGGAGAGCTTGGGGGAGTAGGAGAGCTTGGGGGAGTAGGAGAGTTTGGGGGAGTAGGAGAGCTTGGGGGAGTCGCGGAGCTTGGGGGAGTAGGAGAAATTGGCAGAGAAGGAGAGCTTGGGGGAGGAAGAGAGCTTGGGGAGTAAGAGAGCTTGGGGGAGTAAGAGAGCTTGAAGGAGTAAGAGAGCTTGCGGAAGTAAGAGAGCTTGCGGGTGTAAGAGAGCTTGGGGAGTAGGAGAGCTTGGGGGAGTAGGGGAGCTTGGGGGAGTAGGAGACCTTGGGCGAGTAGGAGAGCTTGGGGGAGGAAGAGAGCTGGGGGAATAAGAGAGCTTGGGGGAGTAAGATAGCTTGGGGGAGTAGGAGAGCTTGGGGAACAGGTGAGCTTGTGGGAATAGGAGAGCTTGGGGGAGTACGAGCGCTTGCGGGTGTAGGAGAGCTTGAGAGAGAAGGAGAACTTGGCAGAGTAGGAGAGGTTGGGGGAGTAAGAGAGCTTGGGGGAGTAAGAGAGCTTGGTGGAGAAAGAGAGCTTGGGGGAGTAAGAGAGCTTGGGGGAGTAAGAGAGCTTGGGGGAATAAAGAGTTTGGGGGAGTAAGAGAGCTTGGGGGTGTAAGTGAGCTTGGGGGAGTAGGAGAAATTGGCAGAGTAGGAGAACTTGGGGGAGTTAGAGAGCTTCGGGAAGTAAGAGAGCTTGGGGGAGTAAGAGAGCTTGGGGGAGTAGGAGAGATTGGGCGAGTAGGAGAGCTTGGGGGAGTAAGAGAGCTTAAGGGAGTAAGAGAGCTTGGGGGAGCAGTAGAGCTTGCGGGAGTAGGAGAGCTTGGGGCAGTAGGAGCGCTTAGGTGAGTAGGAGTGCTTGGAGGAGTAAGAGAGCTTGGGGGTGTAAGAGAACTAGGGGGAGTAAGAGAGCTTGGGGGAATACGAGAGCTTGGGGGAGTAGGAAAGCTTGGGGGATTTGGAGAGATTGGGAGAGTAGGAGAGCTTGTGGGAGTAGGAGAGCTTGTGGGAGTAGGAGAGCAAGGGGGAGTAGGAGAGCTTGGGGGAGTAGGAGATATTGGGGGAGGAGGAGAGCTTGGTGGAGTAGGAGAGCTTGGGGGAGTAGGAGAGCTTGGGGTAGTAGGAGATCTTGGGGAGTAGGAGAGCTTGGGGGATTAGGAGAGCCTGGGGGAGTAGGAGAGCTTGGGGGAGTAGGAGAGCTTGGGAGAGTAGGAGAGCTTGGCGGAGCAGTAGAACTTGGGGCAGTAGGAGAGCTTAGGGGAGTAGGAGAGCTTGGGGGATTGGGAGAGCTTGGGGGAGTAGGAGAGCTTGGGGGAGTCGGAGAGCTTGGGGGAGTAGGAGAGCTTGGGAGGGTAGGAGAGCTTGGGGGCGTATGAGAGCTTGGGGTGTATGAGAGCTTGGGGAAGTAGGCGAGCTTGGGGGAGTAGTAGAGCTTGTGGGAGTGGGAGAGCTTGGGCGAGTAGGAGAGTTTGGGGGAGTAGGGGAGCTTGGGGGAGTAGGAGACCTTGGGCGAGTAGGAGAGCTTGGGGGAGGAAGAGAGCTTGGGGGAGTAGGAGAGCTTGGGGAACAGGTGAGCTTGTGGGAATAGGAGAGCTTGGGGGAGTCCGAGCGCTTGCGGGTGTAGGAGAGCTTGAGGGAGAAGGACAACTTGGCAGAGTAGGAGAGCTTGGGGGAGTAAGTGAGCTTGGGGGAGTAAGAGAGCTTGGTGGAGAAAGAGAGCTTGGGGGAGTAAGAGAGCTTGGGGGAGTAAGAGAGCTTGGGGGAGTAAGAGAGTTTGGGGGAGTAAGAGAGCTTGGGGGTGTAAGTGAGCTTGGGGGAGTAGGAGAAATTGGCAGAGTAGGAGAGCTTGGGGGATTTAGAGAGCTTGGGGGAGTAAGAGAGCTTGGGGGAGTAAGAGAGCTTGGGGGAGTAGGAGAGCTAGGGGGAGTAGGAGTGCTTGGGGGAGTAGGAGAGCTTGGGCGAGTAGGAGAGCTTGGTGGAGTAAGAGAGCTCAAGGGAGTAAGAGAGCTTTGGGGAGCAGTAGAGCTTGGGGGAGTAGGAAAGCTTGGGGAAGTAGGAGCGCTTGGGGGAGTAGGATTGCTTGGAGGAGTAAGAGAGCTTGGGGGTGTAAGAGAGCTAGGGGGAGTAAGAGAGCTTGGGGGAATACGAGATCTTGGGGGAGTAAGAGAACTTGGGGGAGTAGGGGAGCTTGGGGGAGTAGGAGAACTTGGCACATTAGGAGAGCTTGGGGGAGTAAGAGAGCTTGGGGGAGTAAGAGAGCTTGGGATGTAAGAGAGCTTTGGGGAGTAAGAGTGCTTGGGGGAGTGGGAGGTCTTGGGGGAGTAGGAGAGTTTGGGGGAGTAGCAGAGCTTGGGGGAGTAAGAGAGCTTGGGGGAGTAGGAGAGCTTGCGGGAGTAGGAGAGCTTGGGAGAGTAGGAGAGCTTTGGGGAGTAGGAGAGCTTGTGGGAATAGGACAGCTTGGGGGAGTAGGAGAGCTTGGGGGTGTAGGAGAGCTTTGGGAAGTCGGAGCGCTTGGGGGAGTAGGAGAGCTTGGGAGGGTAGGAGAGCTTGGGGGCGTATGAGAGCTTGGGGTGTATGAGAGCTTGGGGAAGTAGGCGAGCTTGGGGGAGTATAGAGCTTGTGGGAGTGGGAGAGCTTGGGCGAGTAGGAGAGCTTGGGGGAGTAAGAGAACTTGGGGGAGGAAGAAAGCTTGGGGTAGAAAGAGAGCTTGGGGGAGTAAGAGAGTTTGGGGGAGTAGGAGAGCTTGGGGGAGTAGGAGAGCTTGGGGTAGTAGGAGAGTTTGGGGGAGTAGAAGAGCTTGGGGGAGTCGCGGAACTTGGGGGAGTAGGAGAACTTGGCAGAGTAGGAGAGCTTGGGGGAGGAAGAGAGCTTGGGGAGTAAGAGAGCTTGGGGGAGTAAGAGAGCTTGAAGGAGTAAGAGAGCTTGGGGGAGTAAGAGAGCTTGCGGGTGTAAGGGAGCTTGGGGAGTAGGAGAGCTTGGGGGAGTAGCGGAGCTTGGGGGAGTAGGAGACCTTGGGCGAGTAGGAGAGCTTGGGGGAGGAGGAGAGCTTGGGGGAGTAGGAGAGCTTGGGGAACAGGTGAGCTTGTGGGAATAGGAGAGCTTGGGGGAGTACGAGCGCTTGCGGGTGTAGGAGAGCTTGAGGGAGAAGGAGAACTTGGCAGAGTAGGAGAGCTTGGGGGAGTAAGAGAGCTTGGGGGAGTAAGAGAGCTTGGTGGAGAAAGAGAGCTTGCGGGAGTAAGAGAGCTTGGGGGAGTAAGAGAGCTTGGGGGAGTAAGAGAGCTTGGGGGAGTAAGAGAACTTTGGGGTGTAAGTGAGCATGGGGGAGTAGGAGAAATTGGCAGAGTAGGAGAGCTTGGGGGAGTTAGAGAGCTTGGGGGAGTAAGAGAGTTTGGGGGAGTAAGAGAGCTTGGGGGAGTAGGAGAGCTAGGGGGAGTAGGAGTGCTTGGGGGAGTAGGAGAGCTTGGGCGAGTAGGAGAGCTTGGGGGAGTAAGAGAGCTTAAGGGAGTAAGAGAGCTTTGGGGAGCAGTAGAGCTTGGGGGAGTAGGAGAGCTTGGGGAAGTAGCAGCGCTTGGGGGAGTAGGATTGCTAGGAGGAGTAAGAGAGCTTGGGGGTGTAAGAGAGCTAGGGGGAGTAAGAGAGCTTGGGGGAATACGAGAGCTTGGGGGAGTAGGAGAACTTGACACATTAGGAGAGCTTGGGGGAGTAAGAGAGCTTGGGGGAGTAAGAGAGCTTGGGGGAGTAAGAGAGCTTGGGATGTAAGAGAGCTTTGGGGAGTAAGAGAGCTTGGGGGAGTGGGAGGTCTTGGGGGAGTAGGAGAGTTTGGGGGAGTAGCAGAGCTTGGGGGAATAGGAGAGCTTGGGGGAGTAGGAGAGCTTGCGGGAGTAGGAGAGCTTGGGAGAGTAGGAGAGCTTTGGGGAGTAGGAGAGCTTGGGGGAGTAGGAGATCTTGGGGGAGTAGGAGAGCTTGCGGGATTAGGAGAGCTTGGGGGATTAGGAGAGCTTGGGGGAGTAGGAGAGCTTGGGGGAGTAGGAGAGCTTGGGAGATTAGGAGAGCTTGGCGGAGTAGGGGAACTTGGGGCAGTAGGAGAGCTTGGGGGAGTCGGCGATCTTGGGGGAGTAGGAGAGCTTGGGAGGTTAGGAGAGCTTGGGGGCGTATGAGAGCTTGGGGGCGTATGAGAGCTTGGGGGAGTGTGAGAGCTTGGGGTGTATGAGAGCTTGGGGAAGTAGGCGAGCTTGGGGGAGTAGTAGAGCTTGTGGGAGTGGGAGAGCTTGGGCGAGTAGGAGAGCTTGGCGGAGTAGGAGAGCTTGGGGGAGTAGGAGAGCTTGGGGGAGTAGGAGAGCTTGGGAGAGTAGGAGAGCTTGGGGGAGAAGGAGATCTTGGGGGAGTAGGAGAGTTTGGGGGAGTAGGAGATCTTGGGGGAGTAGGAGAGCTTGGGGGAGTAGGAAGGCTTGGGGGAGTAGGAGAGCTTGGGAGAGTAGGAGAGCTTTGGGGAGTAGGAGAGCTTGTGGGAGTAGGAGAGCTTGGGGGAGTAGGAGAGCTTGGGGGAGTAGGAGAGATTGGGGGAGTAGGAGAGCTTGGGGGAGTAGGAGAGCTTGGGGGAGTAGGAGAGCTTCGGGTAGTAGGAGATCTTGGGGGAGTAGGAGAGCTTGGGGGATTAGGAGAGCTTGGGGGAGTAGGAGAGCTTGGTGGAGTAGGAGAGCTTGGGAGAGCAGGAGAGCTTGGCGGAGCAGGAGAACTTGGGGCAGTAGGAGAGCTTAGGGGAGTAGGAGAGCTTGGGGGAGTAGGAGAGCTTGGGGGAGTAGGAGAGCTTGGGGGAGTCGGAGAGCTTGGGGGAGTAGGAGAGCTTGGGAGGGTAGTAGAACTTGGGGGCGTATGAGAGCTTTGGGTGTATGAGAGCTTGGGGAAGTAGGCGAGCTTGGGGGAGTAGTAGAGCTTGTGGGAGTGGGAGAGCTTGGGCGAGTAGGAGAGCTTGGGGGTGTAAGAGAACTTGGGGGAGGAAGAAAGCTTGGGGGAGAAATTGAGCTTGGGGGAGTAAGAGAGCTTGGGGGAGTAGGAGAGCTTGGGGGAGTAGGAGAGCTTGGGGGAGTAGGAGAGTTTGGGGGAGTAGGAGAGCTTGGGGGAGTCGCGGAGCTTGGGGGAGTAGGAGAAATTGGCAGAGAAGGAGAGCTTGGGGGAGGAAGAGAGCTTGGGGAGTAAGAGAGCTTGGGGGAGTAAGAGAGCTTGAAGGAGTAAGAGAGCTTGCGGAAGTAAGAGAGCTTGCGGGTGTAAGAGAGCTTGGGGAGTAGGAGAGCTTGGGGGAGTAGGGGAGCTTGGGGGAGTAGGAGACCTTGGGCGAGTAGGAGAGCTTGGGGGAGGAAGAGAGCTGGGGGAATAAGAGAGCTTGGGGGAGTAAGATAGCTTGGGGGAGTAGGAGAGCTTGGGGAACAGGTGAGCTTGTGGGAATAGGAGAGCTTGGGGGAGTACGAGCGCTTGCGGGTGTAGGAGAGCTTGAGAGAGAAGGAGAACTTGGCAGAGTAGGAGAGGTTGGGGGAGTAAGAGAGCTTGGGGGAGTAAGAGAGCTTGGTGGAGAAAGAGAGCTTGGGGGAGTAAGAGAGCTTGGGGGAGTAAGAGAGCTTGGGGGAATAAAGAGTTTGGGGGAGTAAGAGAGCTTGGGGGTGTAAGTGAGCTTGGGGGAGTAGGAGAAATTGGCAGAGTAGGAGAACTTGGGGGAGTTAGAGAGCTTCGGGAAGTAAGAGAGCTTGGGGGAGTAAGAGAGCTTGGGGGAGTAGGAGAGATTGGGCGAGTAGGAGAGCTTGGGGGAGTAAGAGAGCTTAAGGGAGTAAGAGAGCTTGGGGGAGCAGTAGAGCTTGCGGGAGTAGGAGAGCTTGGGGCAGTAGGAGCGCTTAGGTGAGTAGGAGTGCTTGGAGGAGTAAGAGAGCTTGGGGGTGTAAGAGAACTAGGGGGAGTAAGAGAGCTTGGGGGAATACGAGAGCTTGGGGGAGTAGGAAAGCTTGGGGGATTTGGAGAGATTGGGAGAGTAGGAGAGCTTGTGGGAGTAGGAGAGCTTGTGGGAGTAGGAGAGCAAGGGGGAGTAGGAGAGCTTGGGGGAGTAGGAGATATTGGGGGAGGAGGAGAGCTTGGTGGAGTAGGAGAGCTTGGGGGAGTAGGAGAGCTTGGGGTAGTAGGAGATCTTGGGGAGTAGGAGAGCTTGGGGGATTAGGAGAGCCTGGGGGAGTAGGAGAGCTTGGGGGAGTAGGAGAGCTTGGGAGAGTAGGAGAGCTTGGCGGAGCAGTAGAACTTGGGGCAGTAGGAGAGCTTAGGGGAGTAGGAGAGCTTGGGGGATTGGGAGAGCTTGGGGGAGTAGGAGAGCTTGGGGGAGTCGGAGAGCTTGGGGGAGTAGGAGAGCTTGGGAGGGTAGGAGAGCTTGGGGGCGTATGAGAGCTTGGGGTGTATGAGAGCTTGGGGAAGTAGGCGAGCTTGGGGGAGTAGTAGAGCTTGTGGGAGTGGGAGAGCTTGGGCGAGTAGGAGAGTTTGGGGGAGTAGGGGAGCTTGGGGGAGTAGGAGACCTTGGGCGAGTAGGAGAGCTTGGGGGAGGAAGAGAGCTTGGGGGAGTAGGAGAGCTTGGGGAACAGGTGAGCTTGTGGGAATAGGAGAGCTTGGGGGAGTCCGAGCGCTTGCGGGTGTAGGAGAGCTTGAGGGAGAAGGACAACTTGGCAGAGTAGGAGAGCTTGGGGGAGTAAGTGAGCTTGGGGGAGTAAGAGAGCTTGGTGGAGAAAGAGAGCTTGGGGGAGTAAGAGAGCTTGGGGGAGTAAGAGAGCTTGGGGGAGTAAGAGAGTTTGGGGGAGTAAGAGAGCTTGGGGGTGTAAGTGAGCTTGGGGGAGTAGGAGAAATTGGCAGAGTAGGAGAGCTTGGGGGATTTAGAGAGCTTGGGGGAGTAAGAGAGCTTGGGGGAGTAAGAGAGCTTGGGGGAGTAGGAGAGCTAGGGGGAGTAGGAGTGCTTGGGGGAGTAGGAGAGCTTGGGCGAGTAGGAGAGCTTGGTGGAGTAAGAGAGCTCAAGGGAGTAAGAGAGCTTTGGGGAGCAGTAGAGCTTGGGGGAGTAGGAAAGCTTGGGGAAGTAGGAGCGCTTGGGGGAGTAGGATTGCTTGGAGGAGTAAGAGAGCTTGGGGGTGTAAGAGAGCTAGGGGGAGTAAGAGAGCTTGGGGGAATACGAGATCTTGGGGGAGTAAGAGAACTTGGGGGAGTAGGGGAGCTTGGGGGAGTAGGAGAACTTGGCACATTAGGAGAGCTTGGGGGAGTAAGAGAGCTTGGGGGAGTAAGAGAGCTTGGGATGTAAGAGAGCTTTGGGGAGTAAGAGTGCTTGGGGGAGTGGGAGGTCTTGGGGGAGTAGGAGAGTTTGGGGGAGTAGCAGAGCTTGGGGGAGTAAGAGAGCTTGGGGGAGTAGGAGAGCTTGCGGGAGTAGGAGAGCTTGGGAGAGTAGGAGAGCTTTGGGGAGTAGGAGAGCTTGTGGGAATAGGACAGCTTGGGGGAGTAGGAGAGCTTGGGGGTGTAGGAGAGCTTTGGGAAGTCGGAGCGCTTGGGGGAGTAGGAGAGCTTGGGAGGGTAGGAGAGCTTGGGGGCGTATGAGAGCTTGGGGTGTATGAGAGCTTGGGGAAGTAGGCGAGCTTGGGGGAGTATAGAGCTTGTGGGAGTGGGAGAGCTTGGGCGAGTAGGAGAGCTTGGGGGAGTAAGAGAACTTGGGGGAGGAAGAAAGCTTGGGGTAGAAAGAGAGCTTGGGGGAGTAAGAGAGTTTGGGGGAGTAGGAGAGCTTGGGGGAGTAGGAGAGCTTGGGGTAGTAGGAGAGTTTGGGGGAGTAGAAGAGCTTGGGGGAGTCGCGGAACTTGGGGGAGTAGGAGAACTTGGCAGAGTAGGAGAGCTTGGGGGAGGAAGAGAGCTTGGGGAGTAAGAGAGCTTGGGGGAGTAAGAGAGCTTGAAGGAGTAAGAGAGCTTGGGGGAGTAAGAGAGCTTGCGGGTGTAAGGGAGCTTGGGGAGTAGGAGAGCTTGGGGGAGTAGCGGAGCTTGGGGGAGTAGGAGACCTTGGGCGAGTAGGAGAGCTTGGGGGAGGAGGAGAGCTTGGGGGAGTAGGAGAGCTTGGGGAACAGGTGAGCTTGTGGGAATAGGAGAGCTTGGGGGAGTACGAGCGCTTGCGGGTGTAGGAGAGCTTGAGGGAGAAGGAGAACTTGGCAGAGTAGGAGAGCTTGGGGGAGTAAGAGAGCTTGGGGGAGTAAGAGAGCTTGGTGGAGAAAGAGAGCTTGCGGGAGTAAGAGAGCTTGGGGGAGTAAGAGAGCTTGGGGGAGTAAGAGAGCTTGGGGGAGTAAGAGAACTTTGGGGTGTAAGTGAGCATGGGGGAGTAGGAGAAATTGGCAGAGTAGGAGAGCTTGGGGGAGTTAGAGAGCTTGGGGGAGTAAGAGAGTTTGGGGGAGTAAGAGAGCTTGGGGGAGTAGGAGAGCTAGGGGGAGTAGGAGTGCTTGGGGGAGTAGGAGAGCTTGGGCGAGTAGGAGAGCTTGGGGGAGTAAGAGAGCTTAAGGGAGTAAGAGAGCTTTGGGGAGCAGTAGAGCTTGGGGGAGTAGGAGAGCTTGGGGAAGTAGCAGCGCTTGGGGGAGTAGGATTGCTAGGAGGAGTAAGAGAGCTTGGGGGTGTAAGAGAGCTAGGGGGAGTAAGAGAGCTTGGGGGAATACGAGAGCTTGGGGGAGTAGGAGAACTTGACACATTAGGAGAGCTTGGGGGAGTAAGAGAGCTTGGGGGAGTAAGAGAGCTTGGGGGAGTAAGAGAGCTTGGGATGTAAGAGAGCTTTGGGGAGTAAGAGAGCTTGGGGGAGTGGGAGGTCTTGGGGGAGTAGGAGAGTTTGGGGGAGTAGCAGAGCTTGGGGGAATAGGAGAGCTTGGGGGAGTAGGAGAGCTTGCGGGAGTAGGAGAGCTTGGGAGAGTAGGAGAGCTTTGGGGAGTAGGAGAGCTTGGGGGAGTAGGAGATCTTGGGGGAGTAGGAGAGCTTGCGGGATTAGGAGAGCTTGGGGGATTAGGAGAGCTTGGGGGAGTAGGAGAGCTTGGGGGAGTAGGAGAGCTTGGGAGATTAGGAGAGCTTGGCGGAGTAGGGGAACTTGGGGCAGTAGGAGAGCTTGGGGGAGTCGGCGATCTTGGGGGAGTAGGAGAGCTTGGGAGGTTAGGAGAGCTTGGGGGCGTATGAGAGCTTGGGGGCGTATGAGAGCTTGGGGGAGTGTGAGAGCTTGGGGTGTATGAGAGCTTGGGGAAGTAGGCGAGCTTGGGGGAGTAGTAGAGCTTGTGGGAGTGGGAGAGCTTGGGCGAGTAGGAGAGCTTGGGGGAGTAAGTGAGCTTGGGGGAGGAAGAAAGCTTGGGGGAGAATGAGAGTTTGGGGGAGTAAGAGAGCTTGGGGGATTAGGAGAGCTTGGGGGAGTAGGAGAGCTTGGGGGAGTAGGAGAACTTGGCAGAGTAGGAGAGCATGGGGGAGTAAGAGAGCTTGGGGAGTAAGAGAGCTTGGGGGAGTAAGAGAGCTTAAGGGAGTAAGAGAGCTTGGGGGAGTAAGAGAACTTGCGGGTGTAAGAGAGCTTGGGGAGTAGGAGAGCTTGTGGGAATAGGAGAGCTTGGGGGAGTACGAGCGCTTGCGGGTGTAGGAGTGCTTGAGGGAGAAGGAGAACTTGGCATAGTAGAAGAGCTGATGGGAGTAAGAGAGCTTGGGGGAGTAAGAGAGCTTGGTGGAGAAAGAGAGCTTGGGGTGGTAAGAGAGCTTGAGGGAGTAAGAGAGCTTGGGGGAGTAAGAGAGCTTGCGGGTGTAAGAGAGCTTGGGGAGTAGGAGAGCTTGGGGGAGCAGGGGAGCTTGGGGGAGTTGGAGACCTTGGGCGAGTTGGAGAGCTTGGGTGAGAAAGAGAGCTTGGGGGAGTAAGAGAGCTTGTGGGGGAGTAAGATAGCTTGGGGGAGTAGGAAAGCTTGGGGAACAGGTGAGCTTGTGGGAATAGGAGAACTTGGGGGAGTACGAGCGCTTACGGGTGTAGGAGAGCTTGAGGGAGAAGGAGAACTTGGCAGAGTAGAAGAGCTTGGGGGAGTAGGAGAGCTTGGGGGAGTAGTAGAGCTTTGGAGAGTAGGAGAGCTTTGGGGAGTAAGGGAGCTTGTGGGAGTAGGAGAGCTTGGGGGTGTCGGAGAGCTTGGGGGATTAGGAGAGCTTGGGGGAGTCAGAGAGCTTGGGGCAGTAGGAGAGCTCTGGGGAGCAGGAGATCTTGGGGGAGTAGGAGAGATTGGGCGAGTAGGAGAGCTTGGGGAGTAAGAGAGCTTGGAGGAGTAAGAGAGTTTGGGGAGTAAGAGAGCTTTCGGGAGTAAGAGAGCTTGGGGGAGTGGGAGAGCTTTGGGGAGTAGGAGATCTTGGGGGAGTAGGAGCGCTTGGGGGAGTAGGAGAGCTTGGGGTGTAGGAGAGCTTTGGGGAGTAGGAGAGCTTGGGGGAGTAGGAGAGCTTGGGAGAGTAAGGGAGCTTGGGGGAGTAGGAAATCTTGGGGGAGTAGGAGAGTTTGGGGGAGTAGGAGAGCTTGGGGGAGTAGGAGAGCTTCGGGGAGTAGGAGAGCTTGGGGGAGCAGGAGAGCTTGGGAGAGTAGGAGAGCTTTGGGGAGTTGGAGAGTTTGTGGGAGTAGAACAGCTTGGGGGAGTAGGAGAGCTTGGGGGAGTAGGAGAGCTTGGGGGAGTAGGAGAATTTGGGGGAGTAGGAAAGCTTGGGGGAGTCGGAGAGCTTGGGGGAGTAGGAGATCTTGGAGGAGTAGGAGAGCTTGGGGGATTAGGAGAGCTTGGGGGAGTAGGAAAGCTTGGGGGAATAGGAGAGCTTAGGGGAGTAGGAGAGCTTGGGGGAGTAGGAGAGCTTGGGGAAGTAGGAGAGCTTGGGGGAGTCGGAGAGCTTGGGGGAGTAGGAGAGCTTGGGAGGTTAGGAGAGCTTGGGGGCGTATGAGAGCTTGGGGGAGTCGGAGAGCTTGGGGGAGTAGGAGAGCTTGGGAGGTTAGGAGAGCTTGGGGGCGTATGAGAACTTGGGGGCGTATGAGAGCTTGGGGGAGTGTGAGAGCTTGGGGTGTATGAGAGCTTGGCGAAGTAGGCGAGCTTGGGGGAGTAGTAGAGCTTGTGGGAGTGGGAGAGCTTGGGCGAGTAGGAGAGCTTGGGGTGTAAGAGAGCTTGGGGGAGGAAGAAAGCTTGGGGGAGAAAGAGAGCTTGTGGGATTAAGAGAGCTTGGGGGAGCAGGAGGGCTTGGGGGAGTAGGAGAGCTTGGGAGGTTAGGAGAGCTTGGGGGCGTATGAGAGCTTGGGGGAGTCGGAGAGCTTGGGGGAGTAGGAGAGCTTGGGAGGTTAGGAGAGCTTGGGGGCGTATGAGAGCTTGGGGGCGTATGAGAGCTTGGGGGAGTGTGAGAGCTTGGGGTGTATGAGAGCTTGGCGAAGTAGGCGAGCTTGGGGGAGTAGTAGAGCTTGTGGGAGTGGGAGAGCTTGGGCGAGTCGGAGAGCTTGGGGTGTAAGCTAGCTTGGGGGAGGAAGAAAGCTTGGGGGAGAAAGAGAGCTTGGGGGAGGAAGAAAGCTTGGGGGAGAAAGAGAGCTTGGGGGATTAAGAGAGCTTGGGGGAGCAGGAGAGCTTAGGGGAGTAAGAGAGCTTGGGGGAGCAGTAGAGCTTGGGGGAGTAGGAGAGCTTGGGGCAGTAGGAGCGCTTGGGGGAGTAGGAGACATTGGGCGAGAAGGAGAGCTTGGGGGAGAAGGATAAATTGGCAGAGTAGGAGAGCTTGGAGGAGTAAGAGAGCTTGGGGGTGTAAGAGAGCTTGGGGGAGTAAGAGAGCTTGTCGGAGTAGGAGAGCTGGGGGGAGTAGGAGAGCTTGGGGGAGCAGGAGAGCTTGGGGGAGTAGGAGAGCTTGGGAGAGTAGGAGAGCTTGGGGGAGTAGGAGATCTTGGGGGAGTAGGAGAGTTTGGGGGAGTAGGAGATCTTGGGGGAGTAGGAGAGCTTGGGGGAGTAGGAAAGCTTGGGTGAGTAGGAGAGCTTGCGAGAGTAGGAGAGCTTTGGGGAGTAGGAGAGCTTGTGGGAGTAGGAGAGCTTGCGAGAGTAGGAGAGCTTGGGGGAGTAGGAGAGATTGGGGGAGTAGGAGAGCTTGGGGGAGTAGGAGAGCTTGGGGGAGTAGGAGAGCTTCGGGTAGTAGGAGATCTTGGGGGAGTAGGAGAGCTTGGGGGATTAGGAGAGCTTGGGGGAGTAGGAGAGCTTGGGGGAATAGGAGAGATTGGGAGAGCAGGAGAGCTTGGCGGAGCAGGAGAAATTGGGTCAGTAGGAGAGCTTAGGGGAGTAGGAGAGCTTGGGGGAGTAGGAGAGCTTGTGGGAGTAGGAGAGCTTGGGGGAGTCGGAGAGCTTGGGGGAGTAGGAGAGCTTGGGAGTGTAGGAGAGCTTGGGGGCGTATGAGAGCTTTGGGTGTATGAGAGCTTGGGGAAGTAGGCGAGCTTCGGGGAGTAGTAGAGCTTGTGGGAGTGGGAGAGCTTGGGCGAGTAGGAGAGCTTGGGGGAGTAAGAGAACTTGGGGGAGGAAGAAAGCATGGGGGAGAAAGAGAGCTTGGGGGAGTAAGAGAGCTTGGGGGAGTAGGAGAGCTTGGGGGAGTAGGAGAGCTTGGGGGAGTAGGAGAGTTTGGGGGAGTAGGAGAGCTTGGGGGAGTCGCGGAGCTTGGGGGAGTAGGAGAACTTGGCAGAGTAGGAGAGCTTGGGAGAGGAAGAGAGCTTGGGGAGTAAGAGAGCTTGAGGGAGTAAGAGAGCTTGAAGGAGTAAGAGAGCTTGGGGGAGTAAGAGAGCTTGCGGGTATAAGAGAGCTTGTGGAGTAGGAGAGCTTGGGGGAGTAGGGTAGCTTGGGTGAGTAGGAGACCTTGGGCGAGTAGGAGAGCTTGGGGGAGGAAGAGAGCTTGGGGGAATAAGAGAGCTTGGAGGAGTAAGATAGCTTGGGGGAGTAGGAGAGCTTGGGGAACAGGTGAGCTTGTGGGAATAGGAGAGCTTGGGGGAGTACGAGCGCTTGCGGGTGTAGGAGAGCTTGAGGGAGAAGGAGAACTTGGCAGAGTAGGAGAGCTTGGGGGAGTAAGAGAGCTTGGGGGAGTAAGAGAGCTTGGTGGAGAAAGAGAGCTTGGGGGAGTAAGAGAGCTTTGGGGAGTAAGAGAGCTTGGGGGAGTAAAGAGTTTGGGGGAGTAAGAGAGCTTGGAGGTGTAAGTGAGCTTGGGGGAGTAGGAGAAATTGGCAGAGTAGGAGAGCTTGTGGGAGTTAGAGAGCTTGGGGAAGTAAGAGAGCTTGGGGGAGTAAGAGAGCTTGGGGGAGTAGGAGAGCTTAGGGGAGTAGGAGTGCTTGGGGGAGTAGGAGAGGTTGGGCGAGTAGGAGAGCTTGGGGGAGTAAGAGAGCTTAAGGGAGTAAGAGAGCTTGGGGGAGCAGTAGAGCTTGGGGGAGTAGGAGAGCTTGGGGCAGTAGGAGCGCTTGGGGGAGTAGGAGTGCTTGGAGGAGTAAGAGAGCTTGGGGGTGTAAGAGAACTAGGGGGAGTAAGAGAGCTTGGGGGAATACGAGAGCTTGGGGGAGTAGGAGAGCTTGGGGGAGTAGGGGAGCTTGGGGGAGTAGGAGAACTTGGGGGATTCGGGGAGCTTGGGGGAGTAGGAGAACTTGGCAAAGTAGGAGAGCTTGGGGAAGTAAGAAAGCATTGGGGAGTAAGAGAGCTTGGGGGAGTAAGAGAGCTTGGGATGTAAGAGAGCTTTGGGGAGTAAGAGAGCTTGGGGGAGTGGGAGAGCTTGGGGGAGTAGTAGAGCTTGGGGGAGTCGGACCGCTTGGTGGATTAGGAGAGCTTGGAGGAGACAGAGAGCTTGGGGCAGTAGGAGAGCTCTGGGGAGTAGGAGATCTCGGGGTAGTAGGAGAGCTTGGGCGAGTAGGAGAACTTGGGGGAGTAAGAGAGCTTGGTGGAGTAAGAGAGCTTGGGGAGTAAGAGAGCTTGGGGAGTAAGAGAGCTTGGGGGAGTGGGAGAGCTTGGGGGAGTCGGAGAGCTTGGGGGAGTAAGAGAGCTTGGGGGAGTAAGAGAGCTTGGGATGTAAGAGAGCTTTAGGGAGTAAGAGAGTTGGGGGAGTAGGAGAGCTTGGGAGAGTAGGAGAGCTTGGGGGAGTAGGAGATCTAGGTAGAGTAGGAGAGTTTGGGGGAGTAGCAGAGCTTGGGGGAGTAGGAGAACTTGGGGGAGTAGGAGAGCTTGGGGGAGTAGGAGAGCTTGGGAGAGTAGGAGAGCTTTGGGGAGTAGGAGAGCTTGTGGGACTAGGACAGCTTGGGGGAGTAGGAGAGCTTGGGGGAGTAGGAGAGTTTGGGGGAGTAGGAGAGCTTCGGGGAGTAGGAGAGCTTGGGGCAGTAGGAGAGCTTGGGGGTGTAGGAGATCTTGGGGGAGTAGGAGAGCTTGCGGGATTAGGAGAGCTTGGGGGAGTAGGAGAGCTTGGCGTAGTAGGAGAGCTTGGGAGAATAGGAGAGCTTGGCGGAGTAGGAGAACTTGGGGCAGTAGGAGAGCTTGGGGGAGTCGGAGAGCTTGGGGGAGTAGGAGAGCTTGGGAGGTTCGGAGAGCTTGCGGGCGTATGAGAGCTTGGGGGCGTATAAGAGCTTGGGGGAGTGTGAGAGCTTTGGGTGTATGAGAGCTTTGGGAAGTAGGCGAGCTTGGGGGAGTAGTAGAGCTTGTGGGGGTGGGATAGCTTGGGCGAGTAGGAGAGCTTGGGGGAGTAAGAGAGCTTGGGTGAGGAAGAAAGCTTGGGGGAGAAAGAGAGCTTGGGGGAGTAAGAGAGCTTGGGGGATTAGGAGAGCTTGGGGGAGTAGGAATGCTTGGGGGAGTAGGAGATTTTGGGGGAGTAGGAGAGCTTGGGGGAGTCGCGGAGCTTGGGGGAGTAGGAGAACTTGGCAGAGTAGGAGAGCTTGGGGGAGTAAGAGAGCTTGGGGAGTAAGAGAGCTTGGAGGAGTAAGAGAGCTTGAGGGAGTAAGAGAGCTTGGGGGAGTAAGGGAGCTTGGGGGAGTAAAGAGTTTGGGGGAGTAAGAGAGCTTGGGGGTGTAAGTGAGCTTGGGGGAGTAGGAGAAATTGGCAGAGTAGGAGAGCTTGGGGGAGTTAGAGAGCTTGGGGGAGTAAGAGAGCTTGGGGGAGTAAGAGAGCTTGGGGGAGTAGGAGAGCTTAGGGGAGTAGGAGTGCTTGGGGGAGTAGGAGAGGTTGGGCGAGTAGGAGAGCTTGGGGGAGTAAGAGAGCTTAAGGGAGTAAGAGAGCTTGGGGGAGCAGTAGAGCTTGGGGGATTAGGAGAGCTTGGGGCAGTAGGAGCGCTTGGGGGAGTAGGAGTGCTTGGAGGAGTAAGAGAGCTTGGGGGTGTAAGAGAACTAGGGGGAGTAAGAGAGCTTGGGGGAATACGAGAGCTTGGGGGAGTAGGAGAGCTTGGGGGAGTAGGGGAGCTTGGGGGAGTAGGAGAACTTGGGGGATTCGGGGAGCTTGGGGGAGTAGGAGAACTTGGCAAAGTAGGAGAGCTTGGGGAAGTAAGAAAGCATTGGGGAGTAAGAGAGCTTGGGGGAGTAAGAGAGCTTGGGATGTAAGAGAGCTTTGGGGAGTAAGAGAGCTTGGGGGAGTGGGAGAGCTTGGGGGAGTAGTAGAGCTTGGGGGAGTCGGACCGCTTGGTGGATTAGGAGAGCTTGGAGGAGACAGAGAGCTTGGGGCAGTAGGAGAGCTCTGGGGAGTAGGAGATCTCGGGGTAGTAGGAGAGCTTGGGCGAGTAGGAGAACTTGGGGGAGTAAGAGAGCTTGGTGGAGTAAGAGAGCTTGGGGAGTAAGAGAGCTTGGGGAGTAAGAGAGCTTGGGGGAGTGGGAGAGCTTGGGGGAGTCGGAGAGCTTGGGGGAGTAAGAGAGCTTGGGGGAGTAAGAGAGCTTGGGATGTAAGAGAGCTTTAGGGAGTAAGAGAGTTGGGGGAGTAGGAGAGCTTGGGAGAGTAGGAGAGCTTGGGGGAGTAGGAGATCTAGGGAGAGTAGGAGAGTTTGGGGGAGTAGCAGAGCTTGGGGGAGTAGGAGAACTTGGGGGAGTAGGAGAGCTTGGGGGAGTAGGAGAGCTTGGGAGAGTAGGAGAGCTTTGGGGAGTAGGAGAGCTTGTGGGACTAGGACAGCTTGGGGGAGTAGGAGAGCTTGGGGGAGTAGGAGAGTTTGGGGGAGTAGGAGAGCTTCGGGGAGTAGGAGAGCTTGGGACAGTAGGAGAGCTTGGGGGTGTAGGAGATCTTGGGGGAGTAGGAGAGCTTGCGGGATTAGGAGAGCTTGGGGGAGTAGGAGAGCTTGGCGTAGTAGGAGAGCTTGGGAGAATAGGAGAGCTTGGCGGAGTAGGAGAACTTGGGGCAGTAGGAGAGCTTGGGGGAGTCGGAGAGCTTGGGGGAGTTGGAGAGCTTGGGAGGTTCGGAGAGCTTGCGGGCGTATGAGAGCTTGGGGGCGTATGAGAGCTTGGGGGAGTGTGAGAGCTTTGGGTGTATGAGAGCTTTGGGAAGTAGGCGAGCTTGGGGGAGTAGTAGAGCTTGTGGGGGTGGGATAGCTTGGGCGAGTAGGAGAGCTTGGGGGAGTAAGAGAGCTTGGGGGAGGAAGAAAGCTTGGGGGAGAAAGAGAGCTTGGGGGAGTAAGAGAGCTTGGGGGATTAGGAGAGCTTGGGGGAGTAGGAATGCTTGGGGGAGTAGGAGATTTTGGGGGAGTAGGAGAGCTTGGGGGAGTCGCGGAGCTTGGGGGAGTAGGAGAACTTGGCAGAGTAGGAGAGCTTGGGGGAGTAAGAGAGCTTGGGGAGTAAGAGAGCTTGGAGGAGTAAGAGAGCTTGAGGGAGTAAGAGAGCTTGGGGGAGTAAGGGAGCTTGGGGGAGTAAAGAGTTTGGGGGAGTAAGAGAGCTTGGGGGTGTAAGTGAGCTTGGGGGAGTAGGAGAAATTGGCAGAGTAGGAGAGCTTGGGGGAGTTAGAGTGCTTGGGGAAGTAAGAGAACTTGGGGGAGTAAGAGATCTTGGGGTAGTAGGAGAGCTTAGGGGAGTAGGAGTGTCTGGGGGAGTAGGAGAGATTGGGCGAGTACGAGAGCTTGGGGGAGTAAGAGAGCTTAAGGGAGTAAGAGAGCTTGAGGGAGCAGTAGAGCTTGGGGGAGTAGGAGAGCTTGGGGCAGTAGGAGCGCTTGGGGGAGTAGGAGTGCTTGGAGGAGTAAGAGAGCTTGGTGATGTAAGTGAACTAGGGGGAGTAAGAGAGCTTGGGGAATACGAGAGCTTGGGGGAGTAGGAGAGCTTGGGGGAGTAGGAGAGCTTGGGGGAGTAGGAGAACTTGGGGGATTCGGGGAGCTTGGGGGAGTAGGAGAACTTGGCAAAGTAGGAGAGCTTGGGGGAGTAAGAAAGCATGGGGGAGTAAGAGAGCTTGGGGGAGTAAGTGAGCTTGGGATGTAAGAGAGCTTTGGGGAGTAAGAGAGCTTGGGGGAGTGGGAGAGCTTGGGAAGGTAGGAAAGCTTGGGGGAGTAGGAGCGCTTGGTGGATTAGGAGAGCTTGGAGGAGACAGAGAGCTTGGGGCAGTAGGAGAGCTCTGGGGAGTAGGAGATCTCGGGGTAGTAGGAGAGCTTGGGCGAGTAGGAGAACTTGGGGGAGTAAGCGAGCTTGGTGGAGTAAGAGAGTTTGGGGAGTAAGAGAGCTTGGGGGAGTAAGAGAGCTTGGGGGAGTGGGAGAGCTTGGGGGAGTCGGAGAGCTTGGGGGAGTAAGAGAGCTTGGGGGAGTAAGAGAGCTTGGGATGTAAGAGAGCATTGGGGAGTAAGAGAGCTTGGGGGAGTGGGAGAGTTTGGGGGAGTAGGAGAGCTTGGGGGAGTAAGAGAGCTTGGGGGAGTAGGAGAGCTTGGGAGAGTAGGAGAGCTTGGGGGAGTAGGAGATCTAGGGAGAGTAGGAGAGTTTGGGGGAGTAGCAGAGCTTGGGGGAGTAGTAGAGCTTGGGGGAGTCGGAGAGCTTGGGGGAGTAGGAGAGCTTGGGAGAGTAGGAGAGCTTTGGGGAGTAGGAGAGCTTGTGGGAGTAGGACAGCTTGGGGGAGTAGGAGAGCTTGGGGGAGTAGGAGAGTTTGGGGGAGTAGGAGAGTTCGGGGAGTAGGAGAGCTTGGGGCAGTAGGAGAGCTTGGGGGAGTTGGAGATCTTGGGGCAGTAGGAGAGCTTGCGGGATTAGGAGAGCTTGGGGGAGTAGGAGAGCTTGGGGGAGTAGGAGAGCTTGGGAGAATAGGAGAGCTTGGCGGAGTAGGAGAACTTGGGGCAGTAGGAGAGCTTGGGGGAGTCGGAGAGCTTGGGGGAGTAGGAGAGCTTGGGAGGTTAGGAGAGCTTGGGGGCGTATGAGAGCTTGGGGGCGTATGAGAGCTTGGGGGAGTTTGAGAGCTTGGGGTGTATGAGAACTTGGGGAAGTAGGCGAGCTTGGGGGAGTAGTAGAGCTTGTGGGAGTGGGAGAGGTTGGGCGAGTAGGAGAGCTTGGTGGAGTAAGAGAGCTTGGGGGAGGAAGAAAGCTTGGGGGAGAAAGAGAGCTTGGGGGAGTAAGAGAGCTGGGGGGATTAGGAGAGCTTGGGGGAGTAGGAATGCTTGGGGGAGTAGGAGATTTTGGGGGAGTAGGAGAGCTTGGGGGAGTCGCGGAGCTTGGGGGAGTAGGAGAAATTGGCAGAGTAGGAGAGCTTGGGGGAGTAAGAGAGCTTGGGGAGTAAGAGAGCTTGGGGGAGTAAGAGAGCTTGAGGGAGTAAGAGAGCTTAGGTGAGTAAGAGAGCTTGCGGGTGTAAGAGAGCTTGGGGAGTAGGAGAGCTTGGGGGAGTAGGGGAGCTTGGGGGAGTAGGAGACCTTGGGAGAGTTGTTGAGCTTGGGGGAGAAAGAGAGCTTGGGGGAGTAAGAGAGCTTGTGGGGGAGTAAGATAGCTTGGGGGAGTAGCAGAGCTTGGGGAACAGATGAGCTTGTGGGAATAGGAGAGCTTGGGGAAGTACGAGCGCTTGCGGGTGTAGGAGTGCTTGAGGGAGAAGGAGAACTTGGCAGAGTAGAAGAGCTTGGGGGAGTAGGAGAGCTTGGGGGAGTAGGAGAGCTTTGTAGAGTAGTAGAGCTTTGGGGAGTAGGGGTGCTTGTGGGAGTAGGAGAGCTTGGGGGAGTAGGAGAGCTTGGGGGAGTGAGAGAGCTTGGGGCAGTAGGAGAGCTCTGGGGAGTCGGAGGTCTTGGCGGAGTAGGAGAGCTTGGGCGAGTAGGAGAGCTTGGGGGAGTAACAGAGCTTGGAGGAGTAAGAGAGTTTGGGGAGTAAGAGAGATTTGGGGAGTAAGAGAGCATGGGGGAGTGGCAGAGCTTGGGGGAGTAGGAGAGCTTGGGGGAGTAGGAGCGCTTGGGGGAGTAGGAGAGCTTGGGGGATTAGGAGAGCTTGGGGGAGTAGGAGAGCTTGGGGGAGTAGGAGAGCTTGGGAGAGTAGGGGAGCTTGGGGGAGTAGGAGATCTTGGGGGAGTAGGAGAGTTTGGGGGAGTAGGAGAGCTTGGGGGAGAAGGAGAGCTTGGGGGAGTAGGAGAGCTTGGTGGAGTAGGAGAGCTTGGGAGAGTAGGAGAGCTTTGGGGAGTCGGAGAGCTTGTGGGAGTAGGACAGCTTGGGGGAGTAGGAGAGCTTGGGGGAGTAGAAGAGCTTGGGGGAGTAGGAGAGTTTGGGGGAGTAGGAAACCTTGGGGGAGTCGGAGAGCTTGGGGGAGTGGGAGATCTTGGGGGAGTAAGAGAGCTTGGGGGATTAGGAGAGCTTGGGGGAGTAGGAGAGCTTGGGGGAGTAGGAGAGCTTGGGAGATTAGGAGAGCTTGGCGGAGTAGGAGAGCATGGGGCAGTAGGAGAGCTTAGGGGAGTAGGAGAGCTTGGGGGAGTAGGAGAGCTTTGGGGAGTAGGAGAGCTTGGGGGAGTCGGAGAGCTTGGGGGAGTAGGAGAGCTTGGGAGGTTAGGAGAGCTTGGGGGCCTATGAGAGCTTGGGGGCGTATGAGAGCTTGGGGGAGTGTGAGAGCTTGGGGTGTATGAGAGCTTGGCGAAGTAGGCGAGCTTGGGGTAGTAGTCGAGCTTGTGGGAGTGGGAGAGCTTGGGCGAGTAGGAGAGCTTGGGGGAGGAAGAGGGCTTGGGGGAGGAAGAAAGCTTGGGGGAGAAAGAGAGCTTGGGGGAGTAAGAGAGCTTGGGGAAGTAGGAGAGCTTGTGGGGTAGGAGAGCTTGGGGGAGCAGGAGAGTTTGGGGGAGTAGGAGAGCTTGGGGGAGTCGCGGATCTTGGGGGAGTAGGAGAACTTGGCAGAGCAGGAGAGCTTGGGGGAGTAAGAGAGCTTGGGGAGTAAGAGAGCTTGGGGGAGTAAGAGAGCTTGAGGGAGTAAGAGAGCTTGGGGGAGAAAGAGAGCTTGGGGGAGTAAGAGAGCTTGTGGGGGAGTAAGATAGCTTGGGGGAGTTGGAGAGCTTGGGGAACAGGTGAGCTTGTGGGAATAGGAGAGCTTGTGGAAGTAAGAGAGCTTGGGGGAGTAAGAGAGCTTGGTGGAGAAAGAGAGCTTGGGGGAGTAAGAGAGCTTGGGGGAGTAAGAGAGCTGGGGGGAGTATGAGAGCTTGGGGGAGTAAGATAGCTTGGGGGTGTAAGACATCTTGGGGGAGTAGGAGAAATTGGCAGAGTAGGAGAGCTTGGGAGAGTTAGAGAGCTTGGGGGAGTAAGAGAGCTTGGGGGAGTAAGAGAGCTTGGGGGAGTAGGATAGCTTGGGGGAGTAGGAGTGCTTGGGGGAGTAGGAGAGCTTGAGGGAGTAAGATAGCTTAGGGGAGTAAGAGAGCTTGGGGGAGCAGTAGAGCTTGGGGGAGTAGGAGAGCTTGGGGCAGTAGGAGCGCTTGGGGGAGTAGGAGACATTGGGGGAGAAGGAGAGCTTGGAGGAGTAAGGGAGCTTGGGGGTGTAAGAGAGCTTGGGGGAGTAAGAGAGCTTGGGAGAATACGAGAGCTTGGGGGAGTAGGAGAGCGTTGGGGAGTAGGAGAGCTTGGGGGAGTAGGAGAGCTTGGGCGAGTAGGAGAGCTTGGGGGAGTAAGAGAGCTTGGGGGAGTAAGAGAGCTTGGGGGAGTAAGAGAGCTTGGGGGAGTAGGAGAGCTTGGGGGAGTAGGAGAGGTTGGGGGAGAAGGAGAACTTCGGGAGATGGAGAGCAAGGGGGAGAAGAGAGCAAGGGGGAGAAGGAGAGCTTGGGGGAGAAGGAGAGCTTGGGGGAGAAGGAGAGCTTGTGGGAGAAGGAGAGCTTGGGGGAGTATAAGAGCTTGGGGGAGTAGGAGAGCTTGGGGGAATAGGAGAACTTGGGGGAGTGGGAGAGCTTGGTTGAGTAGGATAGCTTGGGGGAGTAGGAGAGCTTGGTGGAATAGGAGAGCCTGGGGGAGTAGGAGAGCCTGGGGGAGTATGAGACCCTGGGCGAGTCTGAGAGGCTGGAGGAGTATGAGAGGCTGGGTAAGTATGAGAGGCTGGGGGAGTATGAGAGGCTGTGGGAGTATGAGAGCCTGGAGGAGCATGAGAGACTGGGGGAGTATGAGATCCTGGGGGAGTATGAGAGCCTGGGGGAGTATGAGAGCCTGGGGGAGTATGAGAGGCTGGGGGAGTATGAGAGGCTGGGGGAGTATGAGAGCCTGGGGGTGAATGAGAGCCTGGGGGAGTATGAGAGCCTGGGGGAGTATGAGAGCCTGGGGGAGTATGAGAGGCCGCGGGAGTATGAGAGGTGGGGGAGTATGAGAGGCTGGGGGAGTATAAGAGGCTGGGGGTGTATGAGAGGCTGGGGGAGTATGGGAGGATGGGGGCGTATGAGAACTTGGGGGCGTGTGAGAGCTTGTAGGTTTATGAGAGCTTGGTGGCGTATGAGAGCTTGGGGGCGTATGAGAGCTTGGGGGCATATGAGAGATTGGGGGCGAATGAGAGCTTGGGGGCGTATGAGAGCGTGAGGGGGGTATGAGAGCTTGGGGGGTATGAGAGCTTGGGGGCATATGAGATCTTGGGGGCGTATGAGAGCTTGGGGGCGTATGAGAGTTTGGGGGAGTATGAGAGCTTGGGGTGTATGAGAGTTTGGGGGAGTAGGAGAGTTTGCCGGAAAAGGAGAGCTTCGGGGAGCAGGAGAGGTTTCTGGAGTAGGAGAGCTTTTGGGAGCAGGAGAGGTTCCTGGAGTCGGAGAGCTTGGGGGAGTTGGAGAGCTTGGGGGATTAGGAGAGCTTACCGGAGTAAGAAAGTTTATCGGAGCAGGAGAGCTTGGTGCAGCAGTAGAATTTGGGGGAGAAGGAGAGCTTCGGGGATTTGGAGAGCTTACCAGAGTAGAAGAGCTTGGGGGAGAAGGAGAGCTTGATCCCCCCCACACACAGTGACTGACCCCCCCGACACACACACTGTCTGATCCCGCCCCACACACAGTGACTTATCCCCCCACACACAGTGACTGAACACACCCCAACACACAGTGACTGATCCCCCCACAAACACAGTGACTGATCCCCCCCACACACACAGTGACTGATCCCCCCCACACACAGTGACTAATCCCCCCAACACACAGTGACTGATCGACCCCACACACAGTGACTGGTCCCTCCCTCTCACACACACAGTGATTGATCCCCCCCCACACACAGTGACTAATCCCCCACACATACAGTGACTGATCGACCCCACACACAGTGACTAATCCCCCCCACACACAGTGACAGATCCCCCCCACACACAAACAGTGAGTGATCCCCCCCGCACACAGTGACATGATCACCGCCAAACACACAGTGACTGATCCCCCCACACACAATGACTGATCCCCCCCCACACACAATGACTGATAACCCACCACACAATGACATGATCACCACCCACACAGTGACTGATCCCCTCACACACACAGAGTGACTGATCCCCCCACACACACAGTGACTGATCCTCCAACCACACAAAGTGATTGTTTGCCCCCCACACACACACAATCACTTATCCGCCTCCACACAGTGACTGATCCCCCCGCAACACAGTGACTGATCCCCCCACACACACCGTGACTGATCCAACCCACACACAGTGACTGATCCCCCCCACACAAACACAGTGAATGATCCCCGCCCACACACACACACAGTGACAGATCCCCCCCCCCACACACAGCGACTGATCCCCCACACACACATTGACTAATCCCCCC